>NC_048894.1:105940750-106244401 GCF_011077185.1 Oxyura jamaicensis
CCTCTCCTCTCCTCTCCTCTCCTCTCCTCTCCTCTCCTCTCCTCTCCTCTCTTCTCTCTTCTCTTCTCTCTTTTCCTCCTTTTTTTATGATAGTATTAGATTTATTAGACTAGAAAGTAAGAAATTAGATTATTAAGTAAACCAGATATTTTCCTACCACTCTGCCACTCTGTTATTTCAAGTTCAAAGGATCATGAACTCACAGAAGAAGCTCTAACCACAAGAAGTAATCACTGGTAGGAAGGAAAAGGGGGGAGGGAGACAGGGAATAAATAAACAAAGAAAGAAAGAAATAAAATATAAAATTAAAAAAAAATAAATAAATAAATAAAAATAAAAAAAGAGGGAGAGAGAGAACAAACAAGTTGTTAGCTTAAAAGTCTCACTATGAGGTCACTCACATTAAGCTGGTGATGAGAGCCCCAGGTTCAAGCAGCTTATCTGAAACAGGTCTAGTGATGCACCACTTGCTTTACCTGCTTTAAAAATAATGTGTTGAGATGATCTAGTGAACTTTACTTTGCAGAATATCAGCAGACTTCTGCTTACTAATGGTGAGGTCTTCCCAGCTGACACAAGTTTCTGCAGAGTGTCATGGGCATTACAGAGATGTCTGGGAAGGATGCCAGGAGCCATTATATGGAGTTCCACAGCAGAGATCCACAGAATTCATATTATGAGGATGTACCAATGCTGTACCCAAAACATAAGTTAACTGTGCTTACACTGTGTGGTGGAGGAGTCATGATTTCTTTTTCCTCAAAGAAATCTGTAGCTCCCTTTTCTGGCCAGTTCTTCTAGAAACTCACAGATATTTTGTGCAATAAATGCCCTTGAGGTGCACGTGTTAATAGAATCAAACCAGCCAGCTGCCAAGCAGAAAAATCCTCTGGGCAGCATGTTGTTAGAGGCAGCCTCAGCAGCAGCAGCAGCATGGATGGTGGCCTCCCATGACCCTGCTGTGCCCATGGCTGCACAAGTGTCTCCCTTCCTGCCCCGTAGAAGAAATAAGTACTCTTGAGGCATTCAGTCAACAGGACAAAGCTTTGTATGCTTTCCCTGCTGGCATCCAGATTCAGCAGAAACTTTGGTCACAAATGCAACTTCTGCTTATGCATCCTTTGGAGTTGCACAGTTTCTTCTGCCCACCTATATCTAGAAATTTTATTTCTTAAACCTCCTATAAGAATCAACTGGCAAGAGATTGTGCCAAAATCACAAAAGCAAATGGAAAATACCTATCTTGAGTAGAAGCTAGATCACAGCTGTGACACACTCACGTTTCCTTCTCCACAAGAGAAAAGTCATTGATCTCCATCTCACAGCAGGACAGATGTACAGAAAATGTTCAGAAATACCACTTAGGCAGAGGTCATCGAAGTCACAGCCTGACACAAGCTTAGGACTCAGTGTGGACTCTCAGGGCTCACATATTCATCATCCTTTTGTCTTACGTAAGTGCCTGGACTGGCCTCTCCAAACACCCCATGACTGACCCTTCAAAAAATCCCCATTTAGCCTTGCTGAAAAGTTTGTCTGCCTATAAAATGTTATAGCCTGATTCATTAATGCCTGCAAGATGCATTTTGATGGAAGGAGTAATAGAATTGTTTAATGGCTCTTTTCCTTTATTAGCTGCTTTTACTCTTAGTCTTCAGCAACCCAGTGCTCCCTATAACAAGTATTGTCAAAAGCTGGCCAGTGAGGATTTTTTCCCAGTTGCCATCTCAGATTATGTGAGTGTGGACAGATAAGAATTTTCTTCACACTCGCAGTCTGCCTGGCTTTCAGGTTCACAGACAAATTTTTGTACGATGGTTCATCTTAGGAAAAGGTAGGAAAGGTAAGGGTCTGCAACAATTCAAAATCCAGTCACCCAGGTAAGGCTGGTCATATGCTTAATATGACCAAGCAACCCTAGTAGCTTTGTCAGCTTGACTGCAGGACAGCCTGCCACTGAGGGAATGGAAACAGATGCAGCAAGGACATACATTTCAGGTTCAGCCAAGACCAGACAGTTTTTATCAGTTTTGTGCAATAATATTTTATGGTGATTGTTATCCCCCCACCCTGTCTAAAGGTGATGTCTCCTTGTGGGCATGCTGGAGACAATGCTGAAGCAGCTATCAATCCTTGCCTGGCCCCAGCCTCACTTTGACATCAGTAGTGCTGAGGTGCTCATGAGTTAAATTACTATTTCCCACCACATCACTCTTCTCGACAAAGAGGATGACCCTCGTCCTCACAAAGCAATTAAAAAAATTCACTGCATCCTTATAGTGCGTTTGCACTCAGAACTAAGTTAGCAGAGCAAAAGTATGAAAAAGAAGTGAGATCACAGCCATCATTCTTCCTAAATATAAACCAAACTCCATGGAGATGACTGGTCCTACTGAAACAGCATTAAAACATGGGGATGCTTCCAGGCATAGCAAAAGTCCTGGGTGATGTAGAGAAGTCTCTTGTGCCTTATGCCTTCCCCTTGAAGCACCCACCGGAGTGGCTCCAGAACAGGTAGGAACTAGCTCCATCCATCTCCTTAGGTCCTCAGACGTCTTCGCCACTGCAAGTGGACAGCCTTAGATGAAAAGTGGTTAGATCTGTATCTAGGAACTAGAGTTAATGAATGTCAGATGTGAGAGACATGGCACCATATGGCACAAGATATGTTCCTTTGCTTCCACGAAACTACAGCATTTCAAGAAGAGGTGGTGATTCCAGACCAAATGTCATTGGGAAGTCCCAGAAGGGAGTTCAAGTGTTCCCCACCACAAAGCCTCCCCGGTGAGTATCTGTACTGTCCATGTAATGGGACAATAGGTCCGGCTAAGCAGTGCAGGATATGATCTCGACTGCAGTCTGAACACTTCTCACCTGAAACCTTGTCTAAAACCATCAAATTAATTCCAGGTGAATCATCAAACTACTCTTCAACCTCACTGAAGCTCAGGCCCTTCCTTGCTATGGATTGCAGGGACTTTGGAACAGAACCAAAGTTTGGACTGGTTTTGAAATAACAGCCCAGCAGTGGAACAAATCTCCAGAACAGCTTTTTCTCCATTTTTTTATGTCAGGTTACCAAGGAATGTATTTTTCTTTCTTTTATTTCTTGGAATTAAAATTTTAGACTTATACCACCAAGAAAAAAAACGTTAAGGAGTACGTGAAAGTAATCTGAATGAGAGCAGCATAAGGAGAAAACAACACCCAAAGAATAACACAAAACTACTCTGGTCCTTTTTCTTCACACTTTTTATGATTCTATAATTTTGTGATTTACTTGATACTATAGGGTGACATTTCATGCTGGCATATCGTGTCCTTCTAATGGCCTCAGTATGACTTGATCTGACTTTTGCACTGAGATGTTGCTGTTAGGAATTTGTTATTCACACCTCAGCAACAGTGACTTTAGTTATTTGCTGTAACATTTTCTGATTCACAGCTAAATATTTATAAAAGGAGGAGTAAAACAGATGTGTCTACACTACAGTGGCACTTGGGGTGGATGGTAAGGCCAAAGACAACAGGAGCCTAAGCAGCTCTGCTGCAGACATGTAGCGGCAAGCTCTGCTTGGAGAACCCCATCAGCACTACTGCAATGTGCTCAGGTACAAGCCAGCATTTCTATAGGGTGCTGTGCTTCCATGGGACCCTGCAGAGTGTACAAATAGGGGCAGAGATATGTGAGAAACCAGCTGTCATTGCATGGCCAAGCTGTGCCTGCTTCCAGCTGTCATATGAGTGGCTCCAAAACTGCATCCCAGAAGAAGCCCTAAGCAGTGTGTGCATGCCTTGCGCAACTGCTATTCTTAATAAAGGCTCCTACAACATTAACATTGACTTTGATACTATCAAAACATGCTCGTTTCTTATTCCAGCAAACACTTTGTACCACTCACAAAAACATCACAGAAAGCTGTGCAGAAAAGAGGCTGTCAGCCTTTTCATAACACAAATCCAAGTTTCAGCAGAAAGCTGTCTACCAGGTAGCATTTAGTTATAAAGACAGGTAGTTGCCACATTCCTGCACAGTAGTTGCAATCCACCATGTTGACATACGTGAAACCCAGAACAACATGAAACCTGTAAGTAATGACAACAGCATGCACCACCCATATCAGCTCTTGGTATTATGAGCAAGATGAGGCTCACTGTTATATATGACAAAAAAAAAGATACATGGAGACGTTAACCATGATATTAAAGCCTTTAAAATGTACCAAGGCTGTCTGTATAAGTCCCAGCTGCAGGAGATGCTTTTCTTCCAAGATAAATGGGTAATAATAGTGCCAAAGCACAGATCAGCCACATGACTCGAGGTGAGGAGCCTCTGTTTCCCAACAGCTGATTCCTCAACTAGCTTCAACTTCTGCTGGTGTCTTTTAGGAGCTGAGTCTTTTAAGGACCAACTCCCCCAGGCTTGCCTGGGGTGTCAGAGAAAATAGTATTTTGATGATATGTTATAGCACAGAATAGCCCTAGAAAGATGAAACATGGCATCCTTTTCTCTAAAGCTTCGTATATACTTGGATGGATTAGCTAAGAGCAAAATCTTCCTATCTCACCTTTCTTGCCTGTGGCTGACTGAATTTGGTATTATTTGTTAGCAAAGTGGTATATATTTTATGTGGGCAGAAAGACCAAGATGATGGAAAGCATGGGATTTGCAATATTTGTAGTCTGACAGCACACAGGCATCCAAACACGAGTCATAAAACAGAGTTGCCCAAGGCAAGCTCCCGTAACACTTGATCTCTTTCAGGTTCCATTTCTCTTTTTCAAATTGGACCACCACATCTCTTTCCCAAGGCACTAGCTGTGTCACTGACATTCTGTCAAAGTGGGAACTGTGAAGATACTTGAAGAAGTCCTGTGTTCAAAAAAAGATTTTTTTAATTTTTTTTTTCTGGTCTGATTCTTTGTTTCACGTCAAAGGCAGCAAATATGGGAGAGGCAGTAAGTTAGCCCCATTTGCCTTTAGTCCCTGACTATCTCTTACTCATCCATATTTTCTTGAGTCCCTGGCACCATGTGGTATTCCCCAACAAACAGAGTTTTATTTCAGCAGGATAAATACCAGCCCTAAAACCTGTACATCAAAGGGATTTTGCATCATGTTTGATTCAAAGAGCACAGATGTATGAAACATTCAGGCGCAAGCTAGGCCTCATGGGCAGGGGTAAGACTGAGCCAGAGCTGAGTTCAAACAACACCAATGTTTGAGTCACGCACTCCATACAAACCTGCTCTTAATCAGAGGCTTCCTGCCCTTATGTTTGTCCGCTTGTACTTAATAATGTAGCAGCAGGAATATTTTAAACAGCTGCAGCTCTCTCTTTATTTGCATTTTGGGGATTGTTAAGTGCTACAGACTGCAGAAACATGGTTGTCTCCCTAATTAACTCCTCAGGTGAGCACTGGAAATGGAAAAGGCTTTTATGGAAAGCTGGACAAAGGCACAGAGCCAACCTGCCTGCCCCCAGGCTGACTCATTAATGGTTTACCCCTGATTAGAGACTGCCAGCAGGGCAAAACCGCCTCCGGTGCTTTTCCTTCTTCCTCCTGGTGGGGGGACACAGACCCCATTTTCCTGCACAGCCAAGACCGCAGCTTTCTGGGGTGGCACGAAGGGGTCCTGACTCACATCTGCCCACCAAAGCAAACACACCGTCCCCCTCCCAGGTGCTGTGACAAATGCCAGGGCCATTGCCATTGTCACTGCGGACCCATTGACCTCGGGGCTCCGTGTGGGCCTCATGCACCACCCGTAATCTGTGTCAGTTCTCCACTGAAATTTCTCCCACAGAACTTTTATTTTCCTGCAATCCTGCATTTCGATATTGATGATGGCTTGAAAACAACTACTGTGAAAACCTGTAAAATGCAAAAGTGAAAAAATAGAAGAAACGCTCCTAATTTGTTAGAGTTACTTTTAAATTTGAGTGACGGCATCCATGAAGGCATTACCCCACAACAATGACAAACCCACCCCAGATCTCTGGACTTGTAAAAGATTGATTCATTACCTATAGATTACTTCACCACTAAAGTGTTTTTTTTTTTGGCTTTTCTTTTTATGAAGATTTTCTCTTAACCAGAAAATTATGTTAACCTTTATATTAAGATACAAAAAAGTATCTTACATTACTACCACTTTGCTTTTTTGTATTTCTCTCTATAACTTCATCAGCTATTACGAGACAAAAATTTTACTTATTCTCACTTTGAGCTCAAGTCAAATTATTTTGGATTGTTTGGTTGTGTGGCTGTGTGGGGCTTTTTGTCTTTTTCCTTTCTTTTTTTTCTTTCACCTGTCTCATTAACGACAGTAACAAATTTCCACTTAATGATTCTTTAAAAATTCACAGTGCAGAATATTTATTAGTTTAATTAGTTTTTCCAAGAATGTGTGAAAGAAACTTCCTTAAAATCAAAAGAGATTCACCCTTGACTTATTCACCAAGCACCCCAAGCTAATGTCCAATAGAGCAACAAAATGTTTTAAGTAGGAGTTCAGGTTTGGCTTGAACTTTGTTTCCGTTGCGTGGGTAGGAAGACTAGCCAAAATTGCATGTCAAAAAAAGAATCAATAGTTTTTGGAACTGAATTTGATCAGCTAGAAGAAAATAAGAGAAAAAATAAAAAGGAGAAAAAAAAAAAAAAAAGTAGACAAATCATCATAAAAGGAAGAGAGTACATCTCAAGGTTTTGTATTAATATTGGGTTTATTTAATACATTTAGAGTGCACCAAAAAAAAAAATAATAATAATAATAAAGTAATTAAAAAAAAAAATAGAATTGTCACAGCAGCACTTCAATCTCAGAAGTTTATTTAGGTTAATTGTGCCAAAGTATCTACGCTTTCACTCCATGGCAGGAGATAAGAGGGATCCTGAGGGCTATGAAGAGCCAGATTATAAGAGCACAAGAAAGGCAGTCTGGTCTCTTCCACGGGTAGTATTCACATCTTTTCCCTAAGAGATCTATAATTTGTCCAAAACTGAACAATCGTGGATGAACAAGAATGCCCAGTAAAACAAATTCTAATTGGTGGTGGCAGTGCATAGGTCCTTTGAGACTTTACAGGAGAAAAAAGTGATAAAAATTAAAGTAGAGAGAGACAGTATTTTTTCCTCATTTCTTTCTCTCTGGAAAATATATATATATATTATAAATGACATTTTTTAAAACAATTTTGGTTCAGGTACATTACCAGCATGGAGAAATTCAGTTCAGACAAGGTAATGTCTAGCTAAGGAAAAAACAGCTGTACATATAGTCTGATATTTGAAAGCATGATAATTGCAAGTACAGACCAGGGGTAACAGGAATGTGAAGCAATTATATTGGTGGAAGGGAGAAAGCACATTTTGCTGATACCAGTTGTTTCTCTTCTGGTTAATGTTGACTGTATAACTATTGCGTCAGGTTTTTCAAACAAGCTCCCTTAAATTTCAACAACTCAGTAGGAGTAATTGAGCCAGCAGGAAAATTTTACATCTCACCTTATGCTTAGTTAGTGACTTTAATAACCTCGTATGAAAGCACTTGTCCTAGGATTTTTGAAAGGTAAACTCCCTGTTCTTCATTATTTTGCTGAGTAGTCCAAAGAATTAAAAGAGGTTAAACAGTCATAAATTTCTGCCTTGGAAATACTACTGCTATCCCCCAGGATATCATGTTATTTAGTTGTTTTATTCTTAATTATCATTTCTCCTTATTTACTCAGTAAAAGTATAAGATTCACCAACATATTATTCCTAGAATATTTTGAAAGGAAATATGACATTTGATTCCCTTGCCCTTTCTGCAAGTATTAGCTCATTTAATGACCATTTCCTTGGCCACTAAGAGAGCTGCACAGTCTGACATAGCTCAACCTTCACAACCTTTGCATTTAAGTCAGAGTGGTTTATTTTAGATTTAATTATTTGTTCAATTCCAGAATCTAGGGAGATATTGTTCTATGCTTATTATATTTCATTAAAACTAATTACAGAAGCCTGTTTTCCCCCATCGCCAAACGAACCCTCAATCTGTCCTTCCCTCTGTGCACCTTCAAAGCGTTTTTCTTTAAGAGCCTTTCTCAGTTTGGCCCCTGGAAAACACATTGTCACTGTTACCATCACTGGAGATTATTCCACTCATATCTGGGGTCAATGTTTACTGCCCAGCATGGTGCCCAGCACTAGGACAAGAGGCAGTAGGCACAAGCTGGAACACACAAGGCTCCCTCTGAACATCAGGCAGCACTTCTGTGCTGTCTGGTGATTGAGCACTGGTTGCTCAGAGAGGTTGTGGAGTCTCCTCCTTGGTGACCTTCAAAAGCTGCCTGGGCATGGTCCTGGGAACCCTGCTCTGGGTGGACCTGCTGGAGCAGGGGGTTGGAGCTGGTGACCTTCAGAGGGCCCTTCTCACCTCAGCCCTCCTGCAATGAAGAATGAACACTAATAATAATAGGCACTGATCCATCATGAATGTTATCAAACAAAACAGCACTCAGACAAGTTAGAGCTGATAGATACTCAACAGAGAGAGGAGAGGCAAAGAGAAAAACACAGCCGAAGCAAGCTCGATCTGATGGCTGCAAACAGGATAACGAGTACTGCCTGCTGCCAGCACAGGTGGGGAAAGGGGGCTCTCAAATGCAACTTGCTCTCACGGAGCAGGCTCAAGCACTTCCCACCTGCTGCTGGTTATAGCTTCTGGAAGGTGTTGTTCCTTGGCTGACACAGGAGTGCTCACAGGTCAGTTTGGCATAGGGAAGTTTGAACTGCTACTGAATAATACCCTTCTTAATATTCACAGCAGTACATCTGCAGTTCAGACCTCTTCCTGGTGTTGTTTTTTAAATCTTGTTTACTACACATTGAAGTGGGATGTTAGGAGCTCTTTTTTCATAGGTACATTGCATTCTCCTTGTTGGTGCTCTTCAGAAGTGCAAGCACTTTGAGTATATATTTTTTTTCTTGGCAGCCGCAGGCTTTGCACAGATGCCTACAAATTAAAAATTAGTTTGAGTATTTTTCCTGGTTCAACAACTTACATATTCAGGACAGTGAAGTTGTTTCTCCCTGATTCTGGTTTTAGTACTACATCTTTTCAGCTCTACTGAGAATATTGTTATGTTCTGCAAAGATGCCAAAAACTATAAACAAGCCATTTCCTTTAGATTTTTATCTGTTCAGTGAATGTTACCTAGCTCGTAACTGCTTTACTTCATATGATCTGTCAGCTGAAGAAAATGTTTAAAAAAAAATGCCATTAGTGTCTCACGGGATAATAAAGGCTATCACAATCAATTTACACTTCTAATGTTCCTAGTTTTCTCTCTTATTTTAATGCCATATTTCTACTGCTGCTTGAAGTGGTGGAAAACCTTGCTGCTGTTCAACAAGGATGACTGTAATAGTGTTCACTTATCAGCAAAGCCAAACACAGATTGTGTGGTAAAGGGAACAAAGCAACAAAAAGATCTGGTCAGATACCTAAGCTCAGCCAGACCATCCTCCTCTGAGGCGGCCGGAGACACCAAATGTGGGAGTCTGACGAGGCACAAAGCAGCCTCAAGGAGACCAAGGTGTTTTCTTCTCAGTACTAATACAGCCCCATGGAGACACTGCTGGATCTGAAAGCACAGGAGGATGACAGAGACAGCCCTTCTCCAGTTTAACTTCCCACACCTCTGTTTTGGCATGGGGAGGTTGGAGACTCTGGGCTGCTGCAAAATTCTGTTGGGTCCACATTCCCAGAGATCTGTTCATATAGTATATGGAAATAATACCTATTTCTTTAGATAGCATTTTCAGCAAGAGAACAGAGGCATCCACCTCCCTGCCTATAAAACACAGGTTCTATCTGAATCACAAGGAGTCTTTTATTCAGTGCTGCACAAAGCAGTTTCATCAGCTGCAACCATGTCCACAGCTGATTTTAAGCAACTTGGGCCAGACTGGAGTTCATATAATTTCTCTGGACTTGGATATAAATTGCTGCCAGGCTGTCCTAGCAGCAATTTGTCCCCAGGCTGCCCAGCCGTATTGGCTTCACAAAGCAGGACACAGCAGGATCCACTTGCTGTCCCCTCTGCCCACACCACCAGCCATTAATGCTGCCAAAGAAATAAGAGCCAGCAAAGTTTTCAACTTGCCTTTCACAACGCTGTTGATTCAGCAGCACTATTGCCTCATAAAGTAGTAGGAGCTGTGATGCTGTGAGAAACATAAATCACAGTGAGCACAGATAGCTGGGCTTCATTTGAAGTGATCTCATTTCAAGACAATCAGGTTTTTGATTATAGCTATGCCTGAAGCTGCCTGCTTTCTTTTCTCCGGATGCAAGGCCACCCAAAACAATCGTTTACTCTTGCCCATGATTCAGTTGCTAAACAACCACCTGTCTGTTGTTTAATTTATGAGCAAAAATGTTGCAGGAGGTAAAGATGCATAGAATAAAACCAAGAAAATCAACAAGATATAATTTCCCAGATAACTGGTAGTGCTGCAGGTAAAAACTTGCATCAATTAGGCCTAAAATTCAGCTATATCAACTTGTCTGTCAGCACCCCTTCATAATTCTGCACTGCAAAAAAAAAAAATAACTAGAAAACCCGTTTTCCTGGTGTCTCCTCTCCCATTTCCTAATTAAAGCATATTTTTTTCCATTCTCTGTGCTCCAGAATGTTAACAGTCTTTCAGCAGGTTTAAAAAAAAAAAAAAAAAAAAAAAAAAAAAATCTGAAAGTCCTTGAAAAGGATGAATAAATCATGTTTTCCAAAGAGTTACAAAATTTCAGCTCCTCCATTCTTCCTATAAAACTGCCTACTTATCCTCTAGCCAAGCCCTTAGCAAAATAACAAAGAACTACTGAACAGACAAAAGTCAAAAATTTTAAAAATATAACAAAAGGAAAATTTTGTGGGCATACGTGTTTGAAGTGGATGCTTCAAGTGTAACCAAATTTGAGGGGTATGTAGGATTTTCATCCTAATATTTACATCTGTGTCTTGAAAGTGTAAGTACTAGATAGCAAAGGAAGCTAAAATCTGTTAAGGGCTCAAGGGTGTATGTTGTTCCATTTGCAGCTTAGCTCTAGAAGCTCCACTAAACAATAACCTTTCTCCAGCAAAAGGAAAGGTTAAGACAAAAGCAGATCTCGTCATTTCCCAAATGCAAATTCCTGACTTTAAACAAACCACACTTGTGAGAGAGGAGTTGTCCATTAGGTGCCCTGTACAACTTTCTAGTGTTGGATGTGGAGGATCCAATTTCTCAATACTGCATTTGGCTGCAAATACTGTCTGATAAAAGCACTCACCCTAGACCCTCCCTAGAAATAATGTGTAAAAAAAAATGAAGACTGAAGTTTTAGAAGGGAAATAGCATTTCAGACACTGGAAAAGAAGTGTTTGGGTTTTGTTGTCGTTGTTGTTTTGTATGTTTTAAGAAAAGAAAAAAAAAAAAAAAAGGAAGTGTTGGTAAGTTAGGTCATGATGTGGCTTAAATTCTCTGCATCTCCTCTGAACTGTTCATCCTTCCCCCATTCAGCACATATCTTCTCTGTCTGCCACCATTATCATTTAAAATAATACAGTGTAAGAGTTTATTTCTTACGCTTTATTACCTCTGGTATCAAACAACCTGACCTAAACAGTTTTTTGTGTTTTTGTTGTTGTTGTTGTTGTTGTTGTTGTTTTGTTTTGTTTTGTTTGTTGGTTTTGGTTTGTTTTATTTGTTTGTTTGTTTGTTTTTAAATTTTTCCTCTGGTTTTGAGACTTCCTTCTTTTACTATCCATTAATATATTCTGTTAATTATAGTTTCAATCTTGTATTCAAGGCTCTTTTCAGTACATTTCATCAGATCATTCAAATAGATTTGCCCCTCAAACCAAATAGGAAAATATATTTATACTTAGGCAATCCAGAGTCATTTTATCTGATGTGTAAACTTGCTTGGATAGATTTCCTGGGCTAAAATAACAGACCTTCAGAAATGAATGATAGAGAAAACCGAAAGTCAGCAAGGCACAAGCACAGCAGCAAAGGCATGCTAGCCAGGGGGCTCAGGGTAAGTGGGGTATCAGGGAGATGCCAAAGAGATGTACAAGGCTGCTCCACACAGCCAGAGCTGTAAGCAGCCCTGCTGCAGCATGGGGAGGTCAGGGGTGGGATAGGCCATGGACTGGGAAAGGGAAGACAACTAGCAAAAGAGAAATCTGGAAGATTTAAAAACTGGGAGGCTGTCTTGGATTTGTGATGCTGGAAAATCACTTGGGAAGCATTCATGACACCAGCAGTTAAACACTTACCTGAGGTGCTCAGAAGGTTAATGTCTCTCTGGGAAAGAAGAAAAGGTTTCTCCAGAGAGGACTGGACTTCAGGTAGGTACACAAGTGTCTGGGCTGCCCTACGGGAGAGCCCATTTCCCTCCCTCTATTGCCTTCAGCACCCAGAGACATTTGTCTCTAAACTTGGGCACTGGGGCAGGCAATAATTTCAGAGTTACTACAGGTGCACAGCCCCAAAAACAACCACAGCACCTCCAAGGGGACATCAGGAGACTCTGATGATCATTTCTTGTGGGCGAGTATGAAAGGTCCACCTTTGAGGAGTTCCCGTCTTCTGTTTTCAGCTTAATATTTTCTGTGAGATATCTCTGTCTCCCTGTCAGAAAGCTTTAACAATATAGCTTTAGTCCAGATCTCTTATTTTCAATGAAGCAAAATAACTTGGAAGCATAAGTATTAAAAAAAAAAAAAAAAAAAAAAAAAAAAAAAACTCCATGCAGGCCATGTCTGTCATTTTGTAAAGCCATTCCCAGCCAGGTACTGAGAAAGGGCTTAAATAAATGAGAGTGATATATGAACCACAAAAATGGTTATGAGCTACCCATTTCTAGTAGTATTTATGATATCTATACACCTGCAGAAATAACTATATCTCACACTAGCAATGCCCCTTTGTGTTTAATCACATATTGAAAACAAATATATTTGAGTAGGCTTTGTTGCAAACATTGTACACTAAGCCTTACTTGAAGCTGTTATAATATTATCACTTATGTGATAGTGACACTGGGACCTACAAGAATGCAGAAATAAAAGCCCTGAGCCTTTCTGTAAAATATATTACACATGCATGTGAACTGGTAAAGAAAGTCAGACCAGGAGCACTAACGTCCTTTACAAAAGGCAACAGCCAGCTTGTTCTGGGTGCTGAGGGTGTGATGGGTCTACACCTTCTCCTTGTGGCTGGCCTTCAAAAGAGAGCAGTCCTCAGTGAACTGAATTTACTAGCATTGGCTTACCCAGAGAGAAATTCCCTGATCCAAAAAATCAAACATCTGAAGAGCTGAGTCCCACAGACTACCATGGGAGGAGTAGAAAATTGGACAGGAAGCTTCAAGTGTCACATGGCAATGTCACAATGGCTACAAACCTCTCTTGTTTTTCATCTACTTTAATCACAGAATCACAGAATAGTCTAGGTTGGAAGAGACCTCCAAGATCACCGAGTCCAACCTCTGACCTAACGCTAACAAATCTTCCACTAAACCATATCCCTAAGCTCTACATCTAAACGTCTTTTAAAGACCTCCAGGGATGGTGACTCAACCACTTCCCTGGACAGCCTATTCCAGTGACTAACAACCCGTTCAGTAAAGAAGTTCTTCCTAATATCCAACCTAAACCTCCCCTGGCGCAACTTTAGCCCATTCCCCCTCGTCCTGTCACCAGGCACATGGGAGAATAGACCAACCACCACCTCACTACAGCCTCCTTTCAGGTACCTGTAGAGTGCAATAATCTCCAGTCCACGTCTCACAAGGTAATGTCCAAGCCCAGACAAACTGGCATGGCTCAGAGTAAAGACTCTACACAACAGCGGTCCAGGTGGACGGACATACAGGAGCATGACACCACCACAAGCAGTGTTCTCCAGGGGACAGCAAAGCTTGGGGGAAAAAAAGGCTTGAGGGGGGGGGGAGGGGGGAGCAGCAGAAGGGGGGGAAGGGGAAATGTAGATGACTGCAACTGTTCTAGTAGCCAAATATCTAGCAGCAATTAAGGTAAATGAATAATGGTAACAACATAAAACTGATTTTATTGAAAATATATAGATATAGAAAAAGATGTATCTCAGTTTAAAAATGACTTAAACCTGCAGAAATGTGAGCAAAAATCTCTACAGGACATGGTGTTTCTTTTGTGGGTCACTTCCTGTATCCTTCAACATTACCTCTGAAGATAAAAGAAATCTCCTTCTCTTTCACTTTTCTACACAAACTTGCACTTTCGTTCACTAGTTCTTATTGTTCAATTTTCTTTACAGCTGCAGGAAATTTAACTCAGCCCTTTCTTTGTTCAATGCATGTTGAAGCTATCTTATTTTTCACAATACATATATTTTATTTTGGGCTGAATTTCATGATAAAGGGTAAATTTTTCTGAAACCTTGGCACTAAGAAATGGCTTGTTAAAAAAGTCAATTTCAGATTTCTGAATGTTAATTGATTTTCTTTGTTGGATACTTCAAGAGTATCTTTCTACTTTGGAGGGATTCTTTCTTTACAAACATAAGAGCATTTCTAAATTTCTAGCATTTGTCTGAAAGCATAAAAACGATAAGTTTGACAAAACTTATCAAAGATAAGTTTGACATCTTTTCTCCCCCACTTTCTCTTAGAATTTGTAAGCTCTGCAAGGGAAGTAAATAAGAAACAATCTTGCTTTGACTCTGGCCTTCAGCAATATGTCCTTTTTTCTGACTGATGAGAAGCATGTTATGTTGGGTAATGAGTGAGGGTGATTTTGGAAGAAAAAAACAGCATGAAGTTGTTCCCGTTAGAAGGAACAACCAGTGATAAGGGAAAATGAAGAAAACGTAAATTCTGCTTTTTTATTTTGCTATTGCCTTTCCTGAACAGCTGCAGAGCTGGTGCCTCTGCATTTCCATCCCATCCTGAGTGTTACATTCTGGTTGAACTTGTACTGTTATTAATTTCCCCTCCTGGAGCCAGCATTGCACTGATTTGCATGAGGAACTTCTAGACAATTCCCTTTTGTCATAACACTGCATATGTCTGATTGACAAAGCTCATTGAGATGAATGAGGTCCTTCAGATAAAGTCAATAGACTCTGCATCAGGCCCAAATTGTTGTTCTAATCAAAAAAAAAAAAAAAAAAAAAAAAAAAAATCCCCAAGAGCTTCTATGTTTATTGTCTCTCAATGACTTCCAAATGAAATATGGTCAAGTTACAAGTTAAACAATATGCCTCTTCCTTCCTTCCTTCCTGACTTAAAATCTGTCTAGAGTCTGAAATCACTTTATGAATTTTCTATAACTATTCTGAAAGTACAGGAGGTCATATTGGGTCATGACAGTAAAAACGTGAAGTTTTGAAAGGCAAAAGTACTCATTGAAATCCTCTTTGTCCTCTGTCTTCATGAGGTATCCACATAAATGACTGAACAGACAATTTTGAGTGTCCCATCTGCCATGAAGAAATTGGAAAAATGTGTAGTCAACAGAGCTGAGCATTTCTACAGTGGGTGCCATGAAGAGTGCCAAACAAACTATGCCCTCTATCATATCCCAGGAGCATATGATTTATGATGACCAAATCCATCACCATGCTTGTCCTTGCAAAATGAAGGCCCTGCAAATTGCAGCAGGAATCTGTGAGGCACAGTGAGTATCCCTGTTTCAGCAGGGTTTTATTGGAATGCCATAAATCAAGTGACAGGAAAATTAGGAGAAGTGGTAGTAAAGGAAAATTAAAGTAAAGAATGTAGATGGAAATAAATGTGATAAAAAAGAGGCAGAATTCAAAGGAGAAACTAATCTGTGGGTAATAAGTACAGCTGGTATTAGTTGTCTGGACATACTGCACGCAAATCTTTCTTTAGCTAAGAATTATGAGTAGGTTTAACAGAAGTAATGTTATCTTGGGCAGGCTGATATCATTGGTTCAGTGTTCCCCTAGGCAATGACATATACTAGTAAATATTTTGTTTGAGAGCCGTGACAGTGACTTTTTTCTTTACCTATATTTTAGTCAGATACCACCAAAGCTTTTTGCAGCATTGTAAATTTTATCCTAACAAAGCTAAGTGTTTGTGCCAGCCCACTTCCACATGTGACCAGCCTTTGTTGTCCAGAGTTTATCCAAAAAACACCAGCTAAAGATCTGTATGAAGATAGTGTCAATCAGTTACTTTACCATGATCAATTTCCACTTGCCTTTGATCCCTTGTATAAGTAGCTAAGGATGGCTTATTCACACTGGTCTCTCTGAAAGAAGAACTAAGTGCTACCACCTCTTCCTCTGTATGATTGCTCCTATACTAGAGATTTAATTTTGCATGTACTCACTGTTATTAATATTTCCTGTTTTGCCAAGCAGGAAGCTGGTGCCCACCTTTCTCAGGGCTGAGCAACAGGTTCCTAACCTGCTGCTGCTGATGGATATATTGAATCAGAAGACAGGAAAGCAGATAACTCACCAGAAGAAACAAACAAACAAAAATAATAATATGTAATTAAGCATATAGATTGAACAGACAGCATTTTTGGTATCTGATAAACCTTGATCTTTGATAAATGCAGATATTTTTAATCCTGGAGCTCAAAACAAGACCTAGAGCTCCCATGGATTAAAGCATTTGATTGAAATGAATGTGCAGTACGTAACGCCTCAGATGAAAAATCTCAGTCTATCCTTTGTACAATGCTCAGAGTACTCCAGGGTCTTTGAAAGTTCTCCATCAATCTTCTCTGACAGGTCCCATGGCTGCTGGTGAATCATTCCTGTTAAATAAGACCAGAATCTTTATATGAATTTTAATTACTGTGTTTGGCATTTAGGCACTGCACAAATACTTAAAACAGGCATACAGGAAGGCTACCTACATACTGGAGTACCCTACTCATTCTGTGAGGTCACAGACATTTTCATTTAACCTTCAGGATATCTGTTTTTTTCCATCTAAATTGCATTTCCATAACCTCTCTCCAGATGCTTCCTGAAACTTCACCCATCCCTCCCCTCTTGTTGCTGCCAGAAGTTCTTCCAGGCAAGAAGAGAATGGCAGGTGCTATAGTGGTAGGAGAGGTAGTTTACACAGTCATTTACACCATAATCACATACAGTGCCATGGTATAATTTGTGGTAACTAAAAGGCAACTCATCAACTTCATTGCAAACTAATGCACTACTATGGCTTGATATATCTGTTTCTTTATTTTGTTATTTTTCTCTCTGAAGAAAAATGCCAAAAAATAAAGAGAGGTTTTTATAGTTGTTCATTTTGATGAATATTTCTAGAAGGAAAAAAATATATATATTTGTCTCACTTTATGTTATTTTCAGAGTGACTTGCTACCAAAGGGAGGCTTAAGCCATCACACTTACTGTCCATCTGCCTGTTCATCTGCTGAGTTGTCTGTCAGTCCCTCCTGCTTGTCCTGTTTTTTTGAGACCACTAGCCACTTTCAGTCAAACTTGACAAATGGCATCACACAATCCAAATTAGAGCACCCACTGAAGGGAAGGCAGCAGCCAGCTGGCCAGCCAGCAATGTGAACACTGACATAAGTCAGTGTCTCCAAACTATCCAGAGAGCAAGCCACCCATTGCACAAGCCACCAGGCAGGACAGCCTGAGGACATTGCACAGGTGATGTGTAAGGCACCTGTGCCACTCCAGCCACTAATAAATACTTGTCTGTGTGACACAGCAAGCTTGCAACTGTTTGTTTTCTTGGTACATAGCTGTACACCAACATCTGTGCTTCTATGAGCACTGGATTTTTGTTGCTAAATTGGATGGAGAGTATCTGCTCTATGTCCTACACTCAGTTAAAGCTTGGGAGAGTATTTGCTCTGCATCTGTTCTGCCAAAACGCTGTGCACAGGCAGCAGGAGAGGAAAACTGCCTTTGCCTTGCCAGAGAGGGGAAATTATTCTTTTTCTTGAAGAAAATTTGCTCCTTTTGGTGGAGAACCACCCCATCACCACCACCACTCCAAAGCAAAGATTAGGCAGACAGAGTCATCAGGAAAGACTGAAGCAGTGACTGGAAGACTCCTAGGCAGAACAAGGAGACAGCACACATGCAGGTCCTGGGTATGGGATGAAACGCTTGTCCTTAGGTTTTTATTAATAGGCCAGCATAGTTCTTGGAACAATTTTTCCTTGTGTTGTCTTTTTTTTTTTTTTTTTACACAATAAATATTAACAAACTGTTGCAAGCAGCCAGGAGGCTAAGAGAAGGGTGTTGCTTTGTATCACAAAGCTAAACGGGGGAAGAAGCCAGAATAGGAATCTAAAATAACAGGCTTCTAAAAAGGCAGACTTCAATAAATGAGGGAAAAGGAAGAAGTGGGAATATAAACTGAGAGATACGACAGTTCCGGAAAACTGGCAAATTACAAAAAAAAAAAAAAAAAAAAAAAAAAAAAACACGGCAAAAAGGCTATGATACAAGTATGAATTATTCCAATGTGGAAGAAAGATGGAAATCTTCACAGGAGACCAAAACGGCTGCATTAGGAGTTTTCTAAGCACCTGTAGTCCATAACAGACTCACACAAAAGAGGAAACGAGAGTAAATATCTTGCTGAAGAGCTTAAAGAAACTTAGACCATGTCATCTTTGCTTCTGTTTTCACAATAAACATGAGCACTAAATGCACTTAAGTTTGATAAAAGATTAGTAATAAATAGTTATTAGGCTAAAACAGATTTTGAAATGATTTTGAAAGTGTTCAAAAAAAAAAAAAAAAAAAAAGAACAGATGTGTCCAGCTTGGCACAGGCTGTTCAAATTCACTCCTGCTTAAAATGCTACCCAGCCCACTGTTAGCAAATATTGTTAGGAACTTGATTAGAACAGGGACAAATCAGGGAAATTCAGACAGGCAAGCATAACATGCAAATAGAAAGAGGGGAAAAGAAGTAGCATGTTGTCAGCCTAACTCCAACTCACTAGATACATGATACTAGAAACCATAAGGCCTTTGAGCCTTTAAACGAAAATAAGGAATTAAGGTCACTGAAATCTGCCATCCAGGTGTTGTCAAAAATCAGCTGTGTTGGGCTGATTCAGTTTCCTTCTTGGATTGGATATCTGGTTTATTGATTCGTACAGAAAAATATAAAGTGTCTTGACATGAAAGGGTTTTTCACACTATCCTAAGTGATAGGTCCAGTAGGAAGATAAGGGCTATGTGAAATTACAGAAATGTAAGAGTACAACTCTTATGCTTTTCCTCTTTTCCTTTTTTTTCTGATTGGGCACAGATTTTTTCTTGATAATCAAACAGTGGCATTTCCATTGAGTTTATTTAAAGTGGAATTGGTTTATACACTGTATGACAGACACGCTTCAAGGACTGTCTCAATAGATGAAATTATGAAGTTATGCTAACAAAGCATCAATCTGAATCATCAAGAATTTTTATCACTGAGAATTTTTTCTTTTAACCAAGAATCAGCCTACAAGGTCTTGACATCTGCCAATACTCAGTGGAAAGAAAATAAAAGTTTTGAAAGAGGCTGCCTTTAAGGTGAAGTTCAGCTGCTGAATACTTCATGCCTTGACTTAGGCATACATTCTCTTGGAAAAGAGAGTTTGGACTTAATTCACGAACTGCAAATTTTATAATAAGAGAAGACCCACAGCACTGTTTTATAGCATTACTATGACTGTTACTTCTCTGGGAGAGTTCATTTATTCATTATTGTTGAGTCGGTTATGCTAGCCAGGTGAAGATGATTTTTAAAGCTGATTGTCCCTCAGGCCAAAAAACAAAAGCCTGTGATAAAGACAGTTAGCTCTAATGCTTTCTCTACTAACAGTTAAATGGACTAACAGGTTCTTCAGATTCAGGACTCCTCATTTCCCAGGCTACAGCACACCACGTCTAATTGTATTAGTCACGAGGTACAAGATTCCCTGGTAGAACGTAACTCGATGTGACTGATGTAAGCAACTTTGATATACATATGCATCCCTCAAACGTGCCTCACTATTAGACACGTCAACCGTTGCAAACCAAAGCTTCTTTCCATCCTACGCAGTCCCAGTATGATTTTCTCTTCAACACTATGAATTGAATTAGCAACTGCTTGAGGCTCAGGTTACAGCAATGCTTATACTCACAGAAGGAACAAGACCTCATCACATCAGGATTTCTCTTCTGCTATTTTTGGTTACATTTCTTCTGTAATATTCCCTACCAAGATTTGGAGTTTGTCATATGTTGACAGTCACACAGTACAGATCACGTTAGTGTCAGAAATAAACCTGAAGTGCAATCTTTCTTCCTCAAAAGAGGAATCTGGTTGGGAAAGGGAGGAAAAATGGGGAATTTACTTAAAAATAATAATAATAATTTTTTTAAAAAGTGAACACTATAGTTGGGATCTGAGCTTCCTAAAATATTGAAGTAGTTCTCAAATGTTGTTCTGGGCCAATCTCCAAATGCCATAAAACACTCAGAGACAGATGAAATTAAAGAGATTATGTTCTCCAAAATATGCAGCCTATTCATTTCAATGTACCAGAAGAACCATACTTTCTCGTATATTTTTTCATTGTCTTAAATTGCTTAACTTGCTGTCTCTTCACATTTTGATTTCCTAGAACACCATAAATTAAACTAGAGCATGCATTTTCTTTCAACTTTAATTTTGGTTTCTAATCGCTACAGCTAAATACTGTAAAGCCATGCACAGCAGTCCATAAAATATTGGACTGTATTATCAACACAGTGAAGCATAAAAAAAGTCCCAAAAGGATGGAATGGGTAATACAAGCAAGAGAAAAATAGTCCCTTTTAAAATACAAATTGCATTTTGCTGTATTGTAGAGAAAGCTATACAACATGCTTCCATCATTAGTGTCACTGCATCTTCAGCCAGCCATGTCTTTTGTGGGCTCAGTGTTCTCTGAATATTTAAAAGTTATACTAAAGCATTTAATAAATAATGCACTAAACATCTGATGATCTGTCATCTCCAACTATATTGGACAATGTTAAAAAAAAAAAAAAAAAAACAGGCAAGTGCTTTTATCACAGATTGTGCTCTCCACCAGTTCATTATTTGCACTGCATGAATAGTTTGTGATTCTAAAAGTAATATTGAAATACATTTCCCAATGGCATCTACATATATTACACTGTACTGCTAGGTCCTACAACATGAAATATTTAAATAATTTGATTTTTTTTTTTGTGCAGCAGTAGAAGAGGCGTTAGCGGTAGGGGAGAGGAAAGTAGAGGATGTGTAAAATATTTCATAGAACAAGCTTTCTCAGACTGTACAAAGTACAGCAAATAAACCCATGTAATATTAATAAGAGGAAGAAAGGAAACTTACCAAAAAGCCATTTCCTTGTGCTCTTAGTGGATTTTTATTTTTGTTTTCTTTCTCAAGTTTTGTCATGGTTTTAATCTTCTAGATTCTTTCTTTCTACAGATCAGACTTTTACATAATAAGCTGCACTATTCAGGATGAAAATGCATGCAGTCTACAGACATGTTGCCATGGTTTTCAGTGGAGATACCATGTTTTACCTACTCTGTACAGAAATTTACAAGGCTAATTATCTTCCAGCAGCACTGATTTGCTCTAAACAGATACACTAAGGAAGGGCACTGCTGCATGGAACAGGCTTTTGCTTAACTAATTTGTCTCTAAAGGCCCTGGACCACCATGAGCCTTGGACTGGTCAATCAAAAGTTGGCAATGCCACAGGGTCCCTTTAGCTGTTTGGATTGCTTCACACTGAAAACTGCATGTGAAGTGATGAGACATTTAAGGGAACTGATAGCAAATTCTGCACATTGGACTTGAACGGAGCCTTACTGGAAAAGATGTACACTGTAAGCCTCAGTACATCTATTAAAATCTTCCCTGCAACATTCAGTGAGAAGGAGCCATCATGTTTTATGGACCACACAATATGTTTAAGTGAGGTATGCTAAGAACAGTGCTCATCTCAAGGACTTTCAGATGTATATTTGTGCTGCAGCCACCTCTCCCTTAGACTCCCAAGGTATTGTTACAGAACTTGAAAAATTATACAATTTTACCATGCATGACCTAGTTACTTTTTTCCAGGTGCTTCTAATTCACCAAAATCAGGTCCAGTACAGTGAAGAGCCTTTCTTCTAATGACCAATGTACTAATGGCCAATGTACATACTAGTCTTTCCAAGCACTGCATGTCAGAAGTTCACCACGTGGTGACTTATGCTTTCAGAAAAATCTTCTATAATTCATCTGAAAAATGAGAGACTGAGAAATTTGTTTGCAAATCATTAAAAAGTTTAGATCTGAGAAACTTTGAAATACAGCTGTTACCAAAGTCTGAAATGCAAGTAGGATTCTAAGATTTCTCCCTTTGCCTCAGTCTGTTTTCTGCTTTTCTTTTTGAGCACTGCATTTCCCTTCTCCAAGCCTTTTTTTGGCAGTGTAGGCAGTAAATTCTTCAATGCAGAGCTGCCATTGTCTTTTATGATACATGTTTACAACGCTTCACACAACGGGACCTTAATCTCCTAATAAATGGCACTCAAATGGCAAACCTGTCACCTTTCTAAAAATATTTTGTTCATTAAAAATAATGGAAAAAGTAAACCATGGCACACCTTGTACAAGCTTGACAGACTACTTGAACTCCTGTTAGGGTCTGTTCCTAATATCTGCATGAGCTGGAGATTCTTCTCCCTCCTCTTCCTTCCATTGTGAAAACAGACATATATTCTCATTATGGGCATTGTTTCCCTCCTAGGCCTGCAATTGGTGCTTGACCACACTTGTTAGCAATTTTATTAATAGGCTATTGGCGGATACTTACAGATAGTGAATGTGTGTGTATGTATGCATATGTAAAGCTGCACGTTAAAAAGTTAGCTCTACCAAGTGATTTGTCATGACAGCTGCATTGTCAGGCTGCAGGAATGAGAAGGATGTTAGCTACACAGAACGAATGAGATCCTGCTGGAAAACACCTCTCACGGCTTTTAAAGAACAGCTGGCAGAAAACATCTGAAGGTCTAAAGAGCTAAAATGAGGGAGAGTGTGGCTATACAAAGCAGCAACCTGTGAGGATGAAGGCTTTCCTGAGAGGCACTTGTAAGAGCATTTGGACAGGAAACCATAATAAATGTTGCTCTGCCTATGGGACTGTCTGTTAGAGGTCAAGTCTTCCACTCTTTCCTCCTGCCTTCTTTTCCATTCAAATTACATCAACCTGGCAATCATCTCTTACTCCATGTAAGGGCCTGTATGGAGTTCTGGGCTCCTCTCACAATTTACTCCTTGCATAACAACATCTGTGACAGTACTAATAAGGCAAAAGGTACCCCAACTCAGAGAGAATAGAGAATTTAAAGGATGCAGAAGATGTACCCTTCCTGCAAACATTTGTTTAGAAAAAAAAAAAAAAAAAAAAAAAAAAAAAGGTATTTTATGAGAAATGAGAGCTTAAATCTGCATATTTTAAGGTTTCAGAACAGGTGAACATATAGGTCCCCTTAATACTGTGTAGAGAACAGAGAGGTTAAATGGCTGGCAGCTGACAGCACAGCAGAAAACCCACGAACATCTCTAAGCCAACAGGACCTGTGGAGCTGCCTCTGCCCCCCGAGAGAGGGATGTGACAGGAGAGGCAGCTGAAGCACCAGGCTCATCAGTCCCCTTGACAGATGACCACTGGGGCCACTGCTACTGACACACAGCCGTGAGTTTCCAATGCAGATCAGCTTTGCTCCAATCCCTAGACCAGCTACTTTCTTTTCCAAAAGACAGGCAGGGAGCAGGGGCTTTACAGCTAAGACTGTAGGAAATGGTCTTTGGGGAGGCAGCACCCCCAGTACAGCATTGACAGCAAAGGCATTTTTGGGGCAGTGACATTTAAGAGTAGCAAAGGCACCATGGCAGCAACAGCAAGTATAGGTAGACTATTAAAGGAACATTGTCAGATTAAATATCATACTATCTAACAAATTGGTTTGCCTGTGTTATAAACAGATTATTAAAATCGAAAGAGTTTAAAGAATCTAATTTACTCTCCCCCGTCTAAGGTGTTTACTTCCTGCATTGCTCCCAGCTTGCACTATTAAACTAGACTACTCCATTTCATTTTTATGGATAGTTTCTAGTTGATTTTATTTTTGGACTCTAATTCTATCTTATTACAAATTGCAATAAAGCCTTGAGGCTTCCAACAGGTCATGGCACTCTTGTGCAGAGCCCTATATAAACGTAATAAATAGCAACTTAAGAGCAGAGATAAAAACAGGCTTCTATGGATGAAACAAAGGGATAAGAAAGAGATTAGGACTGCAACAAGACAATGGTGGTGACAACATTTATATCATGCTGTATATAATCATATATATTGTATTACACATATTCTAAATACCACTTATTTAAATTATATTTTATGCATCACAGCCTATTACTAATTATAAACACAATCCACTGTTTTCTTCATTCAGCTGTCACTGATGAGACTCTACCACCACCAGAGTTATATTTGGCCTTATACAGTAGGAACATCAAGGACCGTCTTGCTTCAGGGACAGCCCCCCTCACGTGTTACTCTGGTATAAATAATATGTTACAAGAATGTTTTACAACTTGCACTGAACTGAGCCATTTATTTTTGTTTCTCTTTTCAAAGCTATTTTTGTCTTATTTTTATCAGACCTAGAGATGGAAACTTAGTGTATAAAACCATCTCTGCAATGTTGAATCTCAGTGGTACCCTCTGACCCAATACACAAATGTAGCATTTTCCCTCTGACCACTGGAGGTTCAAGCATGTGCCTCCAATCACCCTACTGCAAGCCTTTAATACTCCAGAATCAGTGTAAGAGACCTCCAATTCAACTGATCTGTGTGGTGTCAACTCCCCTTCCATGGGGACCTACCCTGCTGCCCCTTTTCTTCAGGATGATCATGCTCAGGAGCCAGATGTTGTAAGGACCCTGTTAGAGTCTTGCCGCTGCCTTGGATGAGGAAAGCTTTGCTGTAATACCTCAAATCACATTTGACTCAATGCAGATTAAGAAAAGAAGAATTTTCTTACAGTTTTCAGAAGATACTAATGAATGTTTATGAAAGACACAGAAGAGGAAATAAAAGAATTGTACCAAATCTTTTTACCCTGCTATTACATAAGAAAGATCTCTCTCTCCCTCAATGAGCTGATTTAGTATTACTCTTTTGACAAGGGGCTAGCCAGTATATCTGCTTCTGTATTGCCTTTTGTTATCACATTTGTTATGTTTCTTTTTGAGAAATCCCCCCAGGGAAGGATTAGACAAGTTCTTTTTTTGCTGCACATCAGTAAGATGCAAAACTTCAGTCAGCTTTTGATGGCTACATGGCATTATTCAGTTTAGGAATCATCATTTCTGGTGTTTGTCAACTTATAGATCAAAAATATAAGACAAAAACAACATATGTTAAACAAAACAGTTATATGCAGTTTATTACTAGCTCTTCACTGAAACTAGACATAACAGTAGTGACATTTTGGGACTACTGATCCTCAACTTCTACCTCCAAGGCATATTCCAAAATCTTATCTTTATAATATCAAAAACGTTAATGAATTTGTTTAGAAAAATTAAGGCAGAGACCTGAGTGGCAGATAAGGTAGGGAGAGATGAATACTTAAAAGGAAAGAGGAACAATCCATGTATGAAACAACTTAGGTACCATGAGTGATATAACTGCTTTTCCAGTAATATGTGTAAAGCAATTCCAGAATTATTTTCATAATTACATGGGAAAGCTTAAGATTTTATGGAAAACTGCACAAAACTGAACAAGTTGGATTCTCAAACTCTGACAGCACTTGTATTGCATATATTTGTAATCCAAAGCAGCACCAAATCTTGCCATAACAAAGTTAAAGATTTGTCACTTCTGAGATTAACATGTTGATGCAGTTCACAATTTTTACATTGTTAAAATTAGTAGAATATGGAAACATGTAACATGGAAATGTTGATCAGCATTTGAATCTTCTCTTCTTCCTCTCCATAGAGTTAAGAACAAGTCAGGTAACACACGTTATATTCTCCTACTGCATGAAAAAATGTGCCGAGAAAAAAAAATTACCAAGATAAGAGATCCAGACATAGATTCCCAGGACATAGATTCAGGACTTGTGGAACACCATCACAAGTTACCTACTGTCCTAAGGCATCCACTAACTTCAGAGTAAGAGGTAAGAGCACAGCTCCCCAAATTTCAAACATCAGTGTTAACTAAAGGAATTCCTCACCAATGTGTCTTTGTTTCTCCATCTCCACAAATAGATTAGCTTCACGGGGGAAGGAGGAAGAGTTTCCATTCACCAAGAGCTAAAAGACAGATGTTTCAGAAAGCATACATTAATGGGATGTCTCTGCTAAGACTATAAAAGCTAGTCATGGTACTAAAGTAATAACTGAAGTAGCAAACAAGGCTGAGGCCCCTACTGATGTAAAGAGGAAAGACATTAGAAGTTCTTCAGCAGGACTCTGCTGAAAAGCAAAGTTAAAAGAAAACAGAGCAAGCCAAGAAGCTTGGAAGTATTCACAACTGCATAATTAATGTTATTTCCAGCTTGCCACCAGCCAAGGAGAAGAATTTGCAAAGTTGCTATGAGGACAGAAGCTCATAATATGTATTGATGTATACAGTAATAGCACAGAAAAAAATAATAATAATGTGCCATCTTACTAGGCCTAGTGGGTTCATTCAAACCTAAAATGTGAAGAAATCATTTGACTGTGCATGACTCCTCCCAGGGTTGGAAAACACTGGAAAAGATTAGGTTTTAATAAAGTGTTTAGTTAGGAACAAATAAGTAGCTGACAACAGAAAAGCGAGTTATTCATTCAGGCCAAGAGCGACATATAAGATTACAACAGGTTTGCTGGCTGGCAAGGTCTTCAAAGATTGGCATGAAGTAAAAGCAATGATGTTACAGTTGTTCTCACAAGCAGATGCTTGATAAACTATGCCACATAGATGGTAAAATCCATATACAAGAGAAAGTTTCAAATAAAAACCAGCTATTGCCAGCCACCAGTCTTTCAACTATGATTAAGATTCACTGCATTTAGTCTGACTGCAAATGTAAAAACCACCTATTATAAATTGTCAAAGTGTTTGACTGCAGGCAAAACATCCTGGAAGAAAATATAGCCCTGGAATATCTACCATTGAAGTCACTTTACAGGGAAGAGCTTTCAAATGCTTTTTTCTTTTTTTTCTTCCAGCTTCACCTCCACATGATGGGAAAATGAGTACCCCTCAGTATGGAGGGATAACCTGGTCTAAGGGCCAAATACCCACCCAGCTGCTCACTCAGTCCTCCTCCTCACTGGACAGTGGAAAGCAACAGGATGAGAAAGTTACCAGTGGGTCATGACAGGTAGATTACTTACCAGTTACCATCAGGGGAAAACAGGCTCAACTTCAGAAAAAATAATAATAAATGTATTGCCTATTAAAACAGATCTGGGTAAAGAGAAATAAAGACTAGCATTAAAACATCTTTCCTCACCTATTTCCCATCTTCAGCTTCACACCTTCACTCCAAACTCCTTGCCCCTGCCAAGCAGCACAGGGGAATGATGAATCAGTCTTGTGATCAGTCCATAACACCTTCTCCCTTCCTCTCCTTCCTCCATTGTCCTCCTCCAGTGTGGAGCCTTCCACAGACTGCAGCTTCCTTCAGGGCACATCCACCTGCTCTGGGCTGAGATCCACCATGGGCTACAATGGGAATATCTGCTCTGGCATAGTCCTCCATGGGCTGCAGAGTCAGCCTGCAGAGTAATCTCTGCTCCAGCACCTGCAATACCTCCCCCACCTCCTTCGCTGACCTTGGTGTTCCCTCCACTGTTTCTCTTCTTTTTTTTTTTTTTTTTTTTGAAACCAGTCTCCTCTCCCTGTCCAGCATGGCCCAATGCTTAAGAGTGGTAGCTGCAAGCAGTGGTACAATATGAACAGGCAGAACTCTGTCTGATTTTCTTGGAAGAGCAGCCATATCCCTGTGGGAAAGGGAAGATGAGCGTAGTGCTGGGAAGAAGTGAGTGAGAGTGGGAGATAAACAAGAAGGCTAGAAGCTCTAATCTCATTAGTTCTTAATTAAACCCCAGCATCCAGGTACAATGCAAGTTGTCCTTTTGCTATGTCTCATCCATGGTGCCCACTTGCTGATGTGAACACTCGGCAGCTGCAAGTTCCTCCCACCATCTCTCTCCCTCCCAGCCATGGGGAAAGCAGAGCCCTGCAGAAGAAGGGGAAGAACCAAGACTGCTGCCCAGTTTCCTTACAGAAATATTTTCATTTTACATCCCTACGTCCTCTCCTGATAGGAGGTCAACACCCACAGACATATCTGGTCCCTGTAGTTCTTTCTCCTCTTGTTAATCTGGTGTCCTATGCCAGCTCTTACTTCAACAGTCAGCCAGTATTACTAGATTTCCTTTCTCTGAGCCCAGGCAGTCACGATAGAAACACATTTCCAGGCCTTTCCTTTCACACTGACGCTAGACAGGAGCCTGAGTTAAATCTCTTCATGTCCTCTGCTGATAGCAAGACAATAAGGACTGCTGTCCTCCCAGGACCACCTCATCCCCAAAGCTCTGCCACCTGTCCTGGCTTCTCCTGATTTCCACTCTTCACAGAGTCCCTTCAGCCCTATCTTTAAGGTCTGCAGTTTCAGCAGAGAACCCCTTTGGGAGAGTTCCAAGAATATCACAAAACCCCTGAGCATTAATGCTGATTACTCAACAGAAGTACCAACCCTTATTCACACCTCCCTTTTATTTGCACAGACAACTGTATCCAGTAATGACTTCAATCAGCTTTAGATCACACATCCACAAGGATTTAGGAGACACAGGTGTTTGAGCTCCCCCTTTATCTTGTCTTCATCAACACAAAGAGCATTTGCATTGCTTTTTCCACACCCAACTTATTAAATATCACAGATCACAGAGGGAGGGTGGAGAGAGTATTAAATTGCTTGAGATAAATAAAAAGAGGAAAGAGACAATCATATATGCTATTATCATTTTTTTAATGTACGTAAAAATACAAGTCTGAATGGAGGTGATCATAACCCTAGAATCCAGACTATGTAGACACAAATTAAGGCATTGTGCCTTAACATTTGGCAATTACAAAGCCATAGAAAGCAAAAGCATCAGGAGATTTCACTCCTGTCTGTTGTTGCTGCTGCAGTGATGCCTATGGGGAAAAGAAGAAAAAGGATTAGCTAACTGCTGACCTCAGTAGTTATTTAGTTACAGACAGGGTTGGAAACTTACCCATCAAATGTTTTTTCTTTCAAAAATGTAAGTCTGACAACCCCAAAGTGTTGGGGACATTGACATCTCTGGATTCAGAAAAGTTTGTAAATAGCTATATCTTTTAAATATTTTTCTTTCAAAATTGTGATTAATATACTAAAATGTTCAGGTTTTAAGATTAAATTGAAATAATTATTGATTAATAAATAAAAAAATTTAAATGACTGATATAAATATTATTTTACTCCATTTCAGGAGCAAGAAATTTGTTTTCTAACTGTTTTACTAAACCAAAATATTCTTTATTCAAGAAGAAGAAAGGTAAATTATATTTTAAGAATCTGTCACACTTATCCTCCCACATTTCTCTTTTATTCTTCTAATTCACAATGTTCTCACTAAAGTGTAGACAAATTATCACCGGTTTTGCTTTTCTCTGTCTGGATTGTTTTCCTGCCTGCCTGCTCATTTCTAAGCTGGTATTCTAGTTTTGTGGTGGAGGAAGGGAGGGCAGAACAAAATTTATAACAGCATTCTCTTTGGGATGCTGTTCTCATAATGAACATAAATTGCTCTCATTTATCATCTCGTAATATAATCATATAAAACCCTTTCCCATCTTCATCCCTATAAGGTACTGTTTTGTTTTATTAGATTATAATGACAAATGACAAAATCTTTTGCATGACTTCAACCATTACAAAATTCTGAAGGGATTGTTACTCTGTAATACCCACCAACGCTTTCTGATGGAGATATCCCATGCTGAAAGCTGCAGTTAGAAGTACTGTCTACCAATAACTTAACTATAACATGTTGGCTTTTAGGGGAAAAAAAAAAAAAAAAAAAAAAAAAAAGTTGTCTTTAAGGCAACCCAAAACACCATAGGGAGTAAACTATGGTCATGTTACTGAGACATCCAAATGAGTAATAAATCCAGGGGTTCCACTTTTGGCATGTTTTATTCAATAAACAGAACCCGGTCGGATTTTACAATATATCAATGCTTACTGGCTACAGGAAACAGGGAGTTATCTGCAGGATTCATTTGCTTTATGTCTTTTGAAAGCTGATAAATCCATTCCACTCACTTAGGGCTGCTGAAACATGCAGAGTTCCACTAAGATCTGATCAAAATAAAAGCAATGCAGAGAAGCGTTTACCATTTCTCAGGAACAGATCCTGTTGCTATTTTGAGTAGAAATCCTCCCCAGGATTCCAGGAGCAGACTTTACCATTTCACATTTCCCCTGGAGTATCGTAGCAATTTAAAATTTGTCATGAACTATTTGCAAATAGAGAAGTATATAATTAAGTCACAGTGAACTTAGAACATTTAGTCTGCTGAGCATCATATTTGCCACGTAACCAAACTGCCCTTTTGAGAGAATTGAGTATCACCATTCGCATAAGCTGACAACTATCCACATGAGGTCAACAGGCATCCCCAAAGATGTTGAGGTATGATTTTCTTCTGTCTTTGACAAATCTTCCACTGGAGATTTCCATTCAGCTCTATGGACCTTTGCCTCCTTACATATCAGTCTAAAAGGGGCATGTCAGCTTTATGATATGATTGTTTCTTCATTTATATCCTCCTTTCTGTAAATGATGAGTTACTCAAATGACTAAGAGAATTTGTATTGTTTTCTTCTTTAAAATGAATTGTGATAAGTTTAAAACAAAATAACTCTACATCACACTGGAACACATAGATCCTATTGAAATATATTCCAAAATATGCATTTCTACTCCACATTTAATTAAAGAATTTTGCAGGCCTAATCAGCCTTGAATATACAATTGTTTTAACTGTTCACAAAGTTAAAGCAAGGTAGCATTATGATGTTCTCTGATTATTGGCCTCATATCAGCCATTACCTCTATCTAATGGTGAAAGTATTGTGAAATTTTTGATACTCTTAATTGAGAAGAAAAATAGTTGGTACACAACAAGCTGATCCCTTATCACTTGAGTGAAAAAAAACTGTTCCATATATTCTCACACTGAGTAAACATAACAACAAAACTCTTGCCTACTAAATGCATTTCTCTTCCTATAAAAATAAGTGAACGTTTTTTTTCTTCTGCAGTTTAAAGGCTCATCTTTGTGAGAAGCTGACCAGTGAAACGTGAAAATTGCAGGTCTTCCATGAAGTATCCCTTGTCCCATACTCTTCTGTCATTTTTCTTTAGCGCTTTTAATAATATTGTAAGCAGCACATTGATAACACTAACAACTGAAGAGATTAAGAAATAAGAGCAGGAGTACCACAGTTCTTAACTGATACTGGTCTCCTGTTACCAATAAGAGTTTCATCTCCACATTCCTTGAGTCCTTCGGATCACTAAGAGATGCTGACAACACATAACTGCTCAGTGGACATCACACAGCAAAACTGCATAAACTTAGGGCTTAGAGCAACTCTAAGAAGTCCTCTAGTCTCCACCTGCCCCCGTGTGAATCATAAATTTCAGTCTTGGCAATTTGTTGTTTAAACTTCTTAAAACCCCTTAAACTTGAGATTTCCCAGTTTTGTTAAGCATCTTATTGTTGAGCCTAAATATACTACGTTTTTAAGTCTTATCAATGCAGAAACTGAAACACCATAGTTACAATAAATTCATTACTAGAAAATGCTACTTATCTTAGCAGGAACTCTGTGTACTTGAAGACCATTACAGTCTCCATCCAAATCTTCTCTGTAAATTAACCAAATGTATCTTTCCACAGAAGTCAAATTTTCTGTGTCTGCTTTCTCTCTCAGACTCTCTCCTGAACCTTCATGGGCGGTCAATGGGACGAAGACAGCGACCTCTTACAAACTTCCAACAAATGTTCATCATATCACAAAAACTGTGGCAAAAATCACGTGGAAATAATTTCTGGTCCAGCTGATTCTTGCCCATATGAGATACACAAATGTCTTCATAGAGGATCATGTGAAGCATATTATTGACATAAATTTTTAACTTATTTTTGCAAACTCATTTTAACAGCAAATATCTAATTATCTACTAGCAAGTAAAGGAAGCTCAGGATCTAGAAAGTGTGGTTTTGGATGTCTTTCCTTTTTGGATAGCTGCTCTAGCTGTTGGCACTACGAAGCATTTGTCAGTGACTCCAGGATTTTCTCAGAATTGTACAAAATTCTCAATGGGTATGAAGGGGGAAAACAACAATAAACAGAATACACAAATGCAATTTACCTGTTGACTGAAAGTTATATTACTTTAGATTTTCCAAGCACTAGAAAACCTGTGGTGACAATATTCTATTCTCTTGAATCAGCATACTTGTGAAAGAAACAGAAATGCATTTTTGGCTATTACTCAAGGTTCTAATATTTGGAATTTGAGGCATTTGGAATTCATACTTACATTCATCATTTTGATTTTGCTGCTTGAGTTATGAAGGTACACTTATCTACAGATAAATTACTCCCTTAGCTGAAATCTCTATATAACACATTATGCCAAAACTAATATTTTTTGTTAAAATGAATCCAATTTTTCAACATCTGACTTCATGGCTGTCACACTTTTTTCTAGTAAGTGATTATCTGATCTTTTCATAGTTTTCCTTTTATCTTAAGTAGTATTTATGGTCAGTTTTATTATTACAATGTATTCCCATCATGACAGTCAAGCAAATCACTGTCATTTTCTAGCACTAGTACCCAATACTGAAATTAACTGGAAGCTGACAAAATATGTATTTTTACATATCTCTCTATATGCAAAGAATCCCACTCATTTCCCAGGTTCTGGCAATCTTCCTTCTTGTTACTTGGGGAAGGTGGAAGATGGAGCCTCTTGATCTGACAGAGCAGTCTTTTTCAGTCACGGCCACCCTGGGATTTGCAGTGGCCATCATGAGAGATCTGACACTACCAAAGCCCTGGTCTGTTCTTTCAGTGTCAATTGATATTCAGCCACCAGACAGATCTGATGCAAAGCCAAGAAAATAAGTAAAACTTTCTTAAAGCCATATACTGCTTGTACCCATAGGAGATACTGGCAGGGAAACCCTCATGTCTGTTCAGGTCATCTTTTTGTATACTTAACTTTCCAAAGAAAGTGAAAACAACCTGTATCGACCCCAGACATGCCAAATTTCCAAATCTGATTAGCTGCATTGTTTCGGCGCTTGGAAATTTTCATTAATTACCTTCCTTCATCTCTAGTTTCAGCAAGAAGTATCCTTTGGGTTACCCACAGCCTCAGTAGTTGACATGTCATCAAAGATATGCCTATAAAACTAATACAGTGGGGATAATTGCAGCTTCCATACCACAAGTCACATCTCAGTACAGCAGTCTTTTAATGTTCCATTATTCCAGTGCACTGAAACTACCACAATAACATTTTCAATTTCAGGGAAAAAAATAAAAAAATAAAATAAAATAAAATCCTAGGACATTTGATTTATGTTGATACTTTGAATATTTTTCTTTTTGTGATTCTTCATCAGTGCCTGATTTTCAGCTATTATTCTCAGCACTTCTAAATGTCAGTTCCTGTTTCTTTGACTAAAAGAGTACTGGGCATCTAGATCTAGACCTATTTTTTACAGCTGCATCAGTGATGTGAGATCGATTCACAAAAGTCAGTGCATCTGTACTGGGAAATGATAAGAGCAAATGCTGTATGGCAACACATGGCATTTCACCAATCAGAAGTAAAAATACAAAGTAGATAACTGTATAACAATATTTCACCAACCAGAAGAAAAAATACAAAATAGATAACCATATGGTACAGCAGTTGTGGAGAGAGCAAGGTGTCTATAGACTTACTGACCAGAGTTTACTCTCTTTAAAAATAGCTTCTTCAATCTTGTCCATGTGATCACTTTGAACAAGTCACCTAAGATTTTAATCTTCCACCAAGCACTGTACACCTCTACCCACTACTATTTTTGATCAAGATGAAAATGATTACCTGTGGCTGTGCCCAAGTATATTATTCAAGTAATTTTTTTTTTTTCCATTAGTATTTTGAAGTAGTTTTAAGACATCAGTTCTTTTCTAAGCACAAGCATGGCTGGAAAAAATAGATGTGTAGGGAGTTTAATTGTTATGCAGGGTATGTAGCATTTATGCAAACAGTGGGCAACCATATTGAATGGCACTTTGTTAACATGGGAATTATGAGGGACTTGTTTATTGCTGTTAAGGTTTGCTTTGTTTTGAGGGGAAGAAGCTTAAGTTAGAACATGGAACGAGGCAGTGCAAAGTAGAAGTTGTTAGTGCAACATTAGGCAGGGTATAACACACTCAGTGACCAGACTTAAAATGACAAGACAGTAGCTGGCACCCAGAGAAAAAGAAAAAGAAATGGAATTCAGGATAACAATTTCCTAAACCACATAGATCACATTACAAGGGCACATTTGACTACATCTTAATTGAAGCTGGTAGTTGTCACCAGCTGGAAGGAAACAATCCACTAATTCAATAAAGGCTCTGCAGGTCAGAATATGTAGAGATTCTCTCTCACTTTGTTACAAATTCATTTCGTATTTCGTAAAGAGCATTGACACTTGCTTCAACAAATTTTATAAAATATTTGGCCACCTTCCAAAGACAAATGTATAAAAGTTAGATTACAATAATTGTGGTAGAAGGTTTTCTTCATGCAAGAAAAAAGAAAGAAACAGGTCTAAATAAAATCACAGAATCATGAAACAGTTTGGGTTGGAAAGGACCTCAAAGACCATCTAATTCCAGCCATCCTGCCATGGGCAGGGACACCGCTCACTAGATTAGGCTGCTCAAAGCCCCCTCCAAGACCCATCCTGGCCTTGAACACTTCCAGGGATGGGGCATCCACAGCTTCTCTGGGAAACCTGTGCCAGTGCCTCAACACCCTCTGAGTAAAAAATTTCTTCCTTATATCTAATCCACATCTACCCTTTTTCAGTTCAAAGCTGCTACTCCTTGTTCTATCACTACACTCCCTGATAAAGAATCCCTTTCCAGCTATCCCTTTTCCAGCTAATCCCTTTCCAGTACCCTTTAGGTACTGGATACTTAATAAACACAAGTCAGTTTTGATACATTATGTGCTGGTTTTAGTTCTTTACTGTATTTACAAGTTACAGAAATCATCTGCTCTAAAAATGACGAGACCTATGAACATGACTTTTGAGGCCCAGATCTAGCTATGTGTCAAAGGGGGGGGGGGGGGGGGAAGGTGTTTCTTAAGAGAATAAATATAATGACAGTGCAAAGTTATTGTATAGTCTGAAGCAACTGCAGAAAAACAGCACTAATTAAACTAGTTAAGAAATCTGGAAATGAAAAAATACCTTTCCTCACTTCTTAGCCAGCTCCTCACTTTTTCTCAGCATTTCAAGCAGACGTGCCATTATCTTATGGAATCACCAGCTTGGCCTTTCACACTATTGCAAATGATGTATTGACTCTTCATTAGATGATATGTTTCTAGGAAATGAGCAGAGGAACTAAGGAAGGACTTCTGTCTCTTTGGGTCCATCCCAGGAACTTCAGCAGGTTTGTATGACTATCAGAGATTATTTCAGGTCATACGGAGAGACCTGAACTGGATTGGGTGGCAGATATCATAAGTATTCCATAGCATATTTACCATAGACTAGGGATGGCATTCAAGTTGCCTCACCGTGGTGCAGACTGGACATGCCCACCAGGTTAACGTGAGCTACTGCAAAACCTCATGTCAAAGTGAAGGTTAATGAAAATGGACCTCTCTCTGCAATCCCTTGATCAGAAAGGTGTAGAACTAATATAGGGTGTCTACAATAATGGCAAGAGAAATGCAGCTACCCTAGACAAAATAAATAAATAAATAAATAAATAATAGATGCAAGCAGCAATGACTGGAGGACAGTATTCATTTTAAGCATACTCAGCAGCAGCCAAAGGTTGCAATGCTTATATTATTTGCATGATCACCTATCTTGGCCGTAGGGCTGTGGGAAGCCTCATGTGTCAACACTGAAGTCTAGTGTCTTCATGTATTTCAATTTAAAAGTCTTCACAAAAAGAAAAAAAAAAGAAAAACAGTCCACCTTATATGAGCTTTGAGAGGTTGGAAGTGCATGTGCCAAATGTATGGACAGTTGAAAAATGATATGTTTGCACACAGTAGTATATGGACGGATACACATCTATGCGCCAATGTGATTATTTTTGTGCTCAGATTGGAACCATGGCTGTACTTTGCCATTTTGACACCTGTAATCCCTGGAGATAGCACCCCTTCTAGGTGGCAGCAGTTTATTACTGTTATTCTTCATTCTTCCCTTGTCATATCATGTAGCTTTAAGTCAAATGATGACAACTTCCACCTTCAAAAGTCAAAGGCAGAACTAAGAAAAAAAAAAGAATGAATGTAATTAAAATAAATGTAAAGAAACAATGTTGCAATATTTCTCATAGAAAGTAATTATGTATAGAGGTGGATTATCAAAACATTAGGTCCTAATTCTGTAAGTGGTTAATTGTGGTTGCTTAGGAAAAGTATATAATGAATATATAAAATCAAGCAAATACTGAATGTCTTGTCCTGTAGTATACTGCTACAATCTGGCCATCAGAACTTGAGGGAATTCCTGAAAAGCAATTCACATCTACTCCATCTTGATTAATACATACTTCCAAAAAAACATTCAAAGCAACTCAAAAGTCTCTTTCCTGAGAGATGGTTACTAGTATATCCATTGCTACCTAGGATAGGTCAGATTATTTTTCCTAGGTGCATTACTTCTCAACTATCAACCTGGATTTTGGTCTTATCTTTCCTCGGCCAGAAGTTCGGTACTGTAAAGTCATGGATTTAAAGATGAAAATCTCTCTTTTGTTTCTGCCTCTGCATGTACTAGTGACTAGGAATCTACAAGTAAAAAGTGCTTTCATGTTGAAAGAGCTTTTGAAATAAAAGTTTTCTATAAAATATGTCAGCTGTGAAGGTAAAACAGAATGGTCAGTTGCAGTTCCTAGGCAACAGTACACAAAACTTGAATTTTTTACCATTTGCCTGTAGGCTAAAAAAATGGGACTGATAAATTATACAATTTAAAAATCTGCTGTGTTTTTTGCTGTTTTTCAAGAATATGGATTTTTCTTTTGAGATTTTAAGATGAGTGTTTGTGAGAGACAGCATACTCTTGATTGACTAATTTGTAGCTGCTTTGAAAAAGTGACAATATGTAATAGAAAAATACTTAAGAAACCAGATTAACATCAGAACCTTCAGGATGATTACAAGCTTTTTTGAAAAATCAGATTATAGAAACTTGTTTTTCATAAATCATTTTAAGAGGGCATTTTTATTTTACTAATAAAAGAATATTTTGAGATGTGATTCTAAATGTTGTTACTTATGCTTTCAAAAAAGATAAACCTAAAAACAGAGCTAGACACTTGGAAATAATGAGCAAATCCATTCTGATCCCTTTCAACACGTCAGTTTAGATAAGAAGAAACCTCTGTATGCAACCTTTTTATCAGGTAGCAATATGAGCTGGATTTCCTGTTCAGAAACAGGTCAGATCTGTTCAGGTCTGTGTCACCATCTTTAAATAATCTCTTACTAAACTTTTCATAGGGGACAACATTTGTTTTAATATTCCACAAGAGTTTCATTGAGATGAACTCATATTTCTCATAAAATCAGGTATCAATATCACTACTATTGGAACAAAATCTTCAAAACCATTTCTATTAAGCTTGGGAAAAAAAGGCTTTGGCATACACACAGAATGAAAGTTATGGTCTCTATTTCCCAGGCTCTTGTGAAATATTATGAAATATGCAGAAAGAAGAACAGAAAAGTGAAAGGATAAAAAATATAAACAATAACTAGGATACAGATACAAGACAAAGCACAAAGATTTTTTGCAGGAAAATGCAGACACTGAAGCAAACTGGAGTAAAGTATTTCCAGACATAACCAGAATGATGGAGAAGAAAAATGGATAAAAGATAAAGAAAAAAAAAAAAAAGAAAAAAAAAGAAAAATAAAAAAAATAAGAAGAAAACAAAAGTAGCTTTGGCCAGACACAGGCACAGCTATGCCCACACTGCTCTCCAGTAAAAGTCCCTGGGGACAGATCTTATCACAGACACACCATATACGAGTGAACTTTTGCGCTGGAGAGGAATCTGTGGAAACTGCCACTGGATGCTGTCCCCACCTTGCACATATCAAAAGGACTTTCACTTATAGCCCAGGAAATCAGCAATCAGCTTTTCCTATATGTCCTTCTGCCATCTTATACAGACACCCATCTTGTGTGCTAATGTGTGACTGATGTCAAAAGCCAACACCAGAGTCTGCCCAGAGCGACCTCAGCATCATGTGCTGCACATCAGCATCAGGTACACCTGCCAGGGTGGACACACAGATAACTCAGGGCATTAGCCTACTTTCTGGCTCTGAAATGTGGACATCAATTCCTCTGCTCTTGCAGTGCACCTCATTTTCCAAATGTGCATGTAGACTCCAAGGATGGTGATGGTGAAGGGAATTGTTAGTGCTGCTGAGAAAAGATTTCAGCATCTGGCCCTCCACATGCTGGAAATCTCCATGTTTAATCCCTGCCCAAACCATTGAAGAGCTACTTGACAAAGTAGTGCCACTAAAATGAATGGTACAGAAGTGATTAGCTGGTCACCAAAGAGAAGGAGTGAAGGGTTCACTAAACGATACAGAGGACTGGCCTGTTTTGACAGACACTGTAGATAAAACTGAAATAAGGGCTTTCCACTTATCTTAAGGACTTTTCACAGCACATCTTCAGCAACCCAGAGAAATCCTTATTGCAATTTATTGCATTCCAGTGGTGAGATGGGAGCCCATGTGTTTACGTGTGCCTAGGTATTAAAAAAGGTGAAGTCTAGATTTTAACCAGCAACTGCTTGCCTGTTGACCCCAGGGGTTTGTGTAGGCAAGGTACTATAGCTTAAAGCTAATACATTTGTCTACCAAAATAATTTGCTCTAGTTGCATTGCCCCACTGCATTGCATGAGTCCTAGTGTCATTTCACAAGTACAATTATTTCAAATAACATTTTGTTGAAAGATTCACTTACCCAGTCTTTTGAAATACTGGCTATAGGACTGTCCTAGATGTTTCTGAACACTCACGATAAAGGGAAGGTAGAAGTCAAAACACACAGACTGTTAGCTTTGTACAGGCCATGGATGACATTGTGTTATAAGTCAAAAACAGCACATTGCAACACTCATGGAAGTGTAGAAAACAGGTCCTTAAGAGGTTATCTATCTTATTTCTGCCCCTAAAGATCAACTGTGTTTCCTGAAAGATGTCCCTCCAGCCAGTCTGTACTCCATGACAGAGATTCCAGCATTACTCCTGGCAAGCTACTTCAGCACTTCACTGCTTTGTTAGGAAAATAGTCCTCATCCTGAACACAAATCTCCAGTGCTGCAAGTTAGTGTTCCCTGTCTTGCAAAAAGAGCAGATCAAGCTATGATCTGCTCCTCATAGCTATATTTTGAATTGTTAAGAATAATCCAAAAAGGCGAGCTATGGAAAGATGAAAAAAGTGGACGTTGTAGGAAAGGAGAAATATTGAGTAATATCTATGTCTTTATATATCTGGTCATTCTTACAGTCACATTCTGGTCATCACATTCTTACATGTGATTCTACAGTTTACTGATATTCTTTTTAAATTAATTTATCATTCACATTCTTGTCATATTCAACATTCATGCAAGCCACAGTTTTTGAGCAGAGGCTGTGGCAGTACACTAAAGGATGGAATTACTTCTCTAGGGTAATGTGTTACTTTATATACATCATGCTAAGTTGTTTGCTTTGCCACAACACCATGACTCATGTACAGCTTGTGAGCCATTGTAACCAATATCTTTCTCTGCAGTATTTCTACATAGCCATCAGTCTCCATTCTGCATCTCTATGACTCTCCTTACCTATGTTTGCATCTCTCATTGTTAAATTGCATCCATTTTTTCTCTAAATCATTCATCTAATTTTTTAAAAAATGTAAAAGTGTTAAAAAAAACTATCCCTATCCTTCAATACGTTTGCAATCCTTAAAAGTCGCACATTTAGAAAGTGCCTATATTTATGGAATAATCCCCCCCAAAACTGACATTTGCAGTTCTTCCAGGTCTTAGTCTCACCTTCTCCACAGCCTTTCTCCTTCAAAAAAAAAAATAAAAAAAAAAAAAAAATCTGAGCAACATACTAAATTGTTACATGTGTGCATAATGTGGCAGTTATATGCCTTCTAAATTAAATATTCAGGCCTGTTAGAACAAATATATTGATTCAGTTCTGAGAACTATCCTAAAACCAAAGCTATCTAGCCAAAGACTTATTTTGTTTCACCCCCCAGGATGACAAATAAATAAAAATCCTTCCTGGTATCTTTTCTGTCAGATGGTTCCTTGAATCTGATGAGGTTATTTATTTTCCAGCAGTATATTTGCTGATGCAGTAGTTGTTTGAAAGTACAAGGAAAGAAAAAAGCTTCCATGTCATGGATGCTTTTTCATTCATATGGTGATTGGTCCCAGATTGTAAAAGTAATCTTTTTCAGACACCTCTCATGCATTTTAAGAGCAATGATTTCCTTTACATTTCAAGAGGAGATAAGTATTGAAGATGACCTCACTTTTAAATGGGAAAAAAAAGGAAAAGCTAATTATCAGTGCTAAACAAAGTGTGATCAACTAATTGCCAAATTCTACATGAAATGCTTTTTTTTTTTTTCATTGAAAAGTATTCAAGGGATAGGTGAGCAAGTGTTTTTTTAACATTTAAAATGATCTCACAGGTGCTTAGAAGCAATAATACATGGATGTGTGTTGGTAAATGTCGTAAGGCATGTCTCAGCAACAGGGTAAAGAAGTTTGGCAGTTATAGAGAACCAAATATTATTTCAAATCCTTTCAGGAATAAGTACAATATTTTCTTACACATGCAAAACATGTACAGAAAGCAAATAATGCAAAGTATTTTTTCATAATTTAAGTGTGTAGCTTCCTTAAAAGTGAGGTATGAATAAATTCTTCCTGGATCCCACTTCTGTTTTTTCTTTTCTACACAGTTCTACAGATGACTCATGTTTGTGTTATTCCTCTACAATCCATTTTTCTGGTATTAATAACATGAGTAGAACAGAGGAGTACTGAGTTGAAACATTTGTTCCTCAGGCTTCAAGGACAGAAGCTCTGCATTCAATGCAGAGAAAATATTGATACTCCCGTGTCCTGGGGGTTCTGGTGGGCAAAAAGCTCAACATGAGCCAGCAGTGCGTGCTTGCAGCCGAGGAGGTCAACTGCATCCTGGGTTGCATCAGCAGAGGAGTGGACAGCAGGTGGAGGGAGGTGATTGTCCCCCTCTGCTCTGCCCTTGTGATGCCCCACCTGGAGTCCTGTGTCCAGGTCTGGGGCCCCTAGCACAAGACGGATGTGGGGCTGTTATTTAGACAGGCTGAGAAAGCTGCAGATGTTCAGCCTGAAGAAGAGAAGGCTCTGAGGAGGCCTTATTGCAGCCTTCTAGTACTTAAAGTGGGCTTATAAAACAGATGGAGAGTGACTTTTTACTCAGGCATATAATGATAGAAAAAAAAAAAAAAAAAAAAAAGAATAGTTTTAAACAAAAGGAGGGGAGATTTAGATTAGATGATAGGAGGAAATTTTTCACTGTGAGGGTGGTGAGGCACTGGCACAGGTTGCCCAGAGAAGCTGTGGATGCCCCATCCCTGGAGGTGTTCAAGGCCAGGCTGGATGAGGCTTTGGGCAACCTGGTCTGGTGGGAGGTGTCCCTGCCCATAGCAGGGGAATTGGAATCAGATTATATTTAAGGACCTTTCCAACCCAAGCAATTCTATGATCGTATGATTCTATATTCTAGAACAGAAAATAAAGTCTCAAAAATACACTCCAGAAGTATCCTAGCTGTGTTTGGTTTATGTGAAGCTTTTACTCATGGTTTCTCTTTAGTATAGTCTAGCTCATCCAAAGGAATAAAACAGCCCCTTAGGAACAGCTGGTGAGTACCAGTGGGATAGCCTGTTTATGTGGATGACTTGGATGTGTTGAAGGGAACTGGGCCTAAAAGAAGCCTATAGTCTGAAAAAGCTGGATATTTTTACTTACTACATGAGTGGTGACAAATATGAGTTATATGTGAATGTAATTCCTTCCATTCCATGTTCTTGTTCCAATGCAAAGATGACAAAAGTCCTTCCCCTCCTGGAAAAAATAATCTGTCCCTGCACTCCTGCGGTGTCATCAAGACTTTTGGTGAAAGCAGTAATATGGTCAGAGCAGGTTTATGTTCAGCACATCCTGACAGGCTACAGTGAGGAAAATACCTTCATCTCTTTCCAACAAGGATAAATAGAGGAGTCACAAGGATCACTGAAGTTCATTGCTTCTCTGACCTCTGAGAAGTGTCTCAAAAAACTAATACCTTCAATTTAACTGAAAATTATTGTAGCAACAAAATTATATTTGGTAACACCTAGCAATCCTTCCAGCACTTCAGCTACAATGAAGGTTGTCACAATGCAAGTCAGAAACATATCTGATTAAAAAATAGTAAAAAGGTAATCACAGAGGGAATGGAAATCATGAGACACAATGAAAGTTGTTATTGGCTTAATGTATGCCCCCTCTTAAAGTTCTTTTTGTTTTTTTACATACTCAAGAAAAGCATACAGATGGTACTAAGGCACTCATGAAAATATTTCAGTTTTCAAAGTGTGTATGGAAGACAAAGCACAGCAGCTGTAACGTTAAATCCTGATAATTTAAAAGATGTTGCTCTGTCATTATTATAACTCATTAAAAATGCATTGTTGCCATAACAACTGCCTCATCACATGTGTGGCTGCCTCAAAAACTCAAGCTTTCTTTAATCAGTCAGATACATGGGCCCAAGCCTGAAAATAACCACTAAGTTTCTGACACTTTCCATCTTTATGGTAATTGAAATATAATGCACACAATTCCTTTTAAACAATCGTAGTAAATAAATAAATAAATAAATAAAGAGTGTAGTCAAAAAATGTCTAGTAGATTCTCTTTTTCCTCCTAGGCAGTACAAAATTTGTGTCTGTGTGTCTTGTGACATTTCATCAGATGGAATAAGGTTTATGAACGCATTTAATGTACTCTCTTCACTGCCATTATTCTTCTGAGGCTCCACTATGTATCATTTGAATAATACTCCAGATAAATCGCAGAAGGTGGCAGGTCAGGCCCTGCACGCATGCAAGTGTTCATTGAGGAAAATTGCATTTTAGCAGCATTAGAAGGTATGCCACCTGGCTCCATGTGACAAATGGCCAAACATAATTCAACCACATTTCTGGGTCCTGAGGGTCTGAGTCTGCTGGCTGAGCACAGGATCTGCTATTGAAGTGGGGTGTTCCAAGCAGAGACATATGGTACAACTGGTCATATGGGAAGATGTGTATAGTATGTCCCCACACCCTGTGGCATCTCTGCAGCAGTGGCCATTTCATTCCTGTCCCCAAGCTCCACAGAAAATGGTTTCCTCAGACCGTGAAATGGTGAGGTTGGAGTCCCCAGCCCTAAGCAGCCAGCAGAGGGATTGGAACCTGAAGTCCCATTCTCAGGTAACCTAACCAATAATTCAGTAGATATTTAGAGGCATCTCTTGGCTTTAGAACAAAAATTTCATCCTTGACAAAGCACGTATTTAAGGTATTTAAGCAGGTATCTCCCCCTCCAAATTTTAGCTGTCATAAACCAACTTTTTCCAACAAAACAGATATTTTCCTCAATTTTAGTCTGCCTTCTTTCTTCTGCAACATGAATAATGCTTAATGTGCTCCATTTAACAATAAATCTAATATATTCCCTTCTGCCCATGTGAGTATTTCCTTCAAATTTTGTTCATTTCCAGCCGTAAGTCCACTGAAGTGACATTGAACAAGTAATTTAGTTTTTCTCTACCATGTTTTCCTAGTATTTAAACATGGTTAACTTCAATTTTCAACTTCAGAAACATGCTTTGAAATGCACAGGTCAAAGTGTTTGCTTCAAATACCATAGTTACATAGCTTTCTGTGCTTCTTTTGTTTTGTGTTTCTTGAATGGCCTTGTGTTCATACACTCTTGTGTATGTGCCCAAACTAGTTTTATAAGTGGAAGGAGTGTTGTGTGCTGTACATTAGACAGTTTAGGCTTCAGCAGATATCCCATTTCATGCATTTATTTATGAAGAAGGAATGGCCCAGAAATATGTTTCTCCTTCAACTGAAATGCTATTGTATTCTGCTATTACATCTTTGTTTCCATACTTCTACAGCCTATGAGAAATATACCCCTAAAAATGAGGAGGAAACAGGAAACTAGTACAGAAAAAAATATATTGGTCAGAATATTATACATCTGAGGTCAGAGGATGGTGGATTAGGGAAATCAGGGAATTATTCATTCTGGCAATTCCTGTATTTCCTCTATTATTCTACAGAAATGCACAAGCAATTGGTAAAACACTAGTCCTCATCATACTCCTGTGTTGATAGCTTCCACCCATGGGGAAGGTGAGGATTGGAAGGGGCTTTAGGAAAGGTTTATGGAGAAGAGGAACAGAAAAAGAGCAAGATAGGACAAAATCATGAGTGAATTAAACACACAGGTTCATGGAACAGAAGGATAATCAGAGAAGGTAAGGAAGAAGGTATGGGAAGTAGAGAGTAATTTCTTTCCTCTGCACTTCCACATAGCCTTTACTTGTTTTTTGTTATTCCCTTTCCCCCTCCTTCTTCCCCTTTTATTGCTGAGTGTGACACCATATGGTATGGAATATCCCTTTGGTTGGGTTAGGTCAGCTGCCCTGGTGATGTTTCTTTCCCACCTTTTTACCCACCCCCTAGGAGGGTTAGGGAAAGTCCTGATGCTGTGCCAGCATTGCTCAGCAGCAGACACAACACCGGTGTGATACCACTGCTGTTCTAGCTACAAGTGCAGAGCGCAGCACTGTGTGGGCTGCTGCAGGGAAAGGTAACATCCCAGCCAGACCAGTACAGAAGGATGCTAGTTTATGGTACAAATAGATCATTTCTCTCACCGACAGAAAGATATACTGCTGAGTCACAGGCACTACAACCAGTGTTTTTTAGAGAGATGATCGTTTGCTAGTTGAGCAACTATGACTACTACCTTGTGAAGGGTTCCTCAAAACATTGTTTTTTGCTTTTTTGAATAAAAAATATTTTAGGTCCTTCAAAGCACACAAAAGTCTTACCTAAAACCCACCTCTGCCCAGTCATTTCTGGATCACAAAGAATTAACTGTTTATTTTGTTCATATTCCTATTAAAATGTTATATTTCAAACTAGTAATGAGAAGAGAAATAGTGGTGTTCATCTGGCACCCCCAAATGAATCCCTCCTAGGAAATTTTGACATTACAAGTCTAGATCCTTATGTAAATGTATTTCATATTCACACACAAGCACTGTGCTTGCATATTCAACAGTGTTTTCCTATACAAAACCTGCTTTCCACCTTACAGACTGAATCAGTAGCTGAAATGTCCCTTTTGGCCACATTTAAAATTTTGATTTTAATCATTGGTGACACAGGGAAGTGAACAATCCTTGTATTTAATCAGAATAAATTAAACTAATGAGCTTTCCTGGCAGATTTATTACTTTTTTTTATGGATGAAGTTCCACTGGCTGATCATATGCAAACCAAAAGTACTCTTATATAAGGGGTGCAGGATGTAAATGTTTTAATTGAAAATAATACATCCTCGATGCATTTTGAAGAAAAACTGGGTATGTACTTTTTCTTTACCTTTGTATGAGAACCAGAAAGGCCTTTTAGTTTGGCCAATGTTTTCATTTTAGTTTAATATTCTGTGTATCAATACCAGAAGTATATTAGAGCCTGGGACAAGGACTCTTTTTCACCGCACACTTACCACGATACCTGAGCACCTCATCAATAGCTACGCCCTTGATTCCTGAGCCACAGGTACAAAGGCATAAAACTATGGTTTTCTGTGCAAATTGTAAAATGCACAGAAAGAAAGTACTTCTGGAAAAAGTACAAAGATGCTGAAGAACAGTATTCAGTAACAGTTTGGACCTGGCTGATAGCAGAACAGAAGGTTTTTCCCTGTGAGGTGACAGACAGTCCAGGAGCGTTGTGACCATGCCTGACCTTTGATGGACAGCAGTTAGCAACAGGCCAAGGCTAGAACTGCAGATGGTGTAGCAACAAAGATAAACAAAGCCCAGGGCACAGGAGGACATGGAAATCTCTATACCTGAGAAATACTCATTTGACTTTACATTTTTTTCTCCTTTTATCTCTCTGGCCAATCAGGTAAAGAGTGGGAGGCCAGCTGTCTGCAGGGGGATGGCAATCACTGCACTACAGTCCCCAAGAGGAAAATGCTCTCTGTCACTGTGTAAGGAGAATCACAGGTCTGAGACAATTACTGCAACTTTATACACACTACACACTTGTTTCTTTATCTTGCTTGGATAGGAAAGTATTTTGCAATGAGATTCTACAACCTTGTTTTCAGACCTCATTCTCTTTCTGGTGTGCTTTTTTTAAGAAATAAAAAATAAAAGAAAGAAGAAAAAGGGGTTGATTAATGTTTCTGAAATTTCAGTCACTCATACGTAGTCCATCTCCACTGCCACTTTAGACCAAATAACGCAGGTCCAAGTACATGGATAAACTTTGTTGGCATGCTGTTCACAGGCACTTTGAATTGCGGGCACCTTGTCAAAAGAAGTGAGTAACGTCGTCTTCTGCTGCAGGCAGAAGTTACTCCAGATGGTGTCCTCCAGTAGCAAACCCAGGCATCAGAGGACTTCTGGTCCAGGGGAGTCCTCACAAGCCTGATAAAGTGGGTACTTCCTGGCAGGACATTATCTCTGTAATTATTTCCTTCTGAATTTCTTCTCACCTCATGAAATACAGAAAACCCTTCCATACAAAAGCAAATCAAGACATGGAGATACATAGCCAAAGCAATGTTGAGAAAGCTGAGCAAATGGTTCCTTACAGAGTAACAGGCTACCACCACAAGCCTAACATTCCCACAGAAAAAAGTAAAAATAAAAATCCTCTTGCAACTAACATTAATTTTTCATCCTCCTGCATGCTCCTTTCAGAAGTGATACTCCTCTAACAATTTCTCCTGGATTTTCCCTAAGAAATAGAAAAGATGGAGCTTCAAGCATGCTGTACAAAGGCAAGCCCAGTAGCACCAAGAGGAGTGATACTAATTTCCATGGTGTTCTCACTTTCCCTTTGTCTAGGTGTGCTCCTTCTCGGTAACTACAGTTTCAGTGTAACATACATGGCAAATTTAATTTAATAAGACCAAAGGAAGCAAACCCACCCCTGCCCAGGATATGTAGTCTGATTTCAGATTTTTCTTAGAAGCCTGTTTGATTCCTGAAGGAAACAGTCATACAGAAAAACAAACCTTGGTTGTTCTTCATTTTCAGACTCTGATTACATCTGGTAAATATTGTGCCCTTAAGTCATTTAATAATTCAGCTTTTCCACTTTGAAATAATATTACCAGTGTATGAAAGGTTACCTGGAGGGCCTGTTCTAATTACTGAATGCATCCTGTGTAAAAATATGCAAAAGTATTTCCACATGTTTGCCAACCAAGGCTTCAAAAATGTTATTTTACAAAGGTAGTTTAATTGCAGTGTATCCATCTAACTTCAATTATTTTTCTGATTGAAATGCTAAGTTACTTCAGTTGTGCGTTTCTGGATTTTCTGGAAACAGGTGGCTGTTAAACTGTGTTCTGGTTGAGAGGATGGTATTAATCAATATATTACAATTTGCAAGACACTTAAGACTTGAATCCCCCATTAAATCCAAGTCTATCCTCACAAGACACTAATTATGGAAATGCATTCATATTTTTCAGTGATTTTAGTTACACATCCAAATCTGCCTTAGACAGACAAATGAAAAATTAGAGCTGCAAATTAAACATGGATCTTTCAGGCACACGCGAAGGTGGATGCCACAATGCATGCTACCAGCTGTTGCAACTGAATTTTGTGACTGTACAGTTACAACTGATCCTCAGTCAACAGATAGTTTTCAGATATAATATTGGAATGAAAACAGGTAAAAATTAGAAGTTCATTGCAACATTTCAGCATAAAAATCTCACTGTCAATAGTTTTACACTAAGTACTGTCACTAATATTTGGAGCCCCTAGACTATGTTACCCATCATTGTATTCACCATTCATTTTTGCAATAAAAAGGATAGCAAGCACAGAAGGATCTGTCAAGTGTATTTGCAAAAATAAGGCGCTCAATTTCAAAAGTTTTTTTATTTATATTATAAAATATTGTCCTACTACCATACCTCTAACATATAATTATCTTTGCATATATTTGAAAAAAAAATAGCATGGCAGTCATGTGAATTGATAGCTCTTGGTGTACCTACCAGGGGAATAATATCTAGGATAAGCAAAGACTTCTGGATCCCTCCCTTTCAATCATGCTGCAGTCATACTCTGAGGACAGTGCAAAGTTCAGCAAAGCTGGCTGAAAGGCCTCCTGTGAGCTTCAGGAACGATTGATCAGACCATGACTAAAGAACTCAAACATAAATAGAGCTCACATTCATTCAATATTGGTACAACATCACTGGTTTAAAAGATAAAGAGGTTTCTATCTTAAAGAAAAAGAGCAACTGTGTTGAAAGTGTGATGTAAAAGCCCTTACAAGTAGACAAAATCAAAATGGATTTTTACTACACAATTGGGTCAGATACCTGTAACCCTAGCCGCTTACTTCCCATCAAATTTATAGTGTCTATTCCAAATCACTGAGGCACTTTCCTGTTTGAACTGCAAAGGTATTACTTTTAGCATTGCAGTGGATTGGGTGGGAAGTCATTTTCTTCACAGAAAAGATCTGCTATGGCTCAAATGTCCCCAGGAAAAAGTGAGCTTGACTGAAGACAAGCATGCACTATTTCAAGGTGAAAAGCAAATATTTGACAGAGACTCAGATCTCTCCAAATGAATACCATGTGGAGCTTTAATGTGAGCAGGACTCTGCTGCAATAAAAATATCTATCCATTTCTTCGAGCCTCATGAGCAGGACTGGCCCAGGGTATGGGTGCTAATCTCAAGCTGAGGTGTCATCTAGGGGTGAGATCTGATTTACAACCACGCATGAGTATTCTCAGACCCAACAGATATTTGTAACAAAGATAAAGTGGGCTCTAACACAGACACGAGCACAGAATCTGACACTTCAGCCTTATTTTTGCTCTGATTTCTAGACAAAAGATATTATATGTGAGGACAGTGAGGTGCTTTTCATTGACCTCAACTCTACTACTACAATGAAAGATCCTGTCCCTCTTTCTTAAGATTTTAAGATATTGTTAGACTGTACATCCGTTGTTCTGTCTGGTTGCTCACCTTAAAATGTGATACAGAAAACACTTAATTTGTTTCCCATGGTCCAGTGATGACCTCATCAGATGAGTCAAATTTAAGCTTTCATTTAAAAGAAACAAAGACAAATAAGAGAAAAAATAAATAAGCTACATTTTCTGGCTCTGAAAATAAATTCTGAATTTTAATATTCTGAAATTCTGGAACTAAAGCATGATTTGATGTCATTGAGTTTTCTGGTTAAAAGACAGATTTTCCCAGAAGTATCTCTAGTGCTCATTCTGAAGGAATGGGTTTGCTTAAACACAGTTTTGCAGAAGCCTCAAGTGACCAAAATGTAATTTTAAAGGATCATATCTACTTCTTCCCCAACATATTTTTTTTATAATGACCCTCCCTAAAGTAATGGGTAGAGAAGGAGGGGAATCTTTGGCCACCAAGAACTTCTTGTTGGAAAGACCTGATTTTTCAGGCATGAGAGAAGACAAGACTTGAGCCTTCTGAGGCCAATCATCATCTGAAAACTGCACCCAAAGGTCTTCACTGCTTTAAGATTTCACATAGGGAAATCAAAAGTAGATAGGGGATGAGGGTGAATGGTGCACTTCACTGCCTGGGCAGTATTGGAAAAGATTCCACTCACTGCTTGGTATACTTAAGGGTTGCTGCTGGCACCAAAATTCTCCTGTTTTGCAATGTTGCTTTGTACCTAGGAGAGTGAACTGTCAGCTTCAGGACAAAGATCATCTGACTGGTGAGGTTCTTTGTCTCCCAAACAAGATTTTAGCTTTTTTTAAGCTCTTTTCTTTTCTCGTTTCCTTTTTTCTTTTCCTGAAGAATTTCAGCCTGATGCATATTGGCAGTGCAAGGCACATTAAATAATGCATGAAGAGAGGGATGGACACGAGAAGTGTCAGTTTTCCTTTTTATGTTCTTTTCCCCTGCAGCCTTTGAAACATATTTTATGCAGTTGCTTTATAAGCCATACATATATATAAAGGCTAACCCTGCATATTAGGTTCTGATGAATATGCTATGTAAATTCATATGCAAAGCAGATGTAGCCCTCAGGCCATTGGCATATGCCCAGCTGCAAAAGAGGTACTACCGTGTTATGCAGCATTTTGTCATTTCTGGCAATCCCTCAGAATTCTACTCAGGAATTAAACTAAATGCAACAAACAAAGGCAATATATTTTACACTTTTTACACCAAAAGCAGAAGCACAGATCAGCATTCTCTTTTGTCTTATTTTTAGCTGTCTCCAAAGTAAATAAAGCTTCTCTTGCTATTCTTCCCTTCAAAAATACGCACACTTCTGTCAATGATTTGAAGGTAGTGTTATAGTAAGTCATTACTGCAAAAAAATTGATTCCATACATAAAATAAACACCCTTATTTCAAAGGTATGAATATTTATATTGCTTGCTTTGAGCTAAACTATGACTAAAACAAATGGATAATCTCATTCTATAAATCTTTCCAGTAATACTTCTTAACATCACATACTTTGACAAAAACAACATACCTTGACTTACTAAGAACCTGCTGTAAAACTAGTATCGATACCAAACTAAAAAGATTTATCTTGAAAATATTGCTATGGCATGATCCAAAGCCAAGTGAAGTCACTGGAGACTTTCACAATTTTTCCTGAACTTAGTCCTCTAATCCCCTGCAGCAATCACAGTCCATCATGTATTGGTACTCCCGCCTAAATGAAGAAGCAATATTTGCACATCAGAGAACAATTAGTCTGAGGAAAAAAAAAAAAAAAAGAGAAAAAAAAGAAAAGAAAATAAAAAGAAAAAAGCAATATTTTCAAAGAACAGTTTCTCCTAAAAATGTAGTATTAATATTTTACCAGTAGGCTAAAACACCAGAGAAAACAGCATATTATAACCCTGAATGGTGACATAAGAAATCCATTAAAACCCTAATTAAAGTGCATTCTGCATAACAGCAGCGTAAGTCATCTACCAAACACTATGAAATGTGTCTGAGATTTTGAAAGTGTGTGTAATTCTTTTTAAGATATCATTTAGCTCAAGAGATGAAGAAGATTCTTAGCATTTGACTTGCCCAACATCTTAAGTTTGTATTAAGAAATACACATTCATCATATAATCTGATCCTTATAAATATTATTTGTACCAAGCTATCAAGCTCGGGGTCCCAGTAAACCAATACAGTATAGATAGGCCACAGCTTTTCCAGCAGCGTTTAACACTTGCAGCTCTGATCCCACAAATGCCCTCCATCATAATCTCTTTGGCATTAATAATTTATTATGCTTAATGAGACTTCTAACATGCAGAAAATTAGAAAAGTCGTTATGTCATCAAAGGACCATTTCCTGCCAGCAGAAAGAAAGAAAGAAAGAAAGAAACAGACACAAGGTAGAGGAATGATCATTCTGGCTTAGAGAAACAGCTCATGAATTATTTTTATCTCCTTTTACAATCAATGAATATCTCGAGTTGGAAGGGACCCACAAGGACCATTGAGTCCAGCTTCTGGCTCCACACAGGACCACCCCAGAATCAGACCACGTGCCTGAGAGCACTGTCCAAACATTTGAACTCCAGCAGGCCAAGTGCCATGACCACTGCCCTGGGAGCCTGTCCCAGTGCCCGACCAGCCGCTGGGTGCAGAACCTTTCCTTAACACCCAGCCTGACCCTCCCCTGTCCCAGCTCCATGCCGTTCCCTCGGGTCCTGTCGCTGTCCCCAGAGAGCAGAGCTCAGCGCCTGCCCCTCCGCTCCCCTCGTGAGGGAGCTGCAGGCCGCCATGAGGCCTCCCCTCAGCCTGCTCTGCTCGGGGCTGAGCAAACCAAGGGGCCTCAGCCGCTCCTCATACGTCTTCCCCTCCAAACTCTTCACCATCTTTGTAGCCTTCCTTTGGACACTCTAATAGTTTTTTGTTGTTGTTTTTTTTTTTTTTCTGAATATGAATTAGTCACCTCCAATTAACTCTTACACAGCCATTGTTACTTGGTGTTTAAATACAGCTGTATTTCTCAAATATTTTTTCAACTGTTGCATACCTGTCCATTAGCAATAATGTTAATCAAGACTCTGTTAAGTTCTCTGTGCTTGATATGTTTTTCAAAAGCTGAAGGTAGTTAATTTCCTCCTCCAACTGAGGTTGCTCCATGTTAGCAAACCTAACCTTAAATCAGTACTCTTCTCCTTTAAAACATCTTTTGTTCATCTCTTTGCCAGCAGTAATTCTATTCCTTTACACAAAGTCTTGGTATTTCTTGACAGCATGACAGCCATTTCCCACAGCAGTAAAAGCATGGTTCTTGTCCTCTTCTACTATTTCTTCCCTACCTTCTGATTATACACACAATGGACTGGAGATAGATGTCAAGGATTTTTATGAAAAAAAGACTTCCCCAGATGCCTTTCCTGGATAAGACTGACTGGCTGAGATTAAAACTTCAGATGGATGTGTGCTCAGAAAATAGCTCTTACTTCAGCCAGAACATCTCCAACACACATAATCGGAAGCGAACATTGTTCATGCCAAGAAGGCAATTTCTTCACCCTTGTGAAGAAATTTTAAGACCAAGGAGACTGAAATATCTGACCAAAGTCGACACCTGTTCCTAATTGAGCTTCTATGGATAGAAGCATGAGCGTATTTTTTCTTCTGGCTCCAAAAGCAGATGTTCCTATAGGCTGTCAAAACAGCAAACATGGGACCTGCAGAGTGCTCTCTTGACTTCTGATCATTCTTCCTCTGAAAAACAGTGAACTGAAGACATTCATGTTATCAACAAAGGCAAGCCACAAAAGCTTCCAGCACACCTCTGAAAGCAGCAAATTACCCTTGCAGGAGGAATCTGAAAAAGATGTCATCAAAGGATGCTGTGGGTGCTAACTTTAATGGCTTTGTAAATATATTCCCATAGGCATCTGTGCAAAGACTAAATCAGCCTGTGCACTCATCATGTTGCCTGGGTTTGGTTTTAGTTTTAGGTTAGAATGCAGTATAAAGAAAACAAAAGGAAGATAGGAGAAAAATGGGAAGATGCTGGGGTTGAGGATAGCACAGACACCAACATAAAATGGAAGGCCAGTTTTAGAGATAGTAGGATATGAATTAACACTAGGAAAATAAAGCCTTGTGGGATTAGATAAGGCAGATGGGTATAAGACTAAAGTACGTGGATTTTAGATTTCTTGGGTAAGATATACACCCAAAAGAGACTAATTTTCAGGATCTGATCTTCTTTCTGCTTTTCCATTCAAATATCACAGATCCAAGTCCCACCTTTTTAAGCTGTGGGACTGTTCCATGTGAGAGAAGAAAAGTAGGAGATGAAAATGAACTTTACCCATTGTAGAGACTAAATATTGACTTAGAACTGGCCACTGTTTCCTTAAGGGACCTTGGAGGAAGGGGCTGTAATCAAGACACAAGATTCAGTCGGTTTGTTTCAACATCTTACATTGCTCCAAGACAGCATGTTAGAGCATGTGCAGAATGAGGGCAGACTTAATCAGTCACCAACTTCTGGCTTATTTTGTGACCAGCATAGAATAAGTGTAAATATATACATATTTGCTAAGGGAGAGCAAGTATAATATCTACAGTTCTTCTTGTGCTATGATTATTTTAGCTACCACCTTTTCAATGTACCAAATAGAATGTGTGCATCAGTGCTTCTTGTGGTTTCTTCCACATTTACCTTTCCTCATTAGAATTTATCTTAATAATTATACGTTACTATGAAGCAGCAAAAATGTGTCCTTGCTTCTGTCAGAAATATTGCTTTCAGTATGCAAAGTTGTTTTTAATCTTCAGATTGGTCTGCATGTGTATAGATAATGCTTTACAGCATTGTTTTTGCAGCCTTAATGGGGAACATGTACGCACTGGGGCAAAGTAATTGGATTTCAGCTGAGAAGCAGCATTTGAATGAAATCAATAAAGATTCTGTCATCTAATATTTTAAGTTTGGTACAATGTGTATACTACAGGTCAGTGTAAATTCATTAAAAAGATCAATGCAATGGAATTTGTCTTGGGTGCCTCAAAATATCCTAGGATGAAGTTGCCAAGGAAACAAGAGATGCAACTCAGAGAAACATTTAGGTGTTTTAAGTTGATGGCTGAATTCTACTGCGTTTATAAGATATTATAATATAGGAAGTTGTCATGGAAACAACATCCAACAAATGATTAATGAAAAGCCAAGTGGGCAATTGCTGCAGGTGGCAGTGTCAAAAGAGTTTGGGCAAGGACAACCTTAAAAAATGTTAACTCCACAGGTTCTTGTTTTTTTTGTTTGTTTGTTTTGGGGTGTTTTGTTTTGTTTTGTTTTGTTTTTATCCCTCAGATATAAAGAGCAAATGGTGCTTCAGTACCAAAATGGCAGCAGCATTAACAAAACTATGAACAGATAGACTTCTTTATAGCTGGGTTCATTGTGGATGTTATAAATCATATCTACTTGAGTAGCAACAAGAAGCTCTACAATAGGTAATAAACCTGCTTTGAATTTCAAATATATTTCTTTGTATTATCATTCATATTAAATGAAACATTTTAACTAGAAATACTTTATAAACTCAATTTTTGTCTTAATTTGTGTCTTCTCCCTAACAAAGGCTTTCTGTTTGTGGTGATGCTTTTTTTTTTTTTTTTTTTTCCTGGGTTTTATTCTCACATTTACTTTTCTTTAATAATAAATCCTTGTTGAAGTTATTTTAATTTCTATAACAGAACATAACAGTTATTTTCCAGGATCATGAATGTATTAGTTTTTTGTTGTTGTTGTTTTGTTTTGTTTTGTTTTTCCCTTAACATTCTGTTTCAGCTCCTCAATTTCCTCTCTTTATTAGGTATGATGCATTACTTACATTGTGTACACTGCTTTAGGGTCTCAACAATGATGTGAAAACTCATAAGTTTCTATCAAATTTAAAAAAAAAAACATCCAAGAACTTATGCAGTAATATGTAATCCATTTTCTTTTTTTATGCATTGAAGTGATCCATAATATTGGCACTCTCAGGGACATTAGCAGATACAGACACTGTAAGTGAAGATGTAGAGGGTGTGCTTTCATCCTCGTATATACAGAAAAAAATCATGTCTAATATATAGAAATGATAGATCAAGTAACATTTCCATGTGAAAATTCCTCTCCCAAAGCTATTAATAATTTACAATAAGTTTACATCCCCAATTAAACCTTTTTTGAGCTCCAAAACTCTTGTTCCTGGGAAGTTTTTCCTTTCCAACAACCCTCCAAAGAACATCATGCTATTTAAGTTGTTCAAAATCTCCTGCCTATTAGTGTAAAATCAGCCTGTCATTTATTAAAAATATCAGCTTTTGAGCATATTTCACAAACATTTTTGTCTGCCTTAAGCAGCAAGGAATTAGGTTGCCAAATACTATATAACAGCATTTATGTATCTCATCAATTTAAGTTATAACTAGAATTATAACTTTTACACTGTCACTTTCCCCAGCTCCACCCTCCCCCACACACAATTGTATATTTCAAAATGTAGCTGTGCTTGCACAGAAACAGGGGTAAAGAAAGCCTGTGCCATTTGCTGGGCCAGTAGAAATGCTGTACACCATTAATGAAGTTTGGGTTTTCTTTGAACATACAAAATATCTATTCCTCCTTTCACCCTTTCCTCACCATTGCACCCCACGAGTGCTGCCTACAGTGCTACAGGAGCATCTCTGAGCAGATAGGCTTTGCTCTGCTCTGGGGGTGACTGGGTACACCCACTTGTCTTCATTTCTAGCTCTCAACGGTAGAGGACATGGGTTGGTGAAACATCCACACACCTAGTGGTATTGTTTGCCCTCCTTATGCAGTACAGCACTGGCTGCAGCTGCACTGACAGCTGAGAGAAGGGAAATAAATAAATAATCAGGAAATCCAGATCAAAAAAAATGCAAAATGTTCCAGTCAAGGAAGACCTGTCTGGTTTTCTATATTTGGATCTAAAGAAAGCAAATGTAAGGAGTGCTGTTTTCACATTTGTCTTCACATCAGCCTTGCACAGGACAGGTAGATGCTTGGGTAGAAGAAAACAGAGAATCTAGCTCTCACGATTTCTTAAAATTTCAGCATTTCCCCAGATCTTTGAGTAATGTTTTCCAGGAGAATCTCAGCTTTGATATAAAGAATAAGTTTCGATACTTCATGGTCATGGAGAAAAGGTGTTTAAAAGGTTTAGAAAAAGAGAACAAAAAAAATAATCCCTATATAAGGTGGGCATTTGGATTGTTTTTTTTTTTTTGTTTTGTTGCTTTTGTTATTTTGTTTTATTTTTGTTTTGTTTGTTTTACATTTTTAACATCACTGCATTTTGAGAGGCTTAAATCATAAAATGTGAATGGTTAGGACTGGTCAAGAATCAGTACTCTAAATGTGAATATTTTTTATCATGAATGTATGCCCTTGGAAACCACAGACAATTTCTTTTTCTTCACTGCTCCTAACAGATAAACTAAATACAATAATGATTTTACTGAGCACCAGATGCTGTCCCTGAGCTATGAAGGGTACAGTAGGACAGAAACAAGCAAAAAAAAAAAAAATTCTTTGTCATTTGCAATGCTGTAGTTAAGCCTACCTTGCCCTTAAATATATTTTGCAACCTGCGTGATTTTGTAATTGTACAGCTTCATGCTAAAGAAAACAGAATAGCCTTGAATTGTGCTTCATGGCAGCACAATCAATTAACTGCTTACATACGGACAAATACTTGAATACATGGTATTGCGACTGGATGCTATGTTATACTTCTCTCACATACTGCATTCAATTAACTCAAGGCTGCTTCTAGTTTCTGAGTGTTCAGGAGAAAAAAAAATGTCCTTTAGAGAAAGGGCATTTGCCTCTTGTGCGTCAACATATTCAAACTTTCAACTTGAATGCATCCTCTAAAAGTTTAATTTGAACATTGTCATTAGTGCTAGAAAGTATCTTTTTAAGTCTTGTTGCAGTTTAAGGCGGCTGAGGAAACGGATCAGATCCTGGCTCACTGCTCATTGCCCAAGGACTGTGCAGCCAGCTGGATAAAGGGAAAAACACTTCTTTTTGTTTTCCATCTTTGCTATGATATTGAATGCCAGATGTTCTCTTTTTATTCTAGAATTTATTAGAAGTTATTAACTTCTTGAGATCTTAATTAAAGGGGCATGGGAATAAGAAACTTTTGAAGTATTTTTTTCTTTCATTTTGTTTTTCATTTTCATTTTGTGTTAAATAAGGAACAAGAGAAAACTAAAGGCTCAGCTTTAAAAGCGGTATTGGCCCAGCAAGCTATTTTACTAGATGCTACGCAAACTGATGTGGAAGAAAAGCTGAAGCCCTGAAAATCCTGGGGTACACTAAGCTACCCTACTTTAAGAGCTGTCTGTGCTTAAATGCACACACAGGTTAGTGCTGACTTCTGCAAAAATTAGTGGCATCAGTGGGGCTACACTGTGATCACCAGGGTTACAACATTCATTCAGGGATAATAAATTGTGTTTTACCTTACTCGTATCACAAGCTTTTTGGATTGTGACTAGTCCCAAAAGGCTATTTGCATCCCTCAAAAAATATTTGTGCAGAAATACAAGCAGAAATTTTTATTGACATATCTGAGAAGTTTCTGGCAGGTGTGTATAGGAAAAGGCAAAACTCTTCAAATGATTCCTTTAAAATCATCTTTCTGACTGTACCTGTGAAAACTGAACCTTAAAAGAAATCAACAGTCCTATTTTCGTTAACGTAACTTTCAAAATGAACAGCTTTGTGAGCTTTTTATCCTTTAGAAACATAGCCAAACCAACTACGGAGGCCAGTGCTGTCTTCCCAGGAGACGCCTGTTAAATAATAAATATAAAAAACAATAACATTAAGGCACTTCAAACCAGCCACAAAATACAGAAAGCTCGCTGTTGTTAGTTAGTCTATCAGAACCAGGGCTACAGGCCATTTTTATTCACTTGTGCAACACAAGGCCGTGTGTTTCTCACTGAAGTGCTGTTCAGACAAAGCATCCACCACAGAGAAACATTTCAAATATCTCATGTAACTTCCCATGAGGCAAAGCAGTCGGTGTTACGACAATTAAACAAATATGAAATTAAATCTGTACATGAGCCCCTCAAAGGAGGGGCAAGGGAAGGTTTTTTCACAAGTGCAGTCTTCCCAGTGTTTCAGGGAAAATCCTCCCATTGCTTACATGCTCCTTTGCACACTTTTGACTCTCTTCTAATCTGTAGGCCTCCCTGCATCTTCCTGCCATGGACTTGTGTGAAAGCCTACAGCCTAGCACAGAAATAGCAAGGAAAGCCTCACAAAAAGGTATGATTTGGGACAGAGAAATCCATCAGTACCCCAATTAGCACTACAAACAAGGTCTTCAACTGCAGGAGGTGAACACGCACACCTGTCAGCCATATCTGTATTAAAATTGGCCTGACTTTGCAACAAACTGCAGTGGGGACGGAGTGCAGAGCAGACACTGGTGGGGTCACAAAATGCTGGTTGTCCCTGCTGGGGGGCTGCTGTCTCTGGGGAGTCCTCCAACAGTGGCTCCAGCTCCTCTTCCCATTGGAAAACCAGAGTAGATGGGTTCAAAGACATCTGTTGTGGGGCCTGCTGACCCTGCTGGAGGCTTCCTTCACCCCGGGGTGAAATATACTGTGGCATTTCGTTCTCTTCTAGCACTTTGCAGCCTCTCCCTGGCCCTGTGGTTCGTGGCACAGCTGCATCTCCTGGTTGGATGTTCAGAGATTGCCCTTTAGCAGTACCATGGCTTTAACCCTTGGCCAGCAAATGCCTGTTCAAAGCCCAGATAAGCCTGGGTGAAAAATTTCAGCGTGCTGCTGACAGAGAGATTTGTACTAAAATGTTGGGGGGAGCCTGCACTAAGCCTGCGGTGAAGACATGCTCTCAGCGTAGGTGATCTGTCACCGGAGTGGCAGATGCAGCATGCATCAATGCCTATTTATTGTCCTAAATCATACTGTTGCTTGTGTCAGGAAAGAAAAACAAATAAAGCAAAGAGAAAATACCAGGTAAGGGCAAAAAGATGACTGAAAATACACATTTATGTTCATACGCAGACACATATATACTCCATAACATAATTACATTTCCTCTGATAACACTTCAGGGACATGGTTCAGTCTCAGTCACAAAATACAACTCCCAGCTTCCTGGGTATGTCATAGACTTCAAGACTAGTTTCTAACTACCTGTTGATCGACTGAGGTTGAAAGCATCACCTTCATTCATTTCCCTGAGAGTAACTGTGGTGTGCAAAACCACTAATTAAAAATGATAACCTAAAACAAGGCCAGAAGGGAGAGAGAACCTCTCGGCTACGTCCTACCTCTGCTTGCTTCCCACTCTTCAGTGCTGGATTCCTTAACCTTTGCCACAACTTGCTGGTAAATAGTCTGGGCTAAAATTAGATATATAGCAAAGGGTAGGTGTAACCATCTGCTGCATGTTGTTAATTCTTGATGGCCTGATAACATCTATTTTTGATGTTCTTTATTAGCTTTCTGGGGAGGAAGATAGAGGGATAGGCCTCTAGTGCCACCATCAGTGGTTTTCGATATTTGCTGCTTTTCTTCAGTTGACAGCCAGTTTTGGCACAGCAGAGGGTTTTCAGAAGAACACAGCGCTTAAGATAGGGGACCATGGACACGAGTCTTGAACTGGCATCAGCCTCTGGGTCTGCATTCAGTTCATTCAGTAACCTGCATGTCTTCTTTTGATGCAAATGTGGACTGTTTTCCCTGCTGTGATCTTTTTGTTGTCTTACTCGATAGTTGAATTAGAAGTAAGCAACAGACTGCCCATCCATCTTAATTGTCTGGCAAGACAAAACCTCTCCCAGGCACTGAGCACATTCAAAATCTGTGCACACCACAATTATCAGCTTAGGTTGGAAATGGGCAACTGATGACACAACTAGGTCAAGCAAAAAAAGTACTATTTTGTTCTATCAATTGGCTGAGGAAGTACCAGCTGTACCTGCTGAGCATTTTTGTTGTTTAGAGCTAAGGAAACACAATACTCCTGTCTCTAACTGGATTTTCAAGAGCCAGACGGCCATGTTTAGTGATATTCAAAATCATGTGAAAGCATAAATAAATCTCAAGCAAATGCAGGTCTAGAACAACAAAAGATCAATTGCTGTGAACACCACAATGTACCGCAGCATTGTCTAATGGAATGCTGTTCCTTTAAATTACATTACTTCAGGCAATCCTTTATTGCAGCATTTCGAAACCATCACTTCTGCTGTTTCTCATCTTGTTTTGGAGCTTTCATTTTCTTTTTTCTCCTACAATTATCCTTGCAAAGATGGACTAAATAAAGCAGAAAACTGGTTTATGGTTGTTCGCATACATGACTCTGAGCCACTTACTTGACAATGAGCATGTAAAAGGTGGTTCTTTAAATACAACAGCTGAAGGCCTGAGTTGCCTTTCTGATTTTTTCTATTATACATGGATGAGCATTTTGCATCTTGCATGGCTGAGCATACTGCTAATATAAACTGGGAGGAGAAAATAACTCAGAAATGAGCTCAGACTACACAAGTTAAATGAAACTTTCATCACACGCAAAATTTTCAAGAAATAAGGGAAAGGTTCATTAAACATTTTAAAGGTTAGTAGTAGAGAGTTCCTTTCTCTTTTTTAACACAAGTTTGGCATGCATTCAATTATACTTTTCACCAGGAATCCTAATGTTTATATTGACCCTTTGTTTTGGAATTCAGAGTTTGTCAAGGCTTCTTACTTTTTTCTCAGAGGTTCTCATAAAAGCTTCTTCATTTCATGCTACCAGTCATCTCTTCCTGGGCTCCTCGTTGGTCATACTCAACAATTCCCTTTTTTCTCCTAGGTGCTATACATTGCCTGACACCATCCATGACACTTAAGTGCTTCCTCCTCTAATGAACCAGATGATGAAGCAGTCCAGCTTCTGCTCCCCTTGACTTGCCATCCTGACTGGAGTGTTTCTGCCATCCTGACCTGTCTGCCCAAAACCCTTCCTAAAAAGTCTTACTTTCATCCTTCCAACTGCACGAAACAGGCAAGCAACCAAGTGCTGCTACAGGGCTGGCAAGTATATTTGTTTTCAGCATCTCTGCAGTGACTCAGTGAGACAGATGTACTCTTCGGGGCTAGCGAAGTTGCATTGCCTTTTTATGAATAGCTGAGGTATTCGAAACTGCAAAACAACTTCCCAAAGGAGACAAGTGAGCCTCAGCCTGAGATTGCTCAGACCCTCCTGGAAGACTCGCTGCCTGGAAATGTTAGGAGGTAAGAAATGGCAACAGCAGTTGTAAATGTCAAAGAAGAAAACTTTCTAGTCACTGGTGATACATTAAAGATCCCCATCCAGGGGGAGAACTCCCTGATATTAAGCTCTCCCCAGGCATCAAGCTGCATTAGGTAGAGCGAGAGTATTTCTAACTGAAGTAGATAAATGCTTCAGCTGCTTTTAGAAAGGATCCTGAAATATTTGGTGTTTTTCACTCTAAACAGATTTATATCACAATACGAACAAGTTAAATGAGGGCGGGTAGATAAAAGGGAATGTCTGCTGGTAAAGGTGCTAAAGTAAAAGACAGAGCATAGCTTCAACATACTGCATGACTTAGATGCAAGTATTGCTAGATACTTAGCTCAGTATTTCTAAACCTGTACTTTGTGATGTTTGTAAGGGTCAATAAAAGATATAAAAGACGTTGAAAATGTTAAATAGCAGCAGCAGCTGTAGTTCATTTCTACAGGAGGTGGTTTAGGAAAGCAAATTATAATGCCAGGCTGCAATGTTCACAAGGCAGGGAACTGCAAACAGCCTTAACTGCCAGCAGCAGCTCAGCTCCTTCAAGGCAAAGGATTAAGCATAAACACATGCAGCATGTAATTGTGGCTTGGTTTGATGCCCCTGCAAAACATGGTAGGAACTACTTCTGATGCAGAGAGCAAAAACACTAGGGTCACATGAAAAAAAAAAAAAAAAAAAAAAAAAAAGTCAAAAAATAGTCACAGATGGCTTACTACGCCTGCCTTATAGGGATCTGCCTGTTTTCTACAGCCTGAACATGCTGAGAAATTCAGAGAAGGTCTCAACGGTGATGGGGAAAGTGGACACCAGTAACTGTCAGACAAAGGACTATGGTTTTCCTTATGTAAAACAGCACAATTTCATTAACTTAAGTGAAACTTCCAAAGCTCACACCAGGTGTAGACTGTCACATGTACCTCCAGGACCCGCTATGCATGAGAAAGAATAAAGGTTTGGCAAAAATGAAGTCTTCACCTACAGTACCCATGGGGAGAAAGAGAAGTACTTGATACTTAGTACTTGTAACTCTTACTCACATACCCCCTTCTCTCATAAACACAAATACAGTATGCAAAAGGATGAGCACCATTTGCTAATCCCTGGATACTGCAAAGAAATATAAGTAATCCTCTGTAATCAGATCTGTATAAGGCTTCCATTTTTTCATAATAAAACCTTCATGTTACAGATGCCCTGCCAGATTTTACCATCTTGCCATTTTATTGATTCTTAAATAGGAAAGCTATCATACTTCTGACTGCTTCTCATGAGGAGACTAATTAGATTATTTCATCATCTGGTTCATCAAAGCAGGAAATACTTAAGTGTCACAGCTGGTCTCAGACTAAATATCTAGTACCAAGATTTTAAATGAAAGCTATTACATCTTCACTGGGTAAGCATTTCATAAATGGCTAGACAGTAAAAAATGATGAAAACAACAGGTATCATCTCACATCTCAAGGCTGCAAGGGGAGCCTTAAGTCTACCAGTGCATCTGGATTTATTTGCACTTGTTTTTGCTACCGCTGTCATGAAAAAAAAATAAATAAAAAAAATAAGGCTTTGCATAATGATCAGATCTGGAAAACTCAAAAAGAGAGCTATTTAGATTTCCAGTGAAGATTTATGACCGAGAATTTAAAGCTTAGAAGTAAGCTTATTTTAAGTGTTCTTGATGCAACCTTTCCAAACAGAATGCTCACCACTGCAGAGGGATCAACAGCAAGGATGTGCATCCCCCAGAGACGACCAATCCTATTGTCTGGTCCACTCACTGCCCATCCTTTCCCTCTGGATTGCTGGGATATCTTGTTCTTTTGCACACACAGATGTGCACAAAAAGTAAATCCTCCTGAAAAGAAACATATTTGCCAAAGGCAGACATACACTCTTACTGTGCTTCACCTTCTTATCCTTGTGTGCAGGGGACAAGAACAGACAAGCTGCTCCTTTAAAAGGAGAGTTTGTTCTCTATGGATATTTGGAGTAAAAATGCTAATTACAACCAGCAGACAGTTACCAAAAAGCCTAGGCTTTTAAGGTCTACTTAGGACCACAAAACCAGCAGCGTGATAATGGATAAATCATTTCCTTTAAATAGCATTTTCATGAAAATTATATGTAAAAGCAGAGTCTTAGTATTAGTATAATGCCAATAGCTCAGTAACTTTGTTATGGAATAATATAATCCTGTTTCTCTTACAGACCTATAATGTTATTATGTAAATGGCTATACAAAGCCATGATTATATCAACAAAATGAAATTGTTGGGTAAGACAGTTCCCAGTCTCCGTAAACGTGGCTTTTCAGCACTATAAAAACAGAAAGTTTCCTCCTGTAATGGTAGGTCTTAATACTGTTGATTCCTACTGAATTTTTGACTTTGAGGGTTATCACAATGAACCTTGAAATCACCGTACCAAAAAAAATAATACACATGTAAGTTGCATCACACAGTGAAAATTCTAAGAATATTTACATTCCTCTTATGTTCTGCACTTCCTTGACCTTATTAGAAATTTAGAAATCATTGTAACTCTGGCTGCCCATTAGCTGATCAAAAATTGCTCTTTGTAATCTAAAACCTTTTGGTTTTTTTTAATGAGTTAGGCTGCAGGCCTCATAAAATTTTTGATGAATGCTTTGATGTGGGGAAACGTAATTTTTATGTCAGAGCTGTCTCTTTGAAGCTATATGAACCAATAGATGAACCATGAACCTTGGAAAAGGACATGTGCTTTCTTTCTGAACTCAGCCTAACTTCTGGAGTGAAGAAAGTAATGAAATATACAAAGGCCACATAGTTAAAACGACACACTGAAAAAGCTGAGCTCAGTAACAGTGTCGTAAAAATATTTTCAATAAGCTCTCTCCTGAATTAATAGCATATAACTGTTATAAGACAATGCCATTAAGTAAAACACTAAAATATAGCTACAAACTTCTGTTAATGGTCTTGTAAAAATCATGACCTGCATTGCTGATTTTTAACATATTACTGTATTAGCAATTCTTTCCGTTTCTCATATGAGTATAATAATGTTTTCTTCCTTTAAGAATATGGAAAAAAAAAAAGTCATTTTTCTCTGTGTATATTTTTCTCCTGCAATCTGCATGAATAACACAATTGTCTATCTACGTGGATCTTCCTTTAAACAAAATAGGGTGGGTTTTTTGTTTTGTTTTGTTTTGTTTTTTAAAAAAGGAAAATACAATAGGGGAAAAAGGTCAGGAATCAAATTCAGATTTCTGTACATTCTGCAACTGACCTTTAACCAGCAGCATGCAACATCTACTGTGCTAACGATGCTGGCCACGGGAACTGCGCTCACTCTTTCGTGTTGAAAAACGATGTCATCTCCAAAAAGGCTGAAAGCTGGATTTTTACAACTTGTAAATACTCAGGCTTCTTTATGAATTGGTCAACAATAGTGGCTTATAGAGACACAGGCATTGCAGTGGTAGTAGCTGTGGACTAGAATATGAAATTATAAAATTAACTCTTTATTATTCCACTGCATTTTGGGATCACTCTCCACTTTGTTAATCTCCTGTTTACATTCCCTCATTTTCTTACACATAAACTGGTAAATAAATGTTTTTTTCAGGAGAGAAAGAGAATGGAAAAGGGAGCAGGTCTAAGACAGGCCCAGGCGAGGAATATCCCACCAGCCCTGGGCGCTTACCAGACTGTCAGCTCCACATGGTTCAATCTGAAGCAAATAGAGGCAATGTTACAGACAAAATGGGAATGACTGACTTCCCTCTCCCTTGGCAGATGCTGTTTATTTTTCACATACAGGAAGGAAAACTGAATAAGGGTGACCAAGATTCTCGCTAATGATAAGCAACGTTGTTATTTCATTTTAACATAATTTACCTATTGGCAGGGGGGAAAAGATGACATAGGGCTGTATATTTAATGTTGGGGGGGGGGGCGGGGGGGGCCGCGGAATCTCACTCAAATATTTGCTTTCAGAGCATTTTATTAGTAGTATGAGTATGTTAAACATTACTATCTCCCTAGCTGGTCTGAAGTAAGTCCCCTATATTCAGATGTACATTTATCATTTCCTTCAGGGTCACCAAATGAGGCCTCACTCACTCTTTTCTTCTGCTACCAAACACATAGTACAAGAAAACTGATAAGTATAATTCCAGTTATGGAAAACAATCCTTCTACAATACTATTATTGTATTTATATCATTCGCTGGTGATTATTTTCTGTCCTCATCCCTACAAATTAAGCAACAAAAGAATTAACAGAGAAGCCACAGCTTTCCCTCAAGTGTCTTTCACATTTTTATATCCTTGTGACAGCAGACAATTTCGCTATTACCACAATTTCAATTCCTCAGTTCAAAGTGTGGCCACATGGTACTTCAGATGCCCTAGGTACTTCAGATGCCTCAGGCAGGCTGCCATTCGACATGCAGTGATGTTGTTTCTTGTGTTTACTAAGCAGATTCTCTTTCTTTCCTCACCTCCAACTTGTTTCCAGCCACATACCACACTCTGGTACGTAGAGTTGTTTGTGCAGACAGGTGTGAAATCAACTCAAAAAAAATGATTTGGCTGAAAAATTACCTACTGAAGAGAAAAGGGTTATTAGCGAGAGGAAGCACAAAGGTAGTTTCAGCTCACACTGCTGCTGAAAAAAAAAAAAAAAAAAAAAAAATGTATGTAGAGCTACAGCTTAAGAGCCTGTGCTCAGAGGAATTCACACTATAAGGCACTAAGCCTGCAAATACATGCACACGTTTAACTACACTGCCATGACTTGTCCCACGTGCAGGATCAAATCTCTAACAATACCGACTATTCTGGAAATAAGCTTTTGAGAGCCATGGACAATTCATCCTTTGAAATTCTGTTCTTCAATAAATAAACTTTAGAAAACTTTCCTAGGGTCCATAGATAAAAACATGTTTGTTTTCCTAAAATGCACAGCTTTATGGCCAAGCCTTCTCAACAGTTGCATGAAATCCAAGGACAGTCCAATAACACCAATGAAATTTGATGTAACAAAACAAAGTTATTGATGTGTACATGGATGCTTGATCGAAGCCAATCATTTGAGAAACAGAAGATGAAAAAGGAGAAAAGAAGAAGAAGAGTGAAACAATAATAACCAGACCTTACAGAAAGTCCAGCTTATTTTTACTGAACTGGATGGCAAACTACTAACCGAAATATGTAAATGCTCTGAAACGAGAAATAGAAATTTCTAATTTTCTTATCAGAGGGAAAAGATATAAAAAATGCCACATTTATTTATATATATATAAAAAAAAAAATAAAAAAAAAAAAAAAAAAAAAAAAACAGCAATGGGATTCCCGTGCTAAGATCCCAGTGTCAACTGTGAATCCCAACCCTTCTTCTCACAGGACTGATAGGGAACTAAAAATCTGGAAGGAAGGACCACCAAGGGGGACCACCTGCAGACAGAGTGCTTCCAAGAGAGGAAGCCTGGAAACCCAACATTTTAGGTCTCAGTCCCCATAGAACAAGTCAGGAAGCCCATCACTTCAGTCCCAGTACAGTCCACGTGGCAGGCTCAGGTCCAAAACTGAAAACCCAAGCTCTGCAGCACACCATTAGAGTACAACAAGTTTAATAACAAAGCGTTTCCTTGTGAAAACTATTATTTTTAAGAAAAATTCCAATTTCCCCCCCCCAAAAAAAAAAAAAAAAAAAAAAAAAAACAGTCATGATGAGGAGAAAATAGCCTTACCTCATTTATACCAGCAATGAAGATTCCCATGGTTAGGCCCAGCAAGATGTCCCTTTCAGACCAGTGCCTAGTTAGTCTGCTGTTACAGCATTTTAGTGATGCTAAGGCAAATTAAAGCTGCCCAAGGACCAGTGAAATCAACTGCCCAACTCTCTGTGTGCTTCCTGCACTGTGGGGATGTGGCCAGGGACATAAGAACCCACTTTGTCAGCTGCACAGCTGTGTGCTTATCACAGTTTTAAATGTCTGGGCTTTGATAAAAATACCAAGTGAAAATGTATCTATCATGCAGGCAGGTTTTTACAGTGTGTGTGTGTCATCAGGGCATCTCTAAGCAAATTACTTATTCCCTACAAATCAGTAACATTAGAGTGCTCACAAGTAAAAAGGCAAAGTTATTTAATTTGTAGGAATGCACATCTCTGGTTGTTAGTCAAAGGACAGTACAGGCCTGATTATGGTACTCAAGCAGATCAACTTTGCATGTACACACAAATACACACACTCTCTGTTCTCTCTACAAAATGCTGGTCAAGTAGTCACTCTGACAGTGCTGTCTCATCACAGCCTTACAAATGCTCTTCTTCCAGGACAAACCATGGATTTTGTGTCTGTTGCCATTTGATAACTGGGATTGTCCCTGCTCTCTTCTCAGGTGACCACCATTTATTGTGGAGCATGCAACCTGCCTTCCCCAGCAGCAAATGGTGCTTGTATTTGAGCCATGGGAACAGCTCTCTGGGAGAGAAGATTTCCATCTCACTCTTAGTGTGAAGTTCCCCTTTCTCTTTGGGAATAACCCAACCCTTCAAGCCTGACTTAGGAAGGTTGTCTTGCAGGATCATTGTCTCCCAAAGGTCTCTATCTAGACTGCTCCATGCAAGTTGCCTCTGACAACCGGGCCCCCCTTTCACCTCTCCAAGCATGATCATTTTCAACTGTTTTTTTTTTTTTTATCAGTATTTGTCAACACCACAATGCAGATTTTTGTCCATAAGCAAGACTCATTATAGTTAGTGGTTAGACAGCAGATCACTTGTTTCATACTACATCACGTCACACACCTCTTCTGCCTACGCCAGCTCTGGCCTAAGCACCACAGGCCTCCTCCTAATCCCTGGCTGCCTTCCCATGGGGTCAGCGTGTCCCCAGGGCACACGGCTAGATCAGAGAGCATGGAACAGCACTGTGCTGCTGAGCTGGGACACTCCTAGTCCTTACATCTCAAACATGTTACTGTAGCAAGGTGTTAAAGTCCAACAAGCTCCACCAGACCGTCAGACCACTCAGAAAACATCTGCCAACTGGGATGTCACAAGACTTCTTGTAGCACCTCAGACAAACTTCATCCCTTGGCAATTCTCTAGCTACCTCCCATTTACCTAATGTTATGTGCAACACAAGACAAGTGTAAGTAGGTAAGTAAGTCTTGAACAGTATGTTGAGATTAATCAATATGACTCTTAAGGCCTAGTAGCATTTTCCTCCTGTTACTTCATAATTGTCTATATAGTTTAGAAATCAGTTTTCAAAGTCAACTCTTCACTGCTACTGACACCTACCTGAGATGAATGTTATAAAGAGCAGCTCACTTACTTACTTCACTTTTTAATAATGTTTGATCTTGCAAAAGAAACTTTCCTGTTTCCACGGGACTTCACCCCTAGCAATCACTATTCCAAAAACATATCTTACCCATATAATTCTTTTTTACTTTCTAGAAGTTTAAAAATACAAGTAAAGGTCATATGCTAATTTGGTATTTCAAAATCATACTCAGACCTGAGGCTTCATAAAAGTAAGTTTGATTATGACACTTGATGTACTCTACATATAGGACTAGCTTAAAATCACTTGTTATTGCTTTATGAACTGAGTGTTGTTGTTTTTTTTGTTTTGCAGTAAGACATAATTTTTAAAAGCCTTAAGTAGTGGAAAACACCTAGCCAAAGATATTTTTTTTATCGTCATCCTGCTAAAATAACAGCAGATGTACCAAATAAAGTACTTTTTGAGAATTCTTGAGCACAGTTCCCATTTCACCAAACTGCCATAACAAAAATAATTTAGAACTAAAAAAAAAAAAAAAAAATGCTTTTATCTATCTTCTGTTAGTCAAATGCATAATACTTCACCTATTTTTCCTTGGAATGTATGAATTTTTCAATACCAATATAGAAAAGCAGAATTATTTTTTTAAAGGGGGGGGGACGCATCATTTCTGAGGAGCATTGAAGATGTGCATAATACTTAGACTGCTATTTACCATATTCATTTCACCATCTTATCAGTCTCATGTATTCCCTCATCCTTATCTTCACTCTTGTTCTTGCATCATTTTTACCAAGTTTGTAACCTCTTCAGAGCAGGCTCCTTTTTTATGCAATGCTTGACACAACAGAGAGCAGCCTTCTGCCACGAAGTAATATAAAAAAAATGTATAGATAATAGTATTCTTTTATAAAAGAACATGAAAGATCTGACAGCTGGTTAGGGGCTGCTAGGATTTTTTTTTCAACAGCTAGAAAAAAAGTGACTATTTAAATTAAGAATTAAGCATACCAGATTGATAGTTATGTTTACAAGACGATCCTAAAACTATCAGCTGCTAATACCACCATGATATTTCTGAGTTGGTGACAAACTGAGAAGACACGCTGAACCTCCTCCTGAGAAAATCCAAGAGTTTTAGGGTGGCTGCAGCTGTAGCAGATCATCACTTCTGTCATATTCACAAGGTTTTCTTTATAGCCAGAGCTGTTATAGAAAAGTAGCAGAGCAAACAGTTGTACAGTGCACTCTTCTGTAACTAAGTATAACACGGTTAGGTATTACTTAGATCTAAATCTTTAACTTTGGATTTCCAGTCTGAGAAGCTTGCATCCTGCCCGCATGGGCCCGTCTGACTAGATCGCTTGCACATTTTAATCAAACCATACTCAAGCAGCTGGATTCCCAGTAGCTGGAATTAGCTGCTCAGCTACTGTGCACTGCAGCTCAGGAGACAGCAAAAAGGACTGGAAGTCTGCAATTTGCAAAGGGATTCCACAGCAAGGACAGGTTAAATAGGCCATCAATTCTTACAGGGCTTGAAGGTCATTCCTTTAGAAGGGTTCTGCTGCTTAGCTCACAGGAGGAGAAAGGTAGCTTATTCATCTCCAGGATTGTTCATCTGGTGTCTTTATTTGCAATTAAAAGGTAATCTAGACCCATTCATAAAAGTGGCTGTAGAACAGACAATATTGTCATTTGTTGTGCTGTTTTAGCAAGTACAAATTGAAAACAAAATATGGACAAAAAAGATTTGTTCCATATTTAAGGGTCATGCACTCATTTAATTCTGAATGGGACCAACAATATATAACATCTTTGTCAGTAACATGGACCGTGGGATTGAGTGCACCCTCAGCAATTTTGTAGATGACACCAAGCTGTGTGGTGCAGTTGACACACTGGAGGGCAGGGATGCCACCCAGAAGGACTTGGACAGGCTTGAGAGGTGGGCATGTGCAAACCTCGTGACGTTTAACAAGGCCAAGTGCAAGGTCCTGAACCTGGGCCAGGGCAATCCCAAGCACAAATACAGGCTGGGCAGAGAATGGATTGAGAGCAGCCCTGAGAAGAAGGACCTGGGGGTGGTGGTTGATGAGAAGCTCAACATGAGCCAGCACTGTGTTCTTGCAGCCCAGAAAGCCAACTATATCCTGGGCTGCATCAAAAGAAGCATGGCCAGCAGGTTGAGGGAGGTGATTCTGCCCCTCTGCTCTGCTCTCGTGAGACCCCACCCAGAGCACTGCTTGCAGCTCTGGGGCCCCCAGCACAAGAAGGACATGGAAGTATTAAAGTAAGTCCAGAGGAGGGCCACAAAGATGATCAAGTGGCTGGAGCACCTCTCCGATGACGACAGGCTGAAGGAGTTGGGGCTTTTCAGCCTGGAGAAGAGAACATTCCAGGGAGACCTTATAGCAGCCTTCCAGTACCTAAAGAAGGCCTACAGGAAAGCTGGGGAGGGACTCTTTGTCAGGGTGTGTAGAGATAAGAGAAGGGGTAATGACTTTAAAATAAATAGGGTAGGTTTAGATTAGATGTTAGGAGGAAATTCTTCACTCAGAGGGTGGTGAGACACTGACACAGGCTGCCCAGAGAAGCTGTGGATGCCCCATCCCTGGAGGTGTTCAGGATCAGGTTGGATGGGGCTTTGGGCAACTTGATGTAGTGGAAGGTGTCCCTGCCCAAACCAGCCTATGATACTGCGGATGAGACCTTCATGGTATGGGAAGGAAATTCTTCCTGCTTGAAGCTTCTGAGTTCCCAGTAATGTCTGTTAAAACTGAAATCAACTGAAAGAAACTTCTTATCCCTTATAGTTGAAGGTGAGGTTGCTTATATACTGACAGTTTAAAGCATAGGATCAATAAAATCATGCAGCAAGGAGCGCTTTGCCTGGTATGTTTACATTGTTATGTTGTTTACTTAAACATATGCTCAATTAAATATAACTACTGTAAAAAAGGTTATTTTCCTTGTTTTGTCATCTTTACTGCTACAATAATCTAAACATGAAACTAAATGGTAATGCAAAAACTGAGTCTGCAAATAAGACACAGAGAAGTTTTTATTTTACTTTTTATTACAAAATCATAAAAAAGGTCAGTTAACATTAAAAGTTTTAAATTACAACTTCACCAGCACATCAGGCTACCAAAAGTGAAATAAAAGTAAAAAGGAAATGCGTGCAATGCATTTTGTTCCCCCTTACGAGCAGTCAGAACACAGGAATTTGCCATCATGAAAAACACTGTCCAGCCATTCTGCCTCTACAGCTGCAAATGAGCAAGAGGCAGAGCTTCAGTGAGTCTCTTTTTTTTCCTTTTCAAAGCAAGTCTAAGTGCAGCAAAGGACACACAAAATGCACTATTCTAATAAGACAATTTTTAGGTAAGCTGAAAAAAACAGTTCACTGTGAGGGCTTTTTTCTGCTTCACGAATATAACGGAAGAGAATTCATAAAATACCTAAGGTCTATTAAAATTTCAGTTAAATTTCAGTTAAGCTCTTAGATTTAACTGAAGAAATATGCAGAAATTGTAAGATGATTGAGACTTTGATCATTCACAACATATTCATAGCATTATCATACACAGAAAGATGGAATTGATGAGTTTTTAAAGTCTATTTTTTTTTTATAGAATGCACTTGATCAACAATTCATTTGCCAATTAACACATGCATTGCCCCCTGTACTTCTTCTGAGGTTGACAGACAGATACAAACATACTTTGTCTTCATAATTATTTTAGTTTAAAATCCACTGTTTTGCAAAGATCAATCTACTTTCAGGAAACATTTGTAATTCTGAACTATTTACTTTGATTGCCACTCTTTAAAAATTACACCCTTTAAAAAGAATACATTAAGTGTGTAATGCACTTAGGATGCTTAGATTTATGATAGTTGTAAATAAGAATACTCAAAAATATCTTTTCCTGATTTAAAAAAAAAAAAAACAGGGATGGTCTCTAACGTAAGTATTTAACTATTTCAGGATCCTTAAAATACAAGAACAGCTTGTACAAATCTTAAGATAATGTTAAACAGGTATTTTGTCACTGCAAGAATTAACTGAAGTGCAGTCAGTTTCATTTCTGTTATCTTCTGTCACTGCAAAAATTAACTGAAGTGAAGTCAGTTTCATTTCTGTTATCTTCTGAGTGCACTACCCATATGAAAAGCAAGTTCTTGAAGCTGCCAGGAAGGAGTGGAATTTGAGAACTAAGCTACAAGACCCAGTCAGTTTTCATTCTGCAAAACAGTGAAATAATCAACGTGCTGAAACTTCAGAACCTCATTTCCCCAGCTGGTCCAGCCAGGCTGTAGGTTGCGAGCAAACAACTCCAAGCACTCCACATCTGGTTTGATAAACTCTGCCAGAACTGCTGTGCAAGATAAGAAAAAAAAAAAAGTTGAGGATAACAATGACAAAGGTACAAACAGCAGCAGTAATCATAAATATAAAAATAAATGAAATCTCTCCTGAGCTGTTAGCAGATGAAAAACTGAATGTTTCATTAAAAAAAGGGAGAGACAGCAAATTAATTTTAGAGTTTTGATTAAACAGCTGGACTATTTGTAGTGAGAAAGTCATTTAAAATAAGTGCCCTTGAGATTCTGAATGATATGGTCAAGGCCTTCAATAGCCTTGATTTATTGGTTTTCATTTAAAGAAAGGGAATGAGGATTTATTTCATCATCTACATGGGTGAGTTCTAAATTTCTCACAATTTCTCACAAATGTCAACAAAACACCTAAAGGCTCAATTAGCTCCTATAACACAAGGGCAACATTTCTATAGACAGGCTCCTTCCTTGATTAAGATTGCACTCTTTTCCTCTGCATCTTAAAGGGGATAAAAACATTTTTTGATGAAAAATGTTGAAAAGTAAAAGTAAGAAACACCAGTTTAAATAAACACAGCATTAAAAGGGCTATAAAAATGCAAGGACTTCCTTTTTTTCCCCCCTCAATAGCAACTTGGCAACTAAAGAAGTATCTGTGTAACTGCGTTCTTCCATTCAGTAACAAATCTCAAATTTCTTCTACAGTTGGACATTTTTACTGCTTAAAACTAAATAAATAAATGCCTATCACACACATCAATTGGGTCACTGATTATGGTTATTCTTGGGGTGACAGAGAAAGACCTTGGTTATAACATTTCACCCAAGAAGTACTACTGCAAACATTTTACTGTTAAACATGTTACCTGCCACACTGAGGCATTTATTTGTGGCTGGGTCAAAGAAACTCTTAACCAGGTTTCAGGAAATAGCTACAAATTCATTACGTATTAAAACATCCATGAAAAAAGCAAATGTTTAAGGAATACCCTTAAATACAAAAGGGGAAGAAAGACTGAAAAACAGTTTTATACTAAAAATTATATCCTAAGTTTTTATTTTTGTGACTGAGGACAAAATAACTAAAGCTAAGAAATTATTTCCTTATTTAAAGTATATCTGTTCAAATCTCCCTGAAGTCTCTGAATTTCTGTAGCTTAAAAGTACAGTTCAGAAATCCTATAGTTTGGCATATCTCTTCAGATATGATTATATCAGAAAGCAAAAATACATCCAATCAGCATATATTAAAGCATGAGAGGGAATGCTTTTTTGGGGTTCAGTCCAAGTTCTGACTTTTTGCACCGAGTTTGCCAGTCACAGACTGCCCATGTGAGACAGCTGCTCTTGTCACGGGCTGCTCCTGCTGCAGAAAGATAAGCATCCACTTCACATGCTAATGAGTGTTAATGAACCCCAGATGCATTCCCTACCTAAATGATTGCTTCCTTCAAAACTTCATTCAAAACTTCCTTAAATATTTTGTAATGGGCATTTTCCAACATTCCTCTGTCTTGGTACAGCATATAAATCCATTTTCCTTCCCCCAGTCTTTAACAAATGTCAAAAGAATGTCTCAGATGGGTTATCATCAAAAGACTGCTACCAGCAGGAGCCTTATTCTAAAAACCTGCTCCTTTCAGAGGCAAGCTAATTGTTTAAACAAATCTAACATTTGCAAAGAAGAGTTTTACAGGAGAGCGTACGTTCTGACAGAAAACTTGCTCACCGAATGTTGCTGTCCAGTGTCAGTGATGTTCATCTAAATTGATACCACTTCTGAAAAGCTGCTTTTGTACCATTTTGCAAACCCACCATACTAAAAAAAAATAAGGCGGTAAAGTTTATTGTTCCTTTTCCAGGCTCTATTTAATTAAGGATTTCTTGTGCACTATTTGCTGCCAACATTTTAACAAAGGTCTTCCGAAAATCTATTCTCCTGATCAGCTAAGCAAGCCCATATCACAGGGGGATGGACTTTTTCCACAGAAGAGAAGGGAAGCTGTGGCATGCACAGCTCCATAGCTTTTGGTAAGCTCCCTGTGAGCAGACCCTGACAGCTGTAGGACGTTGCATGATCTTATACCAATTAGAGTAAAAACAGCCTACTGCAGAGTCCAGGCATTACATGATTTTTTTTCTGCTCTGTATCAAAATAAGACAGAACCATTTTATACTTAAGCAGCAGAAGCAATTATTAGGTGACAAAATTTCATTAGTAGCACGTGAGGAGAACTGACATTTGTTCTTGAAACGTATAGATTACAAGTATCATCACAGCACTACGTCCAGTAATCAGAAGCAGCTACTACTATGCACCAAAAACTTCCATCCCTAAGAGAAAAAAGTTTGAAAACATACTTAGTTGATTTAACCCCACACCTAAGGGATTGGCTTGCCAGAAAGCAAAAGAAGGGGTAGCCAAAAAAATGGTCAGTTCATCATTGTGCCAGAAGACTGGCACAATCTTTGATCAACTTGGTCATAGAATTTAAAAAGGAGGTCCCAAGAATCTTCCCCTCTCACACTCCCAGAGAAAAGGCCTTTCTATATAAAGCTATCCTGAAAAAACAGAGACAGATTACATATAATTCAAGATCACATTACAGTATGATTTTTCATTGCTCGGATATGGTATTTACATAATCACATCAGGCAGTAACCTTCACTGCAAGGGAAATCAGCATATCAAGAGGGCAATAACGTGGCTCTATTTTGTTGGCATAAAATCTCATTACACTGGTTTCCTTGAACACCAACTTCTCCTATTGTAAGTTATAAACTACAGCCTCTTTGTTAGGCTTCTATGGTCCTTATATTACCAGAGGGCTACCTTAACAAACATGAATCTAACTTGCAGCCCTTAAAGAAATTCTGGAGTTTTTCCCCTGACAACAGGTTAGAGGACCTATATCAGTAGAAATAGTAAATATTACGTTTTCTACAATAGGGATAAATTTAATATATATTTATATATATATATTTCGGTATGCTTACAGAGACCACAGACAATAAACAGCTTAAAAAGAGACTAAATAGCTTATTCTTCATCATTTGCAGGTGTCAAACATTACAGCAGCAACTCAGTTATCTAAACCTGGGAATCTAATGCGCACAAAGCTGACAAAAATCTGGCTGGTAAATGTAATGCCAGTCTTCTCAAAAATCCATCTCCTTCTAAAGCACAGTCCTGAGGTCAGGCATGATACCTGTCAAACCTCCTTTCTCTTGATCCTCAAACAGGTTATCTAAGATGCATGCTGTTAAAAATGTTTAAATGAGCAAAAGGAGGAACCATTATTGAAACAAGCAAAAGTTTCCCCCTTCTCTTTTAGGTAATGTTCCATTACCTAAACAACAAATTCTGCACAGCAAATTGGATATATGATGTGTAAACGATTTTACTGTCTTTTTACTGTCTGATTTGTGAGCCATACAAAGCACAGCACATGTGACTGAACTCATTTCGTAGGAACCCTTCACAAGATTTTGCAATGTGGAGGCCCTTACTGCCTGGTTTGTCTAAACCTTGACCAGACAGAACCAAAAAAAAAAAAAAAAAAAAAAAAAGAGAAACTGAGGACAAAGATGTCCTTACACCTCTATATCTTTCCTAAGCTTCAGACTTTGATGTACCTATCAATTAGTCTAACACAAGGGCTCACAAGGTACATAAGGAAACAACAAGCATTTACTTCTTTTTACTTCCAAGATCACTTTTGTAACAGTCTAACAAGCCACAGATTGCTACAGAAGTGAGTTCCCAGCACTTCCCATTGCATACTTCTACTGGAGATCTGCAGAGCAGCTAGAACTTAGCCAAGAACCAATACCAATGTTTTTAGGCATAATCCTACACGGCAATATTGTTTTCTCGTAATAACGGGACATTCTAGAATACTGAAGGAGAAATGCCTATAACAAGAAGAATCTATAAAAAAGAAAAAGGTGTTTGAAATTCAACATTGCTTTATAATATCCGTGTAACAGAATACTTTCTGTGTCTTCTAAGAGCAACAGTGAACTGAATTAGGAAGAAAACATGCTGTTATTTGAATCAAAACCAGAAGTGATAAAATTTCATTTCAATGCATTTGCATAAAGCAGTTTAAGTACATTTACAATGACATATTAAGGCTCTAAGCATTGAACATAGCACATACATCACCCAAAAGCCCTACAGTTGCAATTTAATAGTTAAATGCACTGCAGGAACCCAAACATCTCCTTTTGATGGCTTACTTTAATTTACATCTTCCTCTTCCCCCGGAGAGATAAACTCTTATAATCAGTCATTAAGTGGCTATGTATGTACCAACATACAGCCTTTACAGTAGTAACTGGAAATAAAGTGCCAGACAGCATCAGTAAATACTAATATTTTTGGCTTTGTTACTACTTAAACAAAGCATAAAGAATGTGTGTGACTCATCAAGTGTCCTTCTCCCCCATTGCCAAATCTCTGCTTCTGTTCACATTTCTTCTGAACCGCTCTAGGATGTAGCTCAGCTGCTCTCTACTGGCCACTTGAGAATATTGTCCGATCGTGAAAGCAATACCATTTTCATAATACCAAAATCGAATCATCAACAATTAGTTTTTGTCTTATAGTCTACTTTTTCATTCCATGACCCTGTTCTGAATGAAGCTGCCAGCACTGTAGATACACGTGGATTTCTTATAAAAACTGTTAGACACTGATTTGCTCGATAGCAAATTCATTCTTCAAATAGAAACATAAATGCTGCACAATGGTATCAAATTGTTCAAGACTCAAAATGTCTAAGTAAAGACTCAAGAAATTATTACAGACAAGTTCTTTCAAAACCCATTCAGGATCATTATTTTAAAAGGTTCATCGATACAGTTTCTAGATTCTGCACCATAGAGAGGAAGTGTTCTGAGGACCGTTCTGGCACTAGAGTTCTCTCTAATACATACAAACTGCTGATTTGCACCCCTGGATACCTCACAGGTTTCCTGTTTGTGTACAAGTGGGCTGCTAAAGTATTGGTTTTCTGAAAAGGCCCTAGGTGGCTGCCTCACAAATCAGTGCTCTACCACTCATCAGCTTAAATCAACACACATACTACCTGCTGTAGCCATCATTTTTAAAGATGTAGCTTCAGAACTGGAAACAGATCTTCCCAGAATAGCTCTTTTTTTTTTTTTTTTAAGCTAACCAAAGCATGTGTCAACTACTAGTTTTTGAACAGATATATATATGCGTGTTAATTTAATAACAAATACAAGCCTCAAACACTAATTTGGAAGCCTCCCTGAAGAGTAACACCTGTTCAGATTAGCTTCTTAACTGAAGTCATTCTGTTCCTTGGGAACAGAAAGAGGAAAGCATGTCAGCACAATGAAGGGAACATTGCCTGTGATGCCTCTCCTCTCCAACAGCAGCATGCATTCCTTCTACCTGCCTTTTGTGATGTGATTACATAGTACCATGTGCACCAGGAATATTTATAGATCCATCATGAGTTTTCCCCTTGGGGGAGGATGACATCATTTTTATGATAAACATATCTAATACCTCTTACCACATCATTGTAAGGCACTCAGGTGCTACAATGATGAAAGAAGAATGACTATGTATTGATAAAAGCAGGCAAGTTAGGCTTTCTCCAGAACAACATGCAAAAGGTAACACATCATACAGAAGTCTTTAAATCCTTTGAACTAAGCTCTGAAAAGTTGGAATTATTCATGCACTTTCTAACTGACTAGTTGAAGTTACTACACCAATTTCAGTAAATTAAATACAGCTCCTAAGAAGTAAACAGGATGTGGCTTCTTTGTTGCCTATTGTTAACACTTCGTAAAGGATTAAGATTTTGGATTTAAAGGCACAACTGTACTGCAGGTGTACAAACAACTCATGCAGAAATAAAAACATTTCTTTCGGGATGATTTGTTAAAGAGGTTTCTGCTTCTATTAACTAACTAGAAGATAATTTCATTTTATTTATTCCCAAAGTTCCCCAGCACCACCAAGTGAACTTTACGTCCTTTGGAATAACTTAATATAAAGAGTATTTGTAATCTGTTCCTGCAGGATTTTGAAACAAATAAAGAAATGTCTTTTTAAATAGAAAATTAAAAAATAATTTAAAAAAAAAAACTTTTCTACCCCAAATATTCACACAACAGTGAAGTTTTACTCTTCATATTCATTTTTAGGGACTAAAACTTAGATGCCTTGAAAGAATTTTTAGAAAGGTTGAGGAATCACAGGTCCTGTTGAACCAGATTGTTTGGCATATGGGAAATTAAAACACATCACTTATAAAGATATCTAATTCTAGGTACACCACCTCAGACAGCCAAGTCAAATGCTCTACAGAACTACCACAAATCAACAAAAACCTACCAGCAAGAGGGGGTTTATGTGAATGCAGGCCACAGGGAATGCTGACAATTAATTTATGTTCTGGAATTGGAAGTACATCTTCAGATTTCCTGTTGTATAAACCAGAAGAAGAAAAGAAGTGTGAGAATGAATACCACCAAATGTGATGCACATAACTCTCACAGAGCTAATAGACAGTGTTCATTCACTATCAAACTTCGGGTAGGTGCAAGGGCAGTTAAATGTTGCTCACTCGTATTATGTAAAAGGAGTTTCTAAAGCCTCTGTGGATTTCAGACAAAACACAGTTAACAACAGCCGTGTAGAGCCATCAAGGACAAACACCACAGTCCTGTATATTTTCATGTACAGGAAAACACCAGCAACCCCAAAATGGCTTCAGCTTGTGCTAAGGACTCCTGCTCAAATAGAACTTGTCAGCAAAGGAAGCCCACGCACCTTTTATTTGAGTCAGTTCCCCAACAAAGACAGACGTAAGGAACAGGTGAGGCATTCTGTCCTTTAATCTCACTGAAAAATCCCTCAACCCAAAGCTATCCAAAAGATGATGTCACAAGGAGATTTGGGAACATAATACTGTATTATGAATAAGCAATACACAAGTAGTGACAAACAGCAGCCTCATAAAGAGACTTGTACCATCGTCTGGCATACCTTAGGGCTTCCTTTACGCTTCCTTGAACTCTCCCCAGTATAAGAACTTCGTATGGCTTTTTGTGGAAAGAATCCAAGGGTAAAACAAATTCTCCAGATCTGGTAATCTGACACAAAGTTGTTAAAGACACACAGTGGAAAATGTTTATATCCAATTCTCCCAACAAGACACCTTTTTTAATAAAAAGGAAGACATTGACAACACTACACCTTTCAATAGAAAAGCACCTGGTAAAAAATGGACAATTTATTAAACTATGAAGTATCATAGTGCAAGCCCTCGTCTCCAAGAAAGAAACAAAGCAAACTGAGAACTTACTTTTACCCAGTGCCACTCAGCAAGCGTTTTCACGGACCAATGAGGATAAAGTTCATCCTTAACAAAACGCAAGTGCTTCTGTCTGTTAGTCACCCACGTGACGATAAGACAATCTGGCGCAGCCAGTGCTGCTACAGGAATCTGCTTGATTTGCCATGAAGACAAGTGGCTGTATCTAAACACCAATACAGTGAGAAAGCAGTTAGCATACAACAAAAATAAAAATTGCAAAGCAACAAAAACAGATAAGGAAATTACGTTGCCAAGAAGCTTTAAGAAATATCTTCTGACAGCTGAGGAAGTCATAAACAATAGGTCAAGAGTGACACCCAGTGGCCAAATCTGTTGGATTCTGATATAAAATCATTACTGTACGTACTTAAGTTTTACTGAGCAAAATCTTTAACGACTTATTTCTTCTATTCCCCCAATTTAACTATTATGATAGTTTGATACTGAAGAAGCCTAAAAGCCCATGTTTAATTTAAGAACTATCATTTGTAATTCAGTACTCTCATCTTTACACCACAACAAATCTATTTCATGGAAATTAGTTCTTTGCTCTAGTCAATGTAACGTTATTTCATAGTAAGCAATCTATCCTCTGAATGAAAATGAGGAGTGAGTCATTTACAAGTGCAAGGGCAACACTACTTTGACTGGTAAGTTAAACGGTCACAAAGGAGTAATCATTTCTCCAATTATATGTAAAAGTTATTCATGATTTTAAGTTCCTGTAGGTTGTTATTCAGAGAAATAGTTCTGCATGTTTTTGAGTTAACGGTCTTCTACGTTGGTGAATACAGGATGCTTTCCAGATTCTATCCTGTTCTACCATTTCTCTTGTGGTGCTATTTTACATTTTCAGCAAGTTGCAATTTGTGAAGCCTACACATTACAGCATCAGAAACATTGGCACACTGCATACTGGAATCCACAGCCACCATCTGGGCACCTGGGATCCCTATACAATGAAACAGCACGAACATGAGAACCAGGTAACAAGGATAAAATCCAAAATACAGAATCACAGAATCACAGAATCACAGAATTTCTAGGTTGGAAGAGACCTCAAGATCATCGAGTCCAACCTCTAACCTAACACTAACAGTCCCCACTAAACCATATCCCTAAGCTCTACATCTAAACGTCTTTTGAAGACTTCCAGGGATGGTGACTCCACCACCTCCCTGGACAGCCTGTTCCAATGCCTCACAACCCTTTCAGTAAAGAAGCTCTTCCTAACATCTAACCTAAAACTCCCCTGGCGCAACTTAAGCCCATTCCCCCTCGTCCTGTCACCAGGCACGTGGGAGAACAGGCCAACCCCCACCTCGCTACAGCCTCCTTTAAAGTATCTGTAGAGAGCGATAAGGTCGCCCCCGAGCCTCCTCTTCTCCAGGCTAAATAGTCCCAGCTCCTTCAGCCGCTCCTCGTAGGACTTGTTCTCCAGGCCCCTCACCAGCTTCGTCGCCCTTCTTTGGACCCGCTCAAGCACCTCGATGTCCTTCTTGTAGCGAGGGGCCCAAAACTGAACACAGCACTCAAGGTGCGGCCTCACCAGAGCCGAGTACAGGGGGACGATCACCTCCCTAGCCCTGCTGGTCACACTATTTCTGATACAAGCCAGGATGCCGTTGGCCTTCTTGGCCACCTGAGCACACTGCTGGCTCATATTCAGCCGACTGTCCACTATCACTCCCAGGTCCTTCTCCGCCTGGCAGCTCTCCAACCACTCATCTCCCAGCCTGTAGCTCTGCTTGGGATTATTACGCCCCAGGTGCAGGACCCGGCACTTGGCCTTGTTAAACTTCATGCAGTTGACCCCAGCCCATCGGTGCAGCCTATCCAGATCCTCCTGCAGAGCCTTCCTACCCTCGAGCAGATCGACACACGCACCTAACTTGGTGTCATCTGCAAACTTACTGAGGGTGCACTCAATGCCCTCGTCCAGATCATTGATGAAGATGTTAAAGAGGACCGGCCCCAGCACCGAGCCCTGGGGGACGCCACTAGTGACTGGCCTCCAACTGGACTTGACTCCATTTACCACAACTCTTTGGGCCCGGCTATCCAGCCAGTTTCTAACCCAACGAAGCGTGCGCCAGTCCAAGCCAAGACCTTCTGGACTAGATCACTCAGAGAAAACGGGATTCACAACCCAGATGTGAAACACTTAAAGATTATCCATCAATAAGGTAAATAACAGCAGTGACAAAGCCACCTTCTGGCTTTGTTTTGTAAGGGAGAGAGGATCTAAATGGCTAATTCACGCCTGTGAATTAATAACATTTTCCTTTGAGTAACTTGCATAGGTAAGAAATACACTTGAATGACTTTCACTAAGTTCCTAGAGGTTTCTGTAGGGCTTTTGATGCAAAACCTACTAGTCAATCTGTGCATCTGAAATTACATCTTCATAACACGTTTGAAAAGTTACAGCAGATATTATTCTGGAAAGTTACAAGGCTGTATTTTCCCCTTGTCCTTCTTTTTCACATGGATGCAGTTCTACGGCAATCAAGGGAGCTCCACTGGCATAAACTTGATGTTACTCAGTAGAAAAAGAAGCCCATAGAGTTCTAAGTTAATGACTTCATAAAGCACATTACTCTGAAAGTTCCTATTGCACTTGAGGATTTTACTGCTGCATTATCACTTTCTCTTCTACTCAGACTGAAGCTCAAATTAAAAAGAAATAAAAAAAATAAACAACTAAAACTTCTGAATTGGACCTCGGTCCTAGAAATATTTGAAATATTTATCTAGCTTTATGTACACTAAAGTAACTCTATGAATTTCAAATGAGTATCTGCATGACCTAGGCCTTAAAAAACATAAGACTCTAGGCCTTCCTTAGAAGTCTGAAGAACTACAATATTTTCACCAGTTAGGTAGTTTAAAATTAACTCTTGCAAATATTTTGTAGAGAAAGTATTCAAGCTATTTCAGTAAAATCCATGAGACAATTATTTGTCTTGAAGGTAGGTAAATGTCGAAATGCCTACTAGCAAAACTTTGATAGTTTAAGCTACAATCTCACGGTTACATTTGTCTTGGATTATAACACTACATTAACATGTTCATTATCCATTAGGCAGAAATTATCCACAAGCAGAAATGACAATGTTTGATTCTACAGTAAAACTCACCTGTTACTCCTTTTAACAGATTTGTTCTCCCATGGTGGATCAATCACTATTACATCGTATTTTTTCTTGTCTGGGCAGTAAAATTACAAAAAAAAAATCAAAGAAACCAGTAAGTTAAGTTTTAAAATAAACATACTAGTGAAAATTGATAAAGGTTTAGCTACCAATATACCAACAACTCTAGGCAAGAAAGATGCAAACGTTCTTTTCTTTCATTATTTGAAAAAAAAAAAAGAAAAAAAAAAGTTTAAAGCATGCTCATTTTAATTCAGATAATCATATACTTCTCATAGTTCTAAGCTGAGGAAAAAAAGTTTGTGTGAGTTGTGTGTGATTCCTCCAAGAAATGCTGAACCTCTTGGGGAATTTCAAATAAAAATCTGATAAGAGTACAAATCTCCAAGACGTGAAAGTTTTTCCAGATTTCCCGAAAGAAGCTATGTAATAAGGCATCCAGCTGAGTGAAACACTGCAGCACTGAACACAAGTTTCCTGTGCTGTCTGATCTTTCAGCAGGCCAATTCGGACATGCAGAGCTCCAAACCAGCCCTGGAAAACAGCGTGTTTTACGCTATTTGAGGTTGAGACAGTGTGGGAAATGGAAAATAGCGGACAATAGAAAGAGAAATCTTGAAAAAAAAAATCTGAACTCATGGCATTATATTAATATTCACTGTAGGTAACTTAAAAAGCATTTTCTAAAATTTCTTGGACTGCTGTCTGATCTTCAGGAGAAGCCAAACCTGCTACAAGCACAATTGTGACTCAGAAAATTGTCGTCTTCTCTTTGAAAAGAAAAAAAGCCAACTGGCTAAAATTTGGACTTGAAACATAGAATTGTTACTTCAGGAACAGGATACCACCTCCCACCTGCCTTATTAATTTAAAATATATATATGAAACAGTAATCATCTAAGTTGAGTATTACACTAGACAAAGTATATATTGCTCACAAATCCAAAATTACTGGTTAGAGAATAGAGCGGTAATCCCTAGCTCCTACTCACAGGCAACATCTTTCCTAAAAGACTGCTTGATGAAGCTCAGCTGCAGGTAAAAATAATAATTAATAATTTAGTAGTAGTAGTCAAATTGAAAGCAAATGAAATGATTAGCCCCCAGAGAAGGGCTACCAAACTGGTTAAGGGCCTGGAACACAAGTCCTGTGAGGAGCAGCTGAGGGAACTGGGGTTGTTTAGTCTGGGGAAGAAGAGGCTCAGGGGAGACCTTATTGCTCTCTGCAACTGCCTGAAAGGAAGCTGTGGGGAGCTGGGGGTCGGCCTCTTCTGGCAGGTAAGCTAGAGGGAATGGCCTCAAGCTGCGCCAGGGGAGGTTCAGGTTGGAAATGAGGAGACATTTCTTCTCAGAAAGAGCCGTCAGGCATTGGGACGGGTTGCCCAGGGAGGTGGTGGCATCACTGTCCCTGAGGGTGTTCAAGGAAAGGTTGGACCTGGTGCTTGGGGACATGGTTTAGTGGGTGATCATGGTTGTAGAGGGATGGTTGGACCAGATGATTTTGGAGGTCTTTTCCAACCTTAATGATTCTGTGATTCAGTTTGGTGAAGACTGCTGCATGTTGTCAGGTTAAAGCTTTTTGCTTGGCCCATCAAGGCTGGGGACCACTGACTTGGATAGCTTTCAATTTACTTTTACAGAGGAGATAATAAATTCCACCATTTCCCTTTCACTGGCTTAAGCTAATACTCTGGGCAGTGAAATATATCAGCTGAGAAGTCAGCTCATGTCTGCTTCTCCTGTTCCTGCTACAGTGGTTTTCACCTCCAGCTGGGTGCAGCAGCCTTTGGAACTGTTGTCATGTCATGGGGACACTGGAGATGGTTTCACAGTCAAGTTTATGCCAGTCTATAGAGACAGTGCCACAGTACAGGAGGAAGGTGAAAGGGAATGCTTGCTTTAAACAGCATAATCCCAGTCCTGTCTCACATTCTAATCCAGCTGAAGACCAAACCACAGGAACAGCCTTCCAGCAGCAGCATGGTTTTACCTATGTTAAAGCCCCATCCCAAGAGATAGGATTCATCAGCATAGACATCAAAGTGTGTGGTGCTGGCAGGAGGCAGGAGGGCAGGGATGCCATCCAGAGGGAGCTGGACAGGCTTGAGAGGTGGGGCTGTGCAAACCTCGTGAGTTTCAACAAGGCCAAGTGCAAGGTCCTGAACCAGGGCAATCCCAGCACAAATACAGGCTGGGCAGAGAATGGATTGAGAGCAGCCCTGAGGAGAAGGACCTGGGGGTGGTGGTTCATGAGAAGGTCAACATGAGCCAGCAAAGTGTGCCTGCAGCCAATAAAGCCAACTGTATCCTGGGCTGCATCAAAAAAAATGTGGCTGAGGGAGGTGACTCACTGCCTCTACTCCACTCTGAGATTGCCACCTGGAGCACTGCTTGCAGCTCTGGGGCCCCCAGCACAAGAAGGATGTGGATCTGGTAGAGCAGGTCCAGAGGGCCACAAAGATGATCAAGTGGCTGGAGCACCTCTCCTGTGAAGGTAGGCTGAGGAAGTTGGGGTTGTTCAGCCTGGAGAAGAGAAGGGGAGATGTTGTAGCAGCCTTCTAGTACCTAAAGGAGGCCTACAGGAAAGCTGGGGAAGGACTCTGTCAGGAGGTGGAGTGATAGGAGAAGGGGGAATGACTATAAGGCCAGGTTTAGATTAGACATTAGGAAGAAATTCTTCACTGTGATGGTGTTGAGGCACTGGAACAGGTTGCCCTGAGAAGTTGTGGATGCCCCATCCCTGTAGGTGTTCAAGGGCACATTGGATGGGGCTGTGAACATCCTGGTCTAGTGAATCATAGAATGGTTTGGGCTGGAAGGGACCTTAAAGATCACCTAGTTCCAACCCCCCTGACATGGGCAGGGATGCCACCCACTAGATCAGGTTGCCCAAGGGCATCCACAACCTCTCTGGGCAACCTATTCCAGTGCCTCAGCACCCTCATAGTAAAGAATTTCCTCCTAACCTCTAATATAAATCTTCCCTTTTAGTTTAAAACCATTGCCCCTTGTCCTATCATTATCTGCCTGAGCAAAGAGCTGCTCTCCATCATTTAAGCCCCCTTTAAGCACTGAAAAACAGCAATAAGGTCACCCCACAGCTTTTTCTTCAGGCTGAACATCCCCAGCTCTTTCAGCCTTTCCTCACAGGAGAGGAGCTCATCTCATAGGAGAGATGGAAGTATCCCTTCCAATGGAAGGGGGTTGGAACTAGGTGATCTTCAAGGTCTCTTCCAACCCAAACTATCCTATGATTCATGATAGTTATTCACGAAAATGCATTAAACTGGAACTTCTAGACCCACTACGGTTCAGAATACATTCATCAACTGCTGCATTCTGAGTTTCATGTAAAATGCCATGACTGAGATTTTCAAATGAGCCTCCTGGAGACAAATAAGCTCCCCTTAACACAGGCCCCTCACTCCGCTGAGGATTCCTGTGAAAAAACCCACCCACTTGCTCAAAGTAAGAAACACCACTTTGAAAGCTTGTATATTAAGAAAACTGTTCACTGAATCCTTAGTTATCTCAACAATAACCTGCCTTCTCAGGCAGGGGACAAGTGATACATTCTAATGACTAAAGATACTTACAGTTCAGCAGGGGCTGTAAACGTGAAATATCAGATAAAAGGAAACTGCTTTTTGGTGGCACCAAGTACTTCTGCCCCATTAACACAACTATCTTTGCACAGTTTGAGTTATTCTCTGTAACACACGAAAGCAGGTCCTGCTCTAGAATGGAGGTTTCATCATCTAGCACATGCACAGCTCGATGGTCATTGTCATTTACAGCTGGAAACTGCTTTGCCATTTCACATAATTCAGCCAACCCACAGCCAATGTGTCCAGGAACAACATTCTTTCCGCAACTGAGTTCTGTAGTAGCATGGTGAAGAAAACCACTTTTGAGTCCTTCTTGGACTAAATGCAAAGTGCCTTCCCAAATGAGCTTCCTGATCTGTACGGTCATAAAGAAAAAAAAATAAATCTTTTGAGTATCTGTGTGGTATCATCAGGGAATGAAACAGAAATCAAAACATTTTCAATTCACAAAACGGGAGAAGAATTCTTGCCAAAAACTTAGATCATTGACTGAAAAGCTATGTGTGCATGCTAATGAGGGCATGCTAACTTCTGTTTTTTGATTGTTTGTTTTGGCAAAATGGCAATAGTTGGAAGCCTGAAGAAAGATACCGAGACTGATGAATAAAACATTTTACAGACAGAGGTAGAATACTATTGTTCTAAACAAACACGAACACCTAAGTTAAAGTTCTAATCTAATTTCACACTACTGTCCACAAACATAACTTTAATTGAAATATATACGTGGCTCTAAAACCAGTAGTTTCCAGGTTTTAATTCCCTTTGAAAAGCTTAGATGTCTTATTACCAGCTTAGATGTCTTATTATAGAGACAAAGTATGTCTTCAAACAAAAAGACAATAAGACAAAAATATATTCTCTTGATTCCTTCCCTTATACCTATTGTTCAAGAGCTTTATCTTAACTTGAAGGTTTACTCTCATAAACCCATGTTTGATGTTGAACTTCAAAATCCTCTCATTTAAGGCCATTCTTCACATCCACAGCTTATTCACAGCAATACTTCCAGGACCTCTACACCATAACATAACAAACTGCACATCTACAAAATCTATTTAATGTAAAAAAATATATAGTTATTTAAACATAGTTTAGGAAGAACAGAATTAAACAAAAAGCCCAATATGACTACTACATTCAATAAAGAAAAGCAAACAAGTGTAGGTCCCAGTTTAGATTTACAGCACTACTTAGGAAAGCATAAGTAAACTTAATCTGTGGATAATGTTTGATGTATTCAAGATTTACTATGATGTTTGAGTGCTAGTAGTTTCACCAGTGCATCACTGATGCAAGCCTAAATAGAGGCCTGAATTCCAATTCATTCATGATGCTTTACCATGGTTATGGTAACGCAAAATGCTTGAGAAAATAATTCTTTTCTCATCAGCAGAAACAAGACACCTTGGAGCACTTCCAGTCCGAGAAGCTTCAAATAACTTCAGCAGTGTTCTGACACATTAAAAATGAGTCAATCTTCAGCACAGGTCATGCTGCTTATTTCAAATCAGTCACTCCCTGTTCAACTAACATTCAACTCACTGGTGCATAAAGTTCAGTAATCCATAAACAAAAATATTACGTGAATACAGCTTCCAGCTCTTTGAAATTTCTGAGCTATGGTTTGATGTCTAGTTTGTTTTCACATATATCTACCCAGCAGATATTCTCAGTATGCACTTAATTTATTTAGGGACTGGTGAGACGACTTTCCTATTAATGGAACAAGCTATAAAAGTAGAAGTTATTTGCAACAATGTCTTGCACTCCATACATAGCCCGAAATCAAGTATCACATACTTACAAAATACACTTTTGTTCAAACTCACCTTTGTATGATATTCTAAGGCATCCAGTTCACCTTGGTTGAATACACATTTCCTTTTACGCTTCTGTAGAATGAGCAATGAAAAAAATATATATTACTTCATAATGAAAAAATCAATAATCAAACATACATGAATAACAAAACAACCCTTTTAAAATGGAAGAAGGTTTCTATCTTTTTCCCATCACAATATAAATCCAGTAAGAAAAAATACAACCTCAAAATACCTAGCCTGCTGCAAGCATTCTCATGACAGAAAGGCTTAACAAAGCTGTTACATTATTTGTGGCATCGGGATCTAACAGCATCTAGTGCACGCCACAGTTCACGTTCAGGACTCCTTTGGGCTCACACTAGAAGATATTTGTTCAGCTGCCAAGTGCCGTTTACCAGTAATAGAACATTAACCAGGTCTTCACAGTTACATTTGTTGGTTTAGACCTGTGACACTTTGGGGCTTTTTTGGTCCACAAAGAACAATTGAACAATCTACATATTGAAAGTAAATTTGTACTGTCTTTCCCGCCTTGTTAGTCTGGACAATCATGGCAACTACCACAGTTTAGCTCAAGTCCATGATCACAACAAACATCAGAAGATTTCATGAGCAACTGACAGCTTTTGAGTCACAAGATGCACACAAGGAAGCCAAGAATACCTTTATGAGTGCATTTTCCGTGCATTTTGAAATCTATTGTGGAAAAGCTCTTGCTGTCTTATGTAACTTCAGGAAACAGAAATTTGCAAGACCTGTTAACGTAGGTCAGTTACCTGGGGATGAGTGTAGGTTACTGTATTACGGAGAACATACCTTCCTAACGCCAGCAACAGAATCTTCACCACCACTCTTGGTTTCTTCTCGGTGTTCCTCTGCACTGCTGCTGGCCTTTATTTCTGTGAGACTCACCTCTGGGCCTCCCTGCAACAGCTGCTGCTCAGGAGCTGCAGCTATATGGGGCTTAGTAATATCAAAGAATTCCTCCCGAAACACGTATCTTGTTTTAGCTGTTTTACCTTCTGTTTCTTCTACAGCATCTCCAAGACGAGGACCATCTCTTGAGGAGGTGGCAGCAAATGTAGAAGTAGCATGATATTCAGAAGTGACGGAAGTACGTAGGGTGACACCACCAGGGTATGCAAGGGAGTCACAGATCTCATAGCCACACTGGTTGATGAAAGAGAGGTGATCCAGGAGCCATCCTGCCCTCAGACGATGTACCACAGACATCACTGGTCCCCTCTTCAGGGAGAAAAATCTAGTGCCTGAAACCGTAGCAAGTAATCACACACAATTCCTGGTGAAAATTCCTCCTGTGGAAACATTTTTTATTTATTTTTTAAGAATTCATTTTTCAGAATTATTATTGTTTAATAGAGTAACACCTACCTCGTGGTAGACATTTCCATGTGCCCAAAAGAAAATCTATAGAAACTTCTGATTTCCCTGTTAAAGCCTGTCTGATACTTAGGGCACTCTTTTACAGTAAGTTTGAGTTTTATTACGTAATTGTCTATAAATTCATGTGGTGTAGAATTATTTACTTTAAGATCCTTCTTTTCACAAGTTAGGAAAGAGCATTTTATCGTATCAAGTTAACACTTTATACCACAGCTCTCAGTCATAAAAACCCAAGTATGTTTCACACACTAGGAGAAAACCATCAAATTTTAATGTATGGTTAAAAAATAATATTTGGTTAAAAACACAAGTATGTTTTACATGCTCTTGAAGAAAACCATCACATTTTAATGTATCTCTGGACCCTGCCCAAGTTTTCACAGACAGAAAATGAGTTGCTCGTTTATGAAGTTGACTTTTATGAAGTAAATGGAACTGTAAGAGCCTTACGGCCTTTTGGTAACGTTTGACTTTTCATAGTCTGTACTATTACTTTTTAAAAGTAGTCCCCCCCCCCCCCTTTCTGACTCTTATATAAAACGGAGGGGGAGGCGGGGGCAGTGCTTTGTTTTGTTTTGTTTTGTTTTCAAACAGCTGGCGCCCGGCGGACACACGGCCCTCCTCCCAACCCGAGGCAGGAGAGGGGGGTCACTCGCCCGGCGGCTCTCGCTGGGACCCCTGCATCTCCCCCCCGCCCCTCACCATTGTACGGCACCAGCCGCGGAGCGGGGAAGGGCCGCGCCTCGCCGCCTCACTCACCCTGCGCGCCGCCATCTTGTTGTACGGCGGCAGCGGCGCCGGGCGGAACGGCGGCGAGCTTCGGCCTGCCTTTTCCCGTGTGACGTCACGCGGCGGGCGGATTTGAAACGGGGAAGACGGAGCCGGCGCCGTTAGCGGTAACGGGCGGGCGGCGGCGGCTGGCCCCGGGCCCTGCCCGGGGTGGGGGGCACGGGAACGGGGGTCGCCATTTTCTTCGGCCGGGCCTTGGGCCGGAGCCAGCCGTTGGCCGGGCTCTCTCGGTCTGAGGGGGGGAGGATGAGGCGGCCGCCCCCGGGGGATGAGGCGGCGGGGGGCTGCGCTGTGAGGAGGGCTCCGGCCAAGCGTCTGCCCTGGATTTATGGCTTGTCGCGGTTTATTGCGTGCTCACGATCTCTTCTGGTAGTATCTGAAGTGTAGGGGGTTGGTTAGGGGCTACTTCGTTTGAGCCTCCTCTGTAAATAATGTCCGCCCTCTACAGAGGGCAGAAGGTAACGCTTTTCCCTAACATTTCTCTCTGATTTACTTTCTATACAGTTATTATCTGTATATATTTCAGTGCTAGGAGCAATAGGCACGCTAGTGTGGCTTTCTTTCTAGCTGACTGCACTGAGAAACTTGTCCAGCTGCTCTGCTTTTGGAGCTTGCAGTTAAAAATGACCAGATATAAATAAAGGCAAAATAGCCGGTTTGGACCAAGCACAGGCTTTCATCACTAAAATTATTAATAAAAAAGGCTGTGGCTGCCACTATGTGACTTTTTAATCAGATGTGCATTGCTGCTTTTATTTCTCTAATTGGATTTTAAAAAGAACCTAACGTGTCTAGAAATGGTTTTCCTGTTGTATGTTTGTTGGTCCAACGTACAGTTCCTCTTGCGTATTCTGACCCTTTAAAAAGTCATTGTTGTGTTTTCCAAAACACAAGTATTCTCAGAGCCAGGACTCTCCACCACTGACAGATTGCGATTGACAGCTCGGTCACAATGAGACGCAGCTCGAGTATTGCGGGGAGTAGTAGTCGGCAATCTACGATGGTACTGCGAGTGCAGGACAACAACAAGATGGGTCTTCAAACACCTCAGATGTAAGTGTTGTTGATCATGTTACTAAGAATGTGTACTTGAAGCCTAAGTCTCCAAAGATTTACTGTTGTTTCAGTGTGTGAGTAGACACCGGAAAAGGTGGAAGCAGAGAGGAGAAAGCTCCCTGCAGCCAAAGATATCTGCAGAAGTATTCCAGTTGTGCAAAAAAACTTTCTTAATTCCAAACATATGTCTCCTACTGCTGAGTGGATGAGTTTAAAACTCTATAGTTCTGAAAAATACTTTATTTGGGTGTTTTTTTCTTTGGCTGGTGTTTTGCTTTCTTTGTTTTAAAGATCTATAGACATCAGAGCTGGTGGCATATATGTGCATATGCGGTATGGTCAGCATATAACTTGAGATCTGAAACTTTGATCTACTTGTATGCCTGTGGCACGTTTCATGTTATAATGCTTTTCCTTCCATATTTGTTGGAAGGTAGATGGGTATATGGTGTGCATAAAATGTATACTTACTAAAGCTACTTTTGCAGTAATTTTTATAATGGACAAATAATGCTCTAAAATCAGTTGATCTTTCTAAGGCACTGCTATACTGAGTGTCCTTAGGATTAAATAAATGAAATGAAAGTTTTATGTGAGCAAAAGATGAAATGGTAGCAATAGTCACTTTGATCCTTCTCCTTATCCCTCAGGAAAGACCGAGGAACGTTTGGAAAGCTGAGCATGAGCAAACCTATGTCTGGAACTTCAGAAAGAAAAGTCAGCTTTTTTGGGAAGAGGTATAGACAGCTTTAATTCCTTGTGCTGTAAATTAAAACAATAATAATCCCACAGCATCTTGCAATTTTTCTTCCTTGTCAGATTTTCATTATAGGCAATAATGAATCTGGGGCCAATAGACCTTCCTGTGCTCTGGTTACTAAATAACAATACTGGAGAGGAAGAACGGCTTTGAAAGCTGTTCTGCCTCTTGGGGTTTCAAGGGGAGGAGTATTCACTGCAGAACTTAAGAGCTGCTCAAGACATTAGCCTGTTTAAGGAAGAACAATCCTCAAAGTAGCCCTGGGAAATGTTTTTATTAGCAGATTTTGATTAGTTTTTCCTATAGTAGCGTTCTGACTAGCTTTATTTTGTCTCTTCAGTTCAGGAAAACAGATGATGTCTTTTGCAGAAAGTTTTAAAAAAATGCTAAGTCAAGATTAAATGAGGTACCAATCATGCAGAATAAAGATCATATCAATAGTATTCTTAGTTTCTTCTTCACTCTGAGAGACAAACCTTCCCAAATCCTAGAATCTTTCATCTTAGTTCATGGCTTTCTGTGTTCTAATGTCTACAGGTATCTCCTTTCATTGGATCCCACTGTTGGGATCTTTTTAAATATTAGTTGAATATTTTGGTTCTTATTTTCAACCACCTACATTGTTTGTTTCTTCACCTTTGGTTTATTTTTCTGCTTTGTAAAATCTTTTGTTTGAGAAACTGAAGAAAATACTCATCTAGGGTGTAGTAATCCCTCTGTTGTATGTGGGCAGCATGGCTTCCAGGTTGATGTTGCTTTTGTCATCTTCCAAGTTATAAGAGAAACCTTCAAGTATTCCTTTGCACAACAAATATAAAAGAAACGTTTTAAAAAAAAAAAAAAGATTGTAAGGACTTACCCAAGAACTCTGTTTCTGTTTATTGTCACAAGAAGCGTGAATATCTTTTTGTTCTTAGAACTAGTGGGGCTGGAGGTTCACGCAACAGTCAGTATGGCGTGTTTGGTACAGAAAAGATCAAGGATCCCAGGCCACTTCATGACAAGGCATTCATCCAACAATGTATCAAACAGCTTTGTGAGGTAACTTGTTTAATTACTTTTAAAATTTGTTATTAGGCATAAAAAAAACTAATATATATATTTATTTTTCATGGTTTTGACTTCAGATTTTATTTTTGACTAATATGTTACTTTATATATCTCTTTCTCCAGTTTCTTGTTGACAATGGTTACGCCCATAATGTCTCCATGAAATCCCTACAGTCTCCATCTGTAAAGGACTTCTTAAAAATCTTCACTTTTATCTATGGGTTTCTCTGCCCTTCTTATGAGCTGCCTGACTCGAAATTTGAAGAGGAAATTCCTAGAGTTTTTAAAGAGCTTGGGTAAGATTCTTATTGTTAATCTATTGTGCTAAACAGATATGGTGAAACTAGAAGTTAATCCTGAGGATTCTGAACTAAAGCAGACAAGAATGGATGGGCTTCTTTATTCTGATTCAACTCTGAAACTACAATGTTGTGATTATTTTGCTTCACTTTTTTGTTTAGCGTTAAGTTTACTCACTGGTTCCAAGTTCATACACTTTTGAAGTTGCAAAGCTGTGTAGACTCTTGACAGCTTACATTGTAAATTAAAATGTAATTCATTATTTGTATTGGATTTTGAAAGACCACTTTCTTGAATGAAAACTGCAGGTTTTGTCTTAATTTGGTAGCTTATGACAGACTTTTCTGGCACATTCTGATCAAATCCAAACACTGAAAAGAATTTCAGATTGTTGGCTGCGGTTCATTTAGTTAAGAGTTGTTTTTCCTGTAAGTTCTTTCACTGTGCATTCCAAGCAGGGGACAGAATTAATAAAAAATACTGCTGAGGTTAAAACGTTAAAACGTTATTCAGTAGCTGGGTATTTTATTTTCTAATGTGATTTGATACAGCAAGTGTTTGGTATCATGAATGCACCAACACTTTCCAAGAAAGAAAATCCACTGCCCATAATTAACGGTGAATTTTCAGTCTCAGAAAAGTGAACTGTATTCTGCTTCTGTAGACTTGAGCCCATGATGGTGTCATAGTGCCAGGGTTCCGTAGGTGTATACATGGCTGTCTTGTTGTTTACTTCTCAGTATTTTAATAAAAATTTTGTATTAACCTGTAACATACGAAATTGCTGACCTAGCTGAAAAGGAAGTGTTCTCAAGAGGCCTTGCTCTGCTGCACCAGGAGTGTAGTCCCTGATAAAAAGTTACTTTGAGAACTCACTTTAAGAAGTCTTCTGAGAACTAGAAAATTGATGTAAATTCATTTTTAAAAATTCCCCAAGCTGAGTGGTTCATGAGCACTTATTTGGAACTGTCATTATTTCAGTGGCTTCTTGTCCTATGTTCTTAAAATGACTTGGTGCAGCTGTCAGTTGAAAGATGGAATAACATCTGCACTTCTGTTCACTGATTTGTAGAAGACTTTGAGAGGATGTCTGTAGTCTTTGTATGTCCCATATTTATAGGTAATATTAATACTTTGATATTTAGCTGTTCTGAAATTCTTTTCTGTTATTGCGTGGCCCTAAGCTCATTGTCAAGTGCTCTTCTGTTTTCAAAGTGCATTTGACCCAAGAGATAAGAATCTTGCCTTATAAGAACAGGACTCCTGCATTGCAGTTTCTGTTCTCATGTGCTAGGAACTCTTTCAGGCTTGAACATGCAGTGGACTAAGCATTCACTAGACTATTATTATTCCCTCCATTGTGTTTGTTGTTTTCCCTTTGAGGTCTTTGTCTCATCATGAATCTCATCATGCTCACAGGGCACCCACTTTTCTTCCCTACTACTGCAGTGAGCTTCTCTTCCTCCCATAGTTCTTTCAGAAGGAGAAAGACAACCTGATCTAAGGGCACTTGCTACCAAGACCCAAGGCAACACAGTAAACTAAATAGGAAAGAATTAAGAAGTTAATAGTGCATGTTTTTGTGTATGGAGGCCTTGATTGTTCTTAGCCTCTGCCTAAAAAAAAAAAATCAATTTCAGAATGAGAAACCCATGGTAATGGAATAACATACTGTGATATAAGACCTCTGCTTTTCTCCTCTTGAGGTATAGTATAAAGCACAATCAAGTTTGTTCTTCCTTGTGTGGCTTGATCTAAACATAGAAACATGCTGGTTTTAGTTACTTGTTTTCCACAGCTATTAAAAATGTTGGGTTTTTCCCTTATAGGTACCCTTTTGCTTTGTCAAAGAGCTCCATGTACACAGTGGGAGCTCCACACACATGGCCTCAGATCGTGACAGCTTTGGTTTGGTTAATCGACTGTGTCAAGGTAGCATCTGAGTTCTTAAGCAAAATATTTCCACTTTTCAGGCTGCAATGTTGGTTTCGATACTGATGTCTTAACAGTGTTCTAGAAATCTTTTTTATATGTGTGAAGAAAAAACATAGGTATTCTTACTTGTCATCCAGTCCTTACATTTAGTAACTTAGAAACTGAGTTTCTAATACTATATTTTGATTTAAAATTTTGTGCACCAGATAAATTTGTCTGAGGAAAAATGTCTTATTACATTTTTATATATTTACATCTATGTAAATGTGATAAGCTTATAAGCATAATAAAGCATATTTTGTGCTGAGCTTTATGATAGCTGCAATCTTCTGCTAAATTTGAAGTCTAAGGATGGAATTTTCAATAGCAATTATTCCAGTGTCATGTAATTGTTTGTACAGAGTATGTTTTTTTTGTATGCTTATCTCTTTTAATAGTGGCAATTCACTGTTTCCAGCTGAACCAAGTTTGGAATCTGTGACAGAATTTCAACACCGCTAAATTGCATATACCTGAAAATCCCATCCATTATATGCTGAAAAGATACATTAGCTTACCAAGGCAATTTGGCAGTGTTGATTGTCCAGTTAATGCCTTTTCACTTGTACTTTCAGCTATCAAAACATAGAGTGTATTACTCTGGTATGATTGGCAGCACATTTACACATTGCTTGCTGAAATCCTAAGCTGATGTGGCTTTTAGGAATATAAACCTAATATGACAACTAATGGAGATATTCATAATTGTTCTTTTTATCGAAACATGTGCCTTTCAGCTGTATTCTGCCATGAGGGAAAATTCATCGTCATTTGATGATGGACAGAACTGGGGAGGAGAGACAGATGACGGAATTGTACATAACAAGGTATTATGAAAATGTAAATGATTAGCAGAATTGTTCAACTGAATTTTGCCGTATGTTGTAACACAACAATTGAAGTATGATAGAATAATCTGAACTGAACTATATTTGTATATTCTATTCTGTTTTATATTCAGAGTTCTCTAGGAAGTGTAATACCATTATATGAAAAGCCTGTTCAACTTGCTTCCTGAGCAGGCATCCTGGCTAGTCAAGACTGGGTGTCAAACTGAAATGTATTGTTCTCTGAGTTGCTATGAATCTGTTTTCCTTGTGGAGAAATGGAGTCATTATGCTGTTTGTTATCTGAGTTGGGTCTCAGGTATATCTCTCTTTAGCACTTGAGTCTTCTGTGGTTAACAGCAGTACAGTGTAAAGATAGTGACTTAATTGTAAATGTGGCTCCTGTTGATATCTATTCAGATTACCTTTTAAAAACTTGTGGTAATGTTTAGCTACAAAATAGGGTGGCAATGTAACTCAGGCACTTAAAAATCCAGCAGCTTGCTTACTTTCTGTATTTATCACATTTTGCTGGTACTATTCAATTTTAACTCTGTGTCAACTCACAGCTGAAGTTTTGGAAGGGGATGTTATGATGTGCCAGAAGAGTTAATTAAGAAAATTGAAAGGCGGGTGGGTGGGGGAATCAGAATTTGGGATTTTGGATCAAGGTTACAAACCTGACAGATGACAAGTAAAAATGCTTTTAAACTTAATGTGTTTATGCACTCATACATATGCACATAAAACAAACATTAAAACCAAACTTACAGTCTTGGTATAGCCGCTTCTGAAAAAGGTCTCCTGCAACTTATTGTTGGGTAACCTTCTTCTAATTCTAGGAGTAATTCTCTAACACCTGCACATCTAAAGCATAATGCTCTTATTTACGTATGAGATATATTAAACAGAACTACAGTGTATATTATCTAGCTTCAGAGAATTATATACGCCAAGATAATGAATTACTTATTATTGTGCATACTACTCTTGTTAAGTATCCCAGAGAAATGTGTGAAGTGTTTCAAGAACTTGGCTAAAAATGTAAATTCCAAATAGCTTCTGCCTAGATGTAATCTTTTGACATTTCATGTTTAAAGGGGGGAAAAAAAAGTATTCTTCTACAGAAAGTGCAGTCAACCAGTGGAAGATATTTTTATCATCGGCTGTTTAATTCCATTAGTCAAATAGATTTAGACTAGCCAGCTATTTTACAACCCTTCGAATCTTCATGAAAACATTTTAAATTGTTCTCAGCTTTTCATGGACTACGTTGTGAAGTGTTATGAACATTTCATGAAAGGGGGAGATACTTTTGAAGAATTGGATGTAGAAGTGCAGTCAAAATTAAGTAAGTTTTCATGTTTTAATAAAGTATTTGATTTTGTTATTAGTTTTTCTCCTAACATGAGTTTTACTTAGTTTACAAGTAAAAATGGTCTGATATAAGGGAATGTGGAATTCCCAAGTACCTCTGTTGCACTGACTTAATTTTCTTCTTTTCATGCATTGTTACCAGTAAAGATACGCAGGATGTGTTCTGCTGTCAGAGGTACATGCGTAACCCTATTGTTTTCAATGGCTTTGTAATAGAGAAGCCATATGCTGTTCCTCAGATGCAAATTCCATCTGTGCAAATATTCTGGTTTCTATCTGACAAAGTTTTTATTTAAATAAAAAAAAAAAACATAGGCTGCACATCTGATGAGAAAGAAAGTTCAGCTTCTTCTAAAAGCTCTGAAAACAAGAGGAGTTCTAATCTCTGTTGCAAGGATTGCCGTATATGATTCATGTGTGAACGTCACCAGATATTAGTAGGAAAAATTAATCATGTCATTTTTTGGCAAAGACAGAGGGAAATAAAGGAAGTCTCAAGATGAAAGAAAGAACGTGGATGAGAAAGGAGTATGCAAATAAGATTAACTTGTAAACCTTATTTCAGAGGACACTTGTCTAACTACCACTGTCCTATCATGTGGGCTTTAAGGGAGTTTTATGGGAGTTTGGAAACTGATGTCACAGAATTGATTTGTGTCATGTAAGAGCTAAAACCAATTTGGTTTGTTCTGTTGCCTGTTTGTAGTAAAATCTTTTTTTTATATAGTTTTTCCTAGTTCTCTCTTTAAAATAATTGTTCAGATAACAGGTATTCACTGTGCTAAGGCTAAGACAATTACCCAGTTATTCTGAATAGGTGGTGATATTCAATGAGACTAATTATAACCCCGCTTTCTCCTCCCCACTCTCCTCCCCCGCAGAGGATTTATTTAATATAGATGAATTCCAGATAGAAGGTTTAGCAGCAGAAAACAAAAGACTTCATGAAGAAATTGCAAGACTAGAAAAAGAAAGGGAAAGCGAGCCGGTTAGTAAACTGTCTGTCCTTGTGTATGTGGGCGATTTGAATTTTCAATTACTGAACCTTTTGTCACTATTCTATAGGACGAGTCTGGTTGTACATTACAAAAATGGAAAATTATTTTCAATGCTTTATAAGATTCCAATTAGACCTGGTTATTACAAATTCTATACTATTGTAGTAGACCACATTTACTATGGTGTCACTACTTGTTTGATATTGTGCAGATATTTTTGAGGTAATGAGATCTTGCATTGGCTGGAATAATAATAAAATACTTGAACCACTGTTTATACTTGAACAGTATCTTTGTCAAAAATGTTAGTATGAGAACTTTAGTGGATGAAAGCACATGGTGCTCTAGTGGTAGCAATCAAAAATATATTTTAGGGGAAATACTTTTTTAGAAAAAGCGGCTTCTTGTAGTAATGTCGTAAGACTAAAAATGGTTTACTAGCTGTGCAGCTGGCAAACTGACTCCTGTCTGCTGTGCAAAATTTACATGTTGTATTCACACTTTCCTTGCCCTTTTGTTTCATCTGCCTTTTGTGTATTACAATACTTAAGTTGTGAATTTCATGCAGTAAGAACTTTCTTTATGCAACATTCTTAGTGGCTAATGCAATTTTTAGTGCCTAATGCAAATCAAAGCTTTAAATGCTGAAATAAAAGATTTAAGGTACAAGCCATCTTTTCAGCCTCTCTTGCTCTTATTCTATAGACTGTAACTTGAGTCAGCTGTCACAGATTTTAAAAAAAAAAAAAAGGTTCTTCAAATTTATATTTATACTATTGAAACTGACTAATTGTTCTACCATCTTGGCTGGAAAGTAAGATGATTATTTTAGGTTAATATTACACTGTTTGTTCTTTCCATCTGTTTTTACTAGGATCGTTTAGTATCACTACGAAAGCTGAGATCCTCTTTTCAAGCAGATGTTCAGAAATACCAGGCTTATCTGGCTAATCTGGAATCTCATACAAACATCCTTGATCAGAAAATGAAAGGTGTTAATGAGGAAGTTGAGGCAGCAGGTAAGTTGGCTTTGGTCCTAATTGATTAGTGAAGCTACAAATAAGTTTAAAGAACACTTTGTAATTCTCAGCTTCAGGAAAGAGTGATACTTATTTTGTGTATGCCAATGCTACAAATAAATGTTACAAAATTAATTGTTAATTAAAGAGACTTTGGCTTATAGCTGTTTGCAAGCTAGAGAAATGAAATACAAGTAGTATTTACTCATAAAAATACAGAGAGATAAGGTTTAAATATATAGTCTGATATTTTTACATTAATGTAATCAAATGGTTTATGAACTTAGAAATGGAAGTAGAAGCAATGAAGCAAGAGAATGCCCGGCTCCAGCACATCTTTGATAACCAAAAGTACTCAGTTGCGGATATCGAGAGAATAAATCATGAGAGGAATGAGTTACAGCAAACCATTAACAAGCTGACTAAGGAACTGGAAGCAGAAGAACATCAACTGTGGAATGAAGAGCTAAAATATGCTAGAAATAAAGAGGCGGTATGTGAAAACCCTGCCATAATGGGAGATGGCTATCAGTATTCATGATGTGAGCTTAAACCTGGGACTTGAGCTATTGCTAACTTTGCTAAATGATTTTAGAACAGCATAGCTGTGTATTAACTGAAGAGCTTGGGTAACATTAGCCTGAAATAGATTCTGTTAAGACTTCACAACAAGGTAATGCAAAACTAGTGCTTTGAATCAGTATCTGTGTGAGTTCAGGAACGGACTGACACTTTATGTGGAAATTCTAATAGAAGTACTTTAAGGGCTGGATTTATTCCCTTTTAACCAGAATGGAAACAGGTGGCCCTGTAAGTGGCGAGATTTAGAAACGGCTGCTTTGCTACATAGAAAAATAAAATAAAACCCACATTTGTTTCAAATATCTTCTGCATTTGGCAGGGTTGTGCTTTCTCAAGCACTTGGTATTAAATTCCTCATATTGTACGACTGTGAAGCACATAAAACAGGAAAAAATACTTGTATTACTTGACATTTGATATAAATGTCAGAAAATCAGAAATTTGAGCATTTAACAAGCTATGTCTGTAAATATGCTGAAGTTAAAGTATGTTGTTAGGATGTGTGGCTATGTAACATCCTGGCAAAACCAATGAGAGAAGGCACATTGGCATGACGACTGATTGTTTTAGCAATTTGTATTATTTCTAAGAATGTTTCTCATTTCCTATCAACTAATCCTCAAAAAGTTGAAGCAGGAAAAATACAGAAGATTAGGGAAAACTGTAGATGAAACCATACACACTGAGAAATCTTATAGAATAAGCTCAGAAAGAATCCTAAAACAGCTCTTACTCCAAAGAGTGCAAGTTGCTGGACTGCTAATACATACAGCTCTTTTGTACTGTGGCATGACTTGGAATTCTATTTGTGCAGAGCATCTCAGAAACCTATTTAAAATACTATAGAAATACTTTTTGCAAAGCTTCTTACTTGTCTTTCTTCTATGATTTTTGCCCTTTTCACTTCTGAAACAGATCGAAACACAGCTGGCAGAGTATCATAAACTGGCTCGAAAGCTGAAATTAATTCCAATAAGTGCTGAGAATTCCAAAGGCCATGACTTCGAGATTCACTTTAATCCTGAGGCAGGACCAAATTGCCTAGTCAAATACAGAACTCAGATTAAGGTAAGTAGCAGCAACACTGAATGCCTTTGTTACCACTTGCAAAGAAATGCTAGTGTTTATTTGGACATGTGGGGAAAGTCTCTCTTAAACTCCCCATGAAATTTCAGTGAAAAGCTTCTGGGATGAATTGTCATAGCTACGTAGGACATATAGAAGAAAGTTTAGCATTGGAGGCTACAGCACCCTAAGTTAAAAACTGGGGAAAGATAAAACTTAGTTGAAGGTAACAAATTGCATCAGCTAGATTTTCTTGTATGCGTATTACAGGCTCCCCTTATGGAGATCATAAACCAGACTGAAGAAGAAATTAGAAAAGCTACTCAACGGAAAATGAGTTTGGAGGATACTTTGGAACAGGTATATTTTGGTTAATGAAAATTAGTACTAATATACCACAATGTTGTCTGTTAGTCCCCTTTGACCTCTTGCATGGGTGAACTTGTGTGTTTTTTTGGAAGCTGTGAGAAGACTGCTTTGATTATATTAATTATTTTTTGTTATTAAAAACTTTTGTGAGAATTAGGATCTCCCTACGTTGGCTGAAATAGTATGTATCCTACACTGAAGGTAATGCAGCTACACATTTGATCATAAAAAATTTGAAAGAGTTGTTTTTAGTAAGTTGTCAATTCCATTCTGTTGTGTGGCTTATCACTGGCATGTTGTAAGTAGGAAGATTTTTAGCAATACTGGATTCAGGATGGTTTGAAAGGAGGAGAATTTCTGGTCATATAGCATGCTGCTGTATGCACTGCCACATGAAGAAATTAAAGCACCAATTGTTTAGAAACAGCAAAAGAACCAAACAAAATCCCCTGCTACTAGCACAAAAATGAGATCATTAAATATTTGCTAAACTTTGTATAGGCACTTCCAAAAACCTTTGCTTATATTCAAGATGATGGGTTACTCTTTCAGAACATATAAAGCCCACAGTTTTTGTTTTTTTTTTTTTTTTCCCCTGGGAGTCAGTATGGCTTTCTTGAAATGAACCTTAAGGCTGAAGAATTGAAAGTATGTTAGTATTTTTCTAAACCATAAATAATTGACATTTAAAACTTGCAGCTATATATTCAAAACCTACTATTCTAGAAGAACCTTCATTTCTAGCCCAACATATTTTCACATTTAATGCAAATAAACTTTTATTAGCATTGTATGCACCAAAGATAGTATGTTTGTTTTTTCATCCCCCTCTCCCTGTGAAATTAGGATTCTGTGGCAAAAGATGTGATTGTCTAGATACCAAATGTCACTTACAATTCTTTGTGTTAACACTTGGGGGGTGGGTTGACCCTTGGCAGTAGCCAAGTTGTGCAAGTGTTGCTGAGCAGTATCAAAAACATCGGTGTGTTACCAGTACCACTTTAGCCATTTATCCAAAACAAAACACCATACAGCCTGCTATCAAGAAAGTTAATTCCATTTTGGCCAGACCTATTTTAACAGTGTTTCAGGGCTAATGTGTCTGCGATGGCATGGAGACATAGGTAGGAATTCATTTTACGTTATATTTTCTTAGTCACATTTTCATTGTAGGTGAATGCAATGGTAGTGGAGAAGAAAAGTAGTGTGAAAACACTGAAAGAAGAAGCAGAAAAGCTGGATGATCTTTACCATCAGAAGCTAAAGGTAAAACTTTTCTGTATATTGATAACAATTTATCATTAATGATATCCTTATCCTTAATTCTTGTATTTATATGTAAGATTATGTTTTGCTTTTCTGTTTGTTTTGAACCTCTGACTGCAACTCTTGTTCTCTTAATCTTTTCAGAGCTATTTCAGTATTATCTTGAGTCAGCTTCCACTTTCTCCTAAGAAGCTGGTGTCATACTTTGGCAGAGCCCAAGTAAATCATAAGCTACTACAACCAGTAATAAAAGCAGCCGTGTCCATCCCCTGATTTCAGGATGTCTCAAAATGTGCTTTAAACACATTTTAGAGTTAATAAGATCTGACTTGTTTATGCTTTGTATATAATACTTATATTTTGTAGTAAACCTGTTACCACATTAAACATTGAGGAAAGCATACATTTAATGTGCTTTTAGCCAAATATTTTGTGATATAAAAATGTGGTCTTTGCATTTATTCCCCCAGGAAGTTCTTCCCCCCAGCAGTTACACTGTTTAGGTGGATGTAAGCAATTGGTTTAGTTTATAGCTTTCAAAAATTCCTGAAATTTAGCTTTTGATCTATGTCGCTACATACACATTTCTCTTAAGACAGACTCAAAATACTCAATCTGGATGGTTATAATAGAATTTAGTTGTGTAACTTCTCTTTAACTTTTAAAATACTATCATTAAGACTTCAGTATTAGTGTTTTTGAAATATTATGTTTCAGTAATTCACTAAAATATTTTAATGATGAAGGAATTGGGTTTAGTTTTGTGCATGTAATTGTGCTAATATATGGTCAATAGTGTCATTCTTGTTGGATAGATAATTACTTACATTTCCTACATACATTTCAGAGGCAAAAGGGAAAAGTCTCTTTTAGTCAAAACCTAAAAACAGTTGTCTGTATGTTCTATTTCTAAGCTATTTAGAAAGGAAATACATATCATATCTTTTGAAATGATTTTGAAGGGAAGACGGCAGTAATGCAGAACCTTAATTTTTTTAGAAAAATAAGGGGAAGATTAGGTTGGCTTCGAATGGAAGAAGATACAGAAAATACCTCAAATGTTAGGGTTGAGTGGGGAGTGAGAGGGAGTTGTTCTTTGGTTGTGTTTTTTGGTTTATGATTGATTTTGCTTGGTTTTTGATTTCTGAGTGTGGCGTTCCTTATGTTGTGAATTCCTAATTCAAGTAGCAGGATTAATAATATACAGTGGAAAAAAATCCTAATTTCTTCTAAAATGTGATTATTTTTTTTTTGTCTTAACATTTACAGGAGGCAGAAGAAGAAGAGAGAAAATGTGCAAATGAGCTGGAATTGTTAGAGAAGCATAAACAGCTACTTGAAAGTGGTGTCAATGAAGGTCTAAGTGAAGCCACAAATGAACTGCATGATATTCAACGACAGTAAGGCCCATGACTCCTAGTTGTTTGTGTGGATTATGTGTGGGAGTGGATAAAGACATTCTCTGAAGTCCTAACGTAAAATTCTTTGAGTGGATATCCATCTTGGTATATTAGTTTCACAAATTCACAGTTGAAATACATTTCTTCTCAATGCTTATTTTTGCAAGCACATTTGTCTGCTGTACCAGCACTCCTGTTTTCCATGCACTTTTTCCACATGACAGAGCCAGGCTCTTTCTGATGGTGCCCAGTGACAGGACAAGAGGCAACAGGCACAAACTGAAACACAGGAGGCTCCCTCTGAACATCAGGAAGCACTTCTGTGCTGTGTGTGTGGCAGGGCACTGGCACAGGTTGCCCAGAGAGGATGTGGAGTTTTCTTGGACATTTTGAAATGAAAACTGGATGTGGTCCTGGACAACCTGCTCTGTGTGGTCCTGCTTGAGCAGGGGGGTTGGACAAGATGATTTCTACAGGTCCCTTCCAACCTCATATGGCTGTAGTAAGGATATTAGTTTGTTTACCAATTTATGTGACAACCACATTTTACAGTCTGAAGTCTGGAAAGACTATTCTGGCTCTGTGATGCTTTAAGGTACTCTTCTTACTGGTTAGCACAATATGGTCCTTTTTCTCCTAGGCTGCATGTTAATAAATCTAACCTGGCTTAAGTTAATACTAATAGGAAAAGTTATGACTACATATGGTGATATATCTGCCTTGGTAAAAGAATTATTGTAGATGTCAGGAACTTCAGAATTACTGACATGATTTTCTGAATGTCTTTACTTTTTAGATATCAAATTGTTATGCAAACAACAACAGAAGAGAGCAGGAAAGCAGGAGATAACTTGAATCGTCTTTTAGAAGTGATTGCTACTCACGTAGTATCTATAGAGGTAAGCTGCAGTTCAGTGTTCAGAATTAAATCTTTCTAGAGATATCAGCAACTGCAATTGAACGTGTACATTAGAGCCTGCTCTGTCCATTAAAGTATCAGTTAGTTATGATGCACTGAGTCTATGGTTTTTAGTAAATTTATTGACAAAATATTAGGTATAAGTAATCAGAATTGATCATTATATTTCACTAGTATCATCTTGTCAGGTTTAATCTGCAGCTGCTCCATGTCTTTGTGTTAGCGTTTAACTGAAGTGACTTAACCCAAGTAATGACTGCTTAGAACACTTTAGCAGAACCAGCACGATAGAGACCACAGTAGATCTAATAAACTTTCTGTAACTTTTCTAGAAATATCTTGATGAACAGAATGCAAAAATTGACAGAGACTATGAAGAATTCATGTCTGAAGATCTACTGTCAGTCTTGACTGGAATTCTAGACAGTTATAAGAAGAAGGCTGAAAGCGTGTAATTACCAAAAAGGTGAAGATGAAAATTTTGTGCTTCTGAAGCTGTTGTGGTGTCTCCTAAATGCAGGAAGCAACCACCCTTTTAGCAACTAAATTGGTTTCAAGTTTAAGGAAATGTTCATAAACCTCCTCTGCTTTATTAATACAAATATAGTGAAGGATTAAAATATATATATTTGCAATTAAAAAAGGTTTGCTTACACTTCCTCCTTATGATGTATTTATACAAAATTACAAATGTCTATAACAGAACAACTATGGAACAACTTAATTTCATTTTTTTCCTGTATAAATAAATTGTATGTGCTCTTCTTGTAACATTCAGCAAGGTGAGTACTGTCAGCCTGTTAAAAATAACCAGCTGCGGTGAACTTAAAGATGGGACTGCAAGTGACAGCACAAATGCAGGGGATACTGATAAAAATAAAATAACTAGTGGCTTTTCTACACTTGGAAGATTGCTAGCTGAGAAAAGAGTTGTGCTTTCCTATTTGAAGTATAGTTCATGCATTTGCTAATCTAAGTATGTATCCAGTGTGCACATAGGACGGTGCATGTCCTTCCTCAAGCCTTCAGTTTATCATCAAGAACAAATGTAAATGTCTTCCAGTCTCCTGCCTGTTGGTATCTATGAAATGCCAAGAGACACCTCTTAGATGTGTAAGACTTCTATTTTTCTATTCACAAAAGCCTCGCTGGAAAGATCAGTAGTGGTTATACAGTAGTCATGTAAGTCATCTGGAGAATGAAAGAGTTTGAAAACAAAGTTCTGTCTCTGAATGCTTGTAGCAACAGATGAAAACTTACTGTACTTCTAAAGTATGTGTACTAGAGAGAGCTCTAAGTAGGTCAACATGAATTCTGGCAATCTAGCTAATCAGTTGAAGTTGTAACTAGACTTGTATACATGAAAATGATCTAAAACAAGTCTGCATTCTCTTGCTAGACCAGTAGGGCAGACCATACTTGATTTTTTTTTCTTCCTCAAGAATGTAGCGGTAAAGTTAGTGTGTGGGGAGTTCCAGTCCAAATACATTGAAGAAAATGTATCCCCATCTCTTGAGCATGTACTTTATTGTTCAATGCCTTGTAGAAAGCAGAAGTAGTATTTGCTTGTCTACTATGTTATATACCTTTGTGTTCTCTTAAAAAAAGTATTCAATGGTTTAATTTATGATGGTATTTCCTATTGTATTGAAATATTTGAGGTTTTTGAATAGAGTTCAGTGATAAATCACTGATTCAAATCTACAACAAAAACTCTGCAATCTATTCAGAAGTTTCTGGTGGCTCATAACTAAAAAAGTTGCTCCTTAATTCTCTAATTAGACAAAGTACTTACGTGAAACACAGATCCTTCAGATACCAATCAAAACTTAAGTTAGACCCTCTAAACACAGACTGAAAGTTAAAAGCTGAATTGTGTTTAACTCTAGGCTATTTTTTGCATGATATTCAGTCGTCCTCATTAATATAGTATGTGAATTTTCTAGCTCTGGTCTTAGTATTTTGTTTTAGATACTTTAATTATGGCAGTATTTAAATTTCAAGCTCTGATCTTTTGTTATATTCTGGAAGTTTAATTAAACAGCTATAAAGGTTTTCTGACGAGCAGGTAACACTTCTGCTTTCTTCTGTTTTCCTCTTTTGTCTTACCTTTACAAACTCTTGCTTTTTTCCTCAAATCTCAGTTCTTTCCTCTTAGAAGCTAGTTTCTGTGAGCTTTCTAATATATTTATCTAAAACAATATTCTCCTAATTAAGCAAAACTGTTAGAAATACAGAACAATCATGTTCCTTTAAAATGCATTTATTTAGGGACTACACTCTTTCCTGGCTTCCTGATTTTTCTCTGCTTCTGTAACTGACTGTTCCTGTTTGTTAGTATCTGCAGCCTCTTTGCCATGGGGAGTAGTCAGCTGACTGAGTAAATGTAATTTCAAAGGCCAATTTGTAACCCAATGGTAATGGGTTAAGGAATCAAGGTCAGAATGACCTTCCTTCATGTACTTGCAAAGCTAATATTCTGAAGTTAAATTAGTCCAAGTAATAAAGTCCACACAGGTAATGTTGGCAACATGTTTTCATTATTGGGCTGTACTGTTGGTCTGCATGTCAAACAGAATTGACTTTAGAATTAGCTCAGGATTTGACCTAGGTTCTGTAAAATACTATTTTGATTTTTGTGTCACGATACAATATAGTAGGCATCAGCCAATGTTAGTCTAATATATCTTTACACTTTAAAATACAGGGAACTCTTCAATGCTTCTTGAATGTAAGGCCCCTGTTTGAAGTCAGTTACTTCAGTTACTTTTTAATTTGTATTCTGGGATGTGGCTTTCAGATTTATGCAACAGACACTAGAACATAATTACTGCTCTTTAGGTTTTTTTAAACCAGAATGTGAAGTCTTAATCAAAGTATTACACTGGCACCTGCATATTGCAATCTTATTAGTAGTTTGTAATTTTTTTGGCTTTTGTATGGATACAGTTCCCTCATTTACTGCTAATGTATCTTTTGTACAGCTTACTTAATATGCCCTAAGTTTCTGTATTTTTAAACTCAATAAAATTTCTTAAACATGTTCCTTTGAAGGATGAATTCTTGCTGGAGGGATAGAAACATGACATAAGGACAATGAATAAGTTTTGTATAAATTGTAAAGCAAAGGAATATAAACTATTTTGTTTCAACCTTTTTAAAATAGGCAATATAAATCTTGAAGGAACAAGTACAAGTTACTTTGACAACTTATGAACCTAGGACTCCCTTTGGTGTTCTTCCCAACCAGCTTTTTGGTACCTCAAGCATTTCCATTACCATTTGATGGGACCATTTCCCTTACAGGACCACTCTTGTGTGTGCGTGTGTGTTTTGTTGGTTTTGTTTTTTTAAAAAAAACATTGTTATTGAAAAATAAAGAATTGATACTGTAGAAGTGTGGTAGAACTTTGTGTATATCTTCGCTTTCTTCCCTCAGCTTTTACAAGTTTGTAATTGAGATACATCACTGTCAAGGACAGGGTAGTTGCTTAAAATGCTTATTGAGTGCATTCTATGTGCCTTGTGAGGCTTTTTATTTTTTATTTTTATTCTTAAATAAAATTGGGAAAAAAAACTTTGCTTTATTGTTCGGCTTGCATGTATGAGACTTCTCAAGTCCTTCTCACATGTGCAGTGCTGTGTCCATGCAAATCTTTTTTCCAAGCTGCATAATAGTATATTCTGTATTGGATCCCTAATATTTGTAATATTCCGTGTACTTCAGTCTTTAATGGGACTTCTCATCCCAGTTCCACTTTGTGCAATATAATTTAAAGTTAAGTATTTTTATTTTGTTCTCTATTTCTGATAAGAGCATAAAAGCAGAAAAGGCCAACAGCTGAAAGCATTCCTTTGATTACAAGATAAATGCCCTGCAGTAACCCTGCAGCAATGTTGTAAAAGAAAAAGAAAATTCAGAGTCTATATCAAGTGACTCTATGCAGAGAAACAGAGATCCTTGTGGGTAGCAGTACCAACTACTTAAGTTTACTCCAGGTTGTTTCATATGTAAATATTTTCAGCACTACAGAAGACTCAGACTAAACTTAGTAGCTTTCTACTCTGCTCTGGGGTACACTCTTGTAACACTGGAAACTTCACTGTCTCCTTTTGAGCCACTCATTGCTTGTTTGACAATGGTATGGAACAGAGACACATTCTGTTTTCTCAATACTTGCTCCAAATTTTTGGCTGTGGAAGGGTGGCTTCACTATGAAGGCATGTATTGCTGAGAGATTTTTTCATGAAAAGGTCTCTGGTGCATACAACTGTTACATCTTTATTGGAGGTTTACATTTTATGTGCTTCTTGAAAGTTTTTGATAACATTCATTCCTTTTTAAGCTAAGCAACAGGAATGCAGAAGACTCATGCAGTCTAAAGCATCCTCACACACTCCTGATGCCTGAGACAACGTCATATCTGAGGGAAGTGCACCAGCATCTTCACTATTATATTAAGAGACTGCTCTGTTAGCCTGAGGGAAACTCTTACATAATTTTGCAGGCTTCTTCTGTACAACATGCTCTGCTAGTTTATGGACTTTGTTTTTTCTGGTAGATGTCAGTTTGCATCAGTACAACAATAGGATCTGGCAGAAGAGTATCCCTATGATCCCTATGCCACTCTGCGCTCTGTTTTTCAGCTTTGCAGATCACAAATTTACTAAAGGAATAAAAGCCATTTGTTATCCATCACAGGTCAGGCACTAGCAACCGCAGTTAGAGAAAATGCACAAGGTTACGGCTTGTTTTTCTATGATAATGTCAGCACAATGCAGTTACTGCTGGCATCTGATGGCTGAGAAAACACGAATAACCTGCTGGTTGTATGTTTTGTTAACATTTCCTATTTACAAGGGCTGCGTACCCTGGCATAAAAGAATGATAAATTCTCATGTCAGCTCTGTGAAATTCTGCAAGGGATTCTTAAATCTGCTTGAGAAATAAAAGACTATCTTATCAACGCTGTTCTTCAACAAATTTATTGGAATTTATAGACCATTCATCATCTCCCACCCTAACCACTATAATTTTGCATAATCGTTGATACTGAGAATCTGTTTCTGTCCAGTATTTTGTGCCAGTTCAAAAACTCATCTTTTGAGTACATCGTTTATTGCTTCACTGGGGGATTTGCAGAGGTTGCTTTGTTGCAGATGGAAAAAGTTAATCTTTTTCTGCAATTGTTTCTTTACATTTTTGACCCCTGGAAAAGTTCAGTGCCTTCCAGCAAATGTAACATGACTTAAAAACAGTAGCACCGCTTCTCCACCAGAAGCTGCAGGCCCACCCATGGTAGCAGTCTGGCCTTCAAGTGCTATGTAAAACACAGCAGATTCCCAAAGGGCCTGTTGTGCTCTGCTCCCCTCTAGAGAAGCGGCCCTTGGGAATCTCAAGCCCTTGAGCAAAGGCTTACCTGTCCTGGCGTTTCCCTAAAGCAGGAGACAGGACTGCGAGTCTGCCTGCAGGACGCTTGATTGTGTTTGAACCTCCACTCTACAAGGTCTTAGCAACATCTTTGTGATAACTGGAGTCTTTCTGATGTGGTCTCTTTGCTGCTTTTCTTACCAACACGTGCAAGAAGTCACAACTTCAATTGGTGTTGTCTATCTGATCAGCATTTTATTCTTGAGAACTCCTTGCAAAGGCCTAAGGTTTAAAAGGGCACACAAAATTATCTATTACCCAAGTTTTCGCCTCCACTGAAATAGTCCCCAGTTTAGCAAGACTCCAAAGCAGATGGGAGATGTATGGATATTTTGAAACAACCAAGATGATGTACTGAATTTTTTTGCACTTTTCATACCGGGATTCACAGTAGCAAATGCCTTTGCATGAGTAGGGTTTGCACAGTCCTTCTGAGAATGCTGGACACCAGCAGAGCCACACACAGCTGCAGGTGCACCCAGCTGAAAGGAAAGTCTCTCACTTGTGTCTATGCTGCCTAGAAAACAGCATCCGGAGTTACCAGTTCTAATTATCCAGCACATCTTAACTAGTGAGCAGCTCTACATTACATCTGAAGCACAGAGAGGACACCAAGGTAACGAGCTCTGCTTGACTAACACTGTATAGCAACTTACTGTCCTCTCCCACTTCTAAGGTTTTGGCAATCAGTTGTAAGAAAATCATAAAGAAATTCATACAAGATTGGAAAGAGAAAACTACACGCTTGTATACAGGTTGTACTGTATCAGACAAGTGTAGGTTTTGAGGAAGAAAAACACCAACTCAGAAGACAGAAAATGGTAAAGAAATAAACAAGGAGTCAGAGAACGGTAATTCAGCAACACTGAGGATCCATTCCAGCAATCAGCAGAGATCAACTTTCAGTATCTGGCTGACTACTCAGAAGACCTTTCTTCAGTGTTTTATCGTAGTTGCTGAACATCATAGAACGGCTTGGGTTGGAAAGGTCCTTAAAGATCATCTGTTCTTTGGGGAACATACAAGTGTAGAAGCTCTTTAAATGTTGGGTATCATCTGTGTGAGCTACAGCAAAAACTGTCAAAGAATCACAGAATGGCTTGGGTTGGAAGGGACCTCAAACATCACCTAGTTTCAGCCCCTGTGCCATGGGCAGGGACACCTCCCACCAGACCAGGTTGCTCCAAGCCCCATCCAGCCTGGCCTTGAACACCTCCAGGGATGGAGCATCCACAGCTTCTCTGGGCAGCCTCTGCCAGTGCCTCACCACCCTCTGAGTGAAGAATTTCCTCCTAACATCTAATCTAAATCTCCCCTCTTTAGTTTAAAACCATTCCGCTTTGACCTATCATTATCTGCTCAAGTAAAAAGTTGCTCTCCATCTTTTTTGCAATCCTCCTTAAGGACTGAAAGACTGTAATGTCATCTCCCCAGAGCTTTCTCTCCTTCATGCTGAACACCCCTAGCCTTTCTTCATAGGAGAGGTGCTCCAGCCCTCTGACCATCCTTATGGCCCTCCTCTGGACCTGCTCTAACACATCCTTCCCACCTCCTTCTTGTGCTGGGGGCCCCAGACCTGGATGCAGCACTCCAGGTGGGGCCTCACAGGGGCAGAGCAGAGGGGGACAGTCACCTCCCTCCACCTGCTGGCCACCCCTCTGGTGATGCAGCCCAGGACACAGTTGGCCTTCTGGGCTGCAAGCACCCACTGCTGGCTCATGTTGAGCTTTTCATCCACCAGAACCCTCAAGTCCTTCTCTGCAGGGCTGCTCTGTGTGAGTCCTTCTCCCAGTCTGTACTTGTGTCTAGGATTGCCCTGATGCAGGTAGAGAACCTTGCACTTGTTGAACCTTCTGAGTTTAACATGGGCCCACTTCTCAGTTTGTCTGTGTCACACATGCTTCCAGGATCCCTGCATGGTAAAAGATGCCTGAAGTAACAAAGGAGGGGCAATGGTTCCTGTGCTACCACCCCAAAATCCAGAGCATCAGAGAATACAATGCAGAGACATTTAAATGAGTAGACAGTCAACCAGTCTAGCCTCGCTAGTCAACTGGGACTAGCCTGTGGAGCTGGCATGGGCTCCACACTGCCAATGATCCTGGAGCTGGTGGGGAAGGCACTCTTTGACAGGTTCAGGAGAAAGAAGCCCTTAGTTCAGGATAAAAGGGAAGAGTGAGAAAACAGTGCCAAAAGCCAAGGTTATAGGAAGCGAAAAGTGGAAAGCAGTCATCCAGAAGAGAAGCTGGTGGTAATAATCTTCAGGTTAAAAAAAAAAAAAAAAAAAAATCTACTGAAGCTACTGAAAGCTACTGAAATAGGACCATGTAGCAGCCATAACAACTTGAAATGAAAAGCACCATGTCCCATGTCCCACACCTGTATTAGAATCTTCTCTGTGACAATGTACTTATGAAGTTTTCCTATTTGTTACGCTTCTTGCCAGAGAGTATAATGGACTTGATCCCAGTCTTTATGACCTATAAGAGTATGGCTGGAAGGACTTTGCTAGCCTAACTGCAACAGTGTTTTTTACAAATTCTTAAAATGTTAATGCTCAATGATAATTTGTCTTATACTCCAACAGTCTTTCCACAGATTAAACTGTTCTACACATTTTTACTGACTAGTTCAAGAGTCACTTGTATTTCTTTGCCTTATGGAGTAAGCAAGCTTTTAAGGTTTGATCCATGCAATCACTTCCCATGTAAGAGATGACTTTGGTACTCAGAAGATGCAATGGATTGCTATCAAACCTATTTCATGACCACTGCGTTTTTGACTGTAGTCATCTGTCTCTGGTGGGTGAATGGCAAGAGCTTACTGCAGTTGACTTTAAACAGATGTTCCCTGGCATTGCCACATCTTTCCTCTAGGAGTTCCACAACAGTCTCAGCATCTGAGCCTTCAAGTATTCATCTAGTTTGGTGTCCTTCAAATTTTGGCTTCAGGAAAAGGTGAAAAACCCTACAATGCTCAGATATGGGATGACTGTCTTCCAACTTAAAACTACCACTCAGGAATATTTGGATATTCTATCCTAAGACCAAAGCATATGATTTGTATATCTCCCAATAATCAGTTCACTATTTATTTTCTTCTGGCTCTTGATCTCCTTTAGAATGCATATAAAAAAATTAAATTTCACCAAGTTATTGATTCTAATTAGGTGGTGACATATTCCACAGTTAATTAAATGTTTTGTGAAAAGTATATCTTCGTAACAGTTCTACATGTTTTTCCATGCAACTCCATGTCCCTTTTTATTGCTGTATTCAAGTGACTGGAAGTTCCTGATTATCTTTTCTATTTTTATACTTCTAATTATTTCTTAGTTCTGAAATGAACAATCCCAGTCTTATCAGACACAATTTCCACAACTAATTATACCTTATCTGTAGTCATCAAAGACATTCCATTGGATTTTTAAATGAGCATGTTGCATATAGCCCAGATGGTAGAGTTATTTTGGATCACAAGAGGGTGAACAGTTGGTTCACTGTCCCTCCCCATTCTCCACCATCTCCCCCTGTGTTGTATCCAATTTTTTTAACATATAATTTCATCTGTAACCGCATTGGTCAGATCTGTCAAGAGGCATGGACTGTCTTTACAGTCATCTGGACAAAGCAGATCGTGTTTCACAAATTTTGACACTTAGTTGCTCACCTCTCTTTTTCAAGTTACTCGGAAGAAAACAAAAAATACCAGCTAGCACTTCATAATCCACTTCTCCACATTCACTTTCACTCATGTGCTATGATGACACTCACTGTTTATTTCTATTCTTTGGTTTCTGTCTCTCAGACTATTTTCTCTTTAATGACACTGTTGTTTTTTCCACACCTCAGGGATTCTCCCTAAGGTACTTCTTGTAGTTGACCTTGTAAAAAAGTCAGTGGATTTATAAATGCAAGATACAGGTTCCTTCTGTTAGATATAAAATCTTGTTACCTTAACAAAACCTTTGGTTTGTTAGATAATTCAGAATTTGCAGTTTTGTGCTCATAAAGCATACGTAGGCGGTAACATCCAATATCACCCAACAGGCAGTGCACAGCAATAGACTGCTGGAGGGGCCATGCACTTTATTCTACCTAAGACCAAGCAATTTTCATAATATTTACAAAATACATTATCTAACAATATCCAGTGCTAGAACAGTTCATGTTCTCCCTCAATACAAAGAAATCAACAACTACTTAATTTATTCCTTGGAAGAAAAATGTAGACTCTGGGTACAGGCAAGACATAAACACATTCTCACACATTAAAAAACAAACAAACAAACAAACATGCAACAAAACAAGACTCTTGGGCATCACATGAAATATCAAACAACATGAACAAATAATTGGTTACTCCTGTGATGCTATTAATTTTGAAAATGAACGTTGGACTTTAAAATCCAGTAGATCAATCACTGTAAGCAATAACCCTTTTCCCAGCAGAGAAAGTTTCTCTCCATGAGGATTGTACATAATTACTTACTAGTTAAAACAAAACAAAACAAAAACTTCACACTGCAGAATTAAAAGACTTGTAACTGTGGGTACTTCTTAATCCAGTTTGCAAATAGGCTAAATAACAAGGACCTTGTTTTCATGCAAGTGAAGTGCTTGCACTTCAGGTAGAACCATTCTTCCCCTTTGGCATACTTATTTTTAAGCTAGATGAAAGAATTCACCAGTTTGATTGCTGTTTTCTTCCTCTCTGCCCAAAGTAATTAACATTCTGAAATGGAAGCACTGTCTTAAGTCTAGAAATACTCTAAAAATCTTTTGAAAAACAAAGTTTTGTTCGAGGAACTTGAAAAGTAACAAGGTTTGATATACTCTTCCAAACTTCATCAAGCCATAATTTAGATGGGCTCTGAGTCACAGATTATACCTCTGCTTAAATAAATAAATAAATAAATAAAACCACCCTTTTAGGTGTTTTTTTTTTTTTAGGAAGGTAAGAGACCCTTCCCCTGTTAACTGGGTAGTAGGCGTGCTCTTTTTTTCTCACAAAACTCTGCAGTGCTGAGTTCTGCTATGCAATCATGTGTGGAAAAAAAAAAAAAAAAAAAGTCTTCATTTTAAATCTTCTTCCTCATGGTGTAACTGCATGAACCTCAGTCCTTGCATGACATATTTTCTCTTATTCGTTATTCAATTTCACAGCTTTATAGGTCTTCCCCATACCCCTTCACAAACATTTCCTTTTCAAGCTGAGCACCCTAATTTACTTAGCAGTTGCACTTTGCTGAGCATTGCTCTTTGTACCTTTTCTAGGCAAGCAGAGGCAAAGCCTGTGGAAGGTTTGCATTCCTTTAGACTGTTTTCTCTTTCATTTCTTATTCCAGCCCCCAAGAACACTACACGCCCTACATACTCCCTTCACTACTAGTGAACATTCACTTTTGTACCAAGAAAGTCTGAAAGTAATTTATTTATAATTAGGGAAAGGGAAGAAGAAACACTTTTTAGAGGACCTGAAGAAGCTACGCCAATACGCCATGTACACCTATTGTACATTTTAAAAAAAATGGTCACAATACCTGTGACCTTAAGTTATAGATCAAAGTGTCCAGCCACATATATCTTCCAGTTTCTGAATCCGTACTGGCAGTTGATCCAGACAATGAAAATGCCATCCTCAAATTAAAAGAGCAACTACATGTAAATATGTGTTTTTATATATTCCTTGACAAGATTTCTCTCAGAAATGACAGCAAATGAGGAAACTCTTAAAATATTACGTTCAACTGACAGTACTGAAAGGCTACACATAAAGCCAAAATACATGAACAACATCCAGCAAGAAAGAACAAACTGTACGAATGGCAAGAACACACAAAGCTCAGAACACATTCAGTTTGTCTGGGTTGACCACATCAGAAGCAGAAGCTGCACCTTCTGGAAATTCAGAGGCAAACACGGTGATTACCGAATTTCTTTCTCTAAGCCAGTTTATCAAGTGTGTCCCAACAATGTCCCTATTGTTACCGATATGAAGAAAAGCTATTAGCCTAACCTAGAATGGATCACAGGTGAAAACATCATGATTTTCTTCACAAGTATGTTTCTCTGGTTCCTTAAAGACCACGAGAACTTTATTTCTTTAGCTGTTGTACTTCAACGGCTGCTTTGCACCTAATACAGTCCTACCACTCTTCAAAAATGGCACACATGCAAAAGTCTTTAGTTTTGCATATACAAGAACTTTATCAACTTTTAATTTCACCTAAATGAAATTTTACTTGGAATTTGATTCTAAGACTGAAGAGGATACACCAACACTTTCCTTCAGAAAACTGAGGTGTTACAAGCCCATAGCATTAACCATTAAAAAGACCAATAACGAGTTTATGGATCTTAATTAAGGATTCCACCACCACTTCTCTTTTATTTGTATTATTCCTTCTGTGTAAGCTATTCAGTAGGAACTTATGACCAAAAACATATATACATATATAAAATTACTCTTCTCCCTTAGAAAAATAATATTTTCTTAATTTTCTTATTTAAAGCAGCTCTGAAGAGTTGCTGGCCAAGAGGAAATCATCATCAGAAAGACCGTTTATAAATGGGATTCTCTGGGTATTACATGTAGACCTGACACCTACCATCACTGCTAATAAAGTGCAGAGAACTGAGAGGGGCAGTTGGTTGGGATTGCAGTTGGCAGCTGGTCACCAGCTGGCAGCAGGTGACTGGTCACCAGTGGTGTTCCCCAGGGGTCAGTGCTGGTGTCCATCCTCTTTAATATCTTTATTGATGATTCAGATGAAGGAATTGAGTGAACCCTCTGTGAGTTTGCAGATGACACCAAGCTGGGGGGAAGTGACAATCTGCTGGAGGGCAGGAAAGCTCTGCAGAGGGACCTGGACAGGTTGGGTCGATGGGCAGAGGTCAATGGGATGAAGTTCAACATGGCCAAGTGCTGGGTCCTGCACTTTGGTCACAACAACCCCATGCAGCACTACAGCACTGGGGCAGAGTGCCTTGAAAGCTGTGCAGAGGACAAGGATCTGAGGGTGCTGATTGATGCTCACCTGAACATGAGCCAGCAGTGTGCCCAGGTGGCCAAGAAGGCCAACACCATCCTGCCTTGTATCAGGAATAGTGCAGCCAGCAGGGCCAGGGAGGTGATCGTCCCCCTGTACTCTGCTCTGGTGAGGCCACATCTTGGGCCCCTCACTACAAGAAGGACATCGAGGCCCTGGAGCGTGTCCAGAGAAGGGCTACGAAGCTGGTGAAGGGCCTGGAACACAACTCCTGAGAGTAGCGGCTGAGGGAACTGGGGTTGTTTAGTCGGGGAAGAGGAGGCTCAGGGGAGACCTTATTGCTCTCTACAATTGTCTGAAAGGAAGCTGTGGGTCGGCCTCTTCTTGCAGGTAACCAGTGATAGGACAAGAGGGAATGGCCTCAAGTTACACCAGGGGAGGTTCAGGTTGGAAATGAGGAGACATTTCTTCTCAGTAGGAGCAGTCGGGCACTGGGACGGGTTGCCCAGGGAGGTGGTGGTGTCAGCTATCCCTGGGAGTGTTCAAGGAAAGGCTGGATGTGGTGCTTGGGGACATGGTTTAGTGGGTGACACTGGTGGTAGGGGGGTGGTTGGACCAGATGGTCTTGGAGGTCTTTTCCAACCTTAATGATTCTGTGACTCTATGAAAAAAAAAATTACAACTGTGAGCACTCCAACATCCTAGGTACTGCGACGTGGCGTTTCACTCAGAGACGCAGACATCAGCAAGCACTCTATCACTCGACAGCCGGCGTTCAACCGCCGCCCCGCACCACCTCAGCGGCGACGGCGCCTCAACGGCCGCTGCGCGCGCTGCGGGCACGCGGTGGCGGCGCCCACCCCGCCTGCGCACACGGGCGGGCGGGGAGCGGAAGCCGCGGCTCTGCCACCGCCCCCCCGGTGCCGCCCCCCCGGAAGCGCGGCGGAGTCGAGGCGCGGACTCGTTCCGAGGTCGCGGCGCGGTTTCGTTTCCCGGCCGCCCGCCCGGCCCCGCTCCTTCCGGGCCTCGGCGGGGCTTTCCGCCCGGCAGCAGCGCGGCGCCAGGCGGGGGAGCTCGCGGGCCAGGTCCCAGGCGGCGCCGCCGCCGCCATCGTCGCGGTCTGGTTTCCGTCTCTTGGCCTTCGCAACATGGCAGCGGCGGTGGGGGGGGGGCCGCGGCTCCCGCAAGCCGGCTCCGGCGGCGTCCCGCAGCGGCGGGGACTGCACCGTCTTCCTCTTCGACCGGCGGCGGGAGCAGGCGAACCCGGACGAGAAGGTGCTGAGCTGCGGCAGGGACAGCTACCGCGCCTTCCGCGGCGCCGTCTGCCAGGTGCGGGGGCAGGCGGGGAGGGGGCGGCGCGGCGGAGCGCAGCGCGGACAGGTGCGGGGGGGGGGAGGGATGGAGGGGGAGCGCCCCAACGGCCGCCAACCGTCGCGCCTCGCGGGCTGCGGGGGGCTGAGGGGAGATGGGGGCGTCGGGCGCAGTTCCCCGTCGCGGGCCCCCTGGCGGGGCTCTGAGGGAGGGCGGCGGCGGCCCGGCAGCTCCCCCGTGCGGGGAGGGAGGAGGGAGGCGGGCAGGGAGGGAGCTGCGGGCTCTGTGCTGTCCAAGGTGTCGGGGCAGCGCCGGCGGTTTCCCGGGAGGCGGAGCCGGGCTTCGGGAGCCTGCCGCCCGCCTCCCCGCTGCTTGCTTTGCCCCCTTGGCTCCTCTCGGGGCAGCTAGCTCGGTCTGCCGGGCTCTCTCAGGTGGAAGTTTTCGTACTGCTTAGTTTGCCCCTTAGGCCAGCTGCCCGCTCTCTGTCACGGTTTCGCTTTTCGAGAGCACGAACCCATTAACCACCTACGTATCCTTCAACTCGTGGTGCACATTGTAAACTCTGCACGAATTGGTTCTCATCAAACGTTCGCTTTTAGTTCCTTCATCCGGTTTGATTTGCACATCGTTCTCCAGCCTGTGGGCTTTTGCAGAGCATTGCTTGCTTTGCCCTCCGTCTGGGCGGTGTTAATGTAATAGTTTTGTTCTGGGGTGGAAGTTTCATGAAAGTCTGCACACATCTGCTGTGTGCTCCAGCAACTTCTGTTCCCATGTGACTTATGTGTCCACTGGTTCACTGATTTTGGCGTGTTTAAAGGCTTATTTAGAAATAAACCATCATCATGTGTCATTCTGGGTTTTCATATCTCAAAAACGTATTGACATCAGGACTTTCTTGCCACGAGGCAGACCACTCGAACACAGTGCTTGAGAAGTTCACCTCTGCAAAGCGGAACCTGATGTGTTTGGATTTGGTGACACTTAAAGGAGATTTTTCAAGTATAAGTTCTTAGCATGTCAACACCCAAATCGTTCTCACCACTCCTGGTAGTGTTAAGTCTTGTTTTGAGGTGTTAAGTCTTGTTTTGAGGTGCGAAGTGTTTAGGATAATAGAGTTGATGCTGTTAGAACCTGTGCAACAAGAACCTTGAATGATCGTTCCCTCAGGGAAAGGGCATCTGTAATAATGTGTTGACTGTCTGCGAATTCAGCCAGAGTTGCCTCCTTCACAGCTAATTTCAGCGTGGTCACACTTTATATCTCAGAGCTTTCATTATCTTGTGGAACATCTGACTCTGAATGCATGTCAGGTTGTCAAGGTAGATTGGTTGACATGTCCAGGAAATGCTGGTACAGCGAAAACTGTCGGGCTTGGTGGGTTCCGGAACTTTGGTGTCCGATGTGTGGCACACTGACAGCGTAGAGGTTTCCTTGTTGGGCTTCTGGAAGAGTGCTCTGGCATCTCAGTGCCTCTGGCAGTTTTGCACATTGTGGTTCGCCAAGCATCATCCTGCAAAGGGCAGAATTTCTGGCATCTTGAAAGTTGGAACTAACTGCTTTCAGGAGAAAGATGATGAATGGATTCACGTGATCGAGAGAGACTTTCCCCACTTTATAGTGCTGAAAAGCTTTCAGGGAAGTGATGAAAGTTCAGGAAGAAACATCTTTTTGATAAGCAGTCTTTGAATTGTTTAGATAAGATGAAGCAGAATGTCATCTTTGCTTTTCTCCAATTAAAGCTATTAGAGACCATCTGAGTGCAAGATGAGGCAAATGCAGTGTATCTAGCAGTGTTTATTTCCATAGTTATCCTGTCTGGTGGTTCAGCCTCAGTACATGCTTGGCTTTAGATCTACTTTCATTGGCAGTTTGTCACACGACTGAATTATTCTGCTGTCACAGCTGGGGTGGGCATGCTTTTTTCCATCTGCCAACTGGCTGTGAGGATGGTAGTGTCTGGCAGAGGTGCCGGGTATATGTTCAGCGGTTGGAACTGTTTTTGCTCTGAGCGTCATCCTATGGCATGAGAGTTACTTTGGATATACCCAAACACATAGGAGTTTAAAGAGAATGTAAATCTTGAAAAAATAATGTTTAAAGCTGATTGAAAGCTGAAAATATCTGAGTGATTGAAGGCATGGTCTCAGGCTGCTGCTTCCTGAGACTTAGGCTTTTATCTTTTTACAGCAGGACTAGGGAAGTGACTGTCCCTCTGTACTGAGCTCTGGTGAGGCTGCACCTTGAATACTGTGTTCAGTTTTGGGCCCCTTACTACAAGAAGGATATTGAGGTGCTGGAGCATGTCCAAAGACTGGCAATGAAGCTGGTGAGGGGTCTAGAGAACAAGTCTTACAAGGAATGGCTGAGGGAGCTGGGGTTATTTAGCCTGGGGGAAAGGACGCTCAGGGGGAGATCCGGATCACCCTCAACAATTACTTTAAAGGAGGCTATAGTGTGGTGAGGATTGGGCTCTTCTCCCAAGCACCAAGTGATAAGGAAATGGCCTTAAGTTGCACAAGGGCAGGTTTAGGTTGGGTATTAGGAGAAATTTCTTCACTGAAAGAGTTGCAAAGTGTGGGAACAGGCTGCCAAGGGAAGTGGCTGCGGCACCATCCCTGGAGGTCTTCAAAAAATGTGTAGGTGTGGTGCTTAGTGATGTGGTTTAATTGGGGGGCTTGGCAGTGCTAGGCTCAAGGTTGGACCAGATGATCTTAGAGGATTTTTCCAACCAAAATGATTCTATGATTCCTAATGCTAACATCAGGTTAGTGCATTCCCATTGGTGTAAAAAATTAAGATAGTTGAGACGTGTGATTGAGACAGTGAGAGGTGGGTTTATGAGCTGATTTGTTTCCTCTGTCGTCATATACAGTATTCTCTTTTTATTATTAAAACGTATGTTATTCTGTTTTGAAACTTCTGTTTGTTTTGGTTTTGAATCAGGCATTTATCACCTAAGGAATTTTGGAACAGTCCCCTACCAGCATGCATGACAGTGTGGTTAGATGTGGCATTATACGGTTATAAATTAGCCTTTCCTTTCTGGGGAGGAGAGGAGAGAGATTAAAAAAACGATATATAAAAGAGGTTGGAGCATATCTGGTCTTCATTATTCTTCCTTACAGTGATCCTAAAGCAGAATCCTCTTAATTGAAAATGATCTGTTAGTTTGATTCTTCCATTTATGCACTGTAGAGCATAGGTGGAGCATTCATGTAACTTCAGTCCCCAGAACCACGAAGTTTTGAGATGAATAAGCAAAATAAATAGGGATTTTCACTTCTTTGTGGGAGTGAAATTGCTTGCACACCTTTCAGTCTTTTATCAGGTCTATGGGCACTGCTTGCTCTGATGTTTAGAGTTTAATTGGAAGGTATTTGCTTGCAGTGAGAGGAATGGAGATAAGCAGCTAATTCCAAATTCCCTGGTTTAAGTTGCCAAGTAACCAGTGAAGTTGGAATGCCTCGGTTTGATGCTGAACTAGTAGGAATCCTTCCAGGTGCTTGTAGAGGGCACACTGCTTTTTAAGCAGAAAGATAACTGTTGAAAACTGCATACAAGTGTTGTAACACGTTAGTAAAGGGGTATTTGAAATGAAGTATGAGTCTGAAGGGTGCTTTTGATACTGAATTTAGTGTTACTACATAAATATAAAATGGACTCATTTAATTTTGGCACTTTTCATCATTGTGGCCTCATGGTTTGAAGAAAAGTATGTGTGTTTAGAAAGTAAATATTTGTAATTTAAGTATATGCTTCAATTTCAGACATACTTTTAGCCGAAAATACTTTGCTTTTAATGTTTTGTTGAGCTTTCCATTGTGTCCTTCCCATTGTATCCTTCCATTCTACCAACTGCTTAAAAAGATTCTTTTTCCAGTCCTCCAAAATAAATTCCAGTGCATCACTATACTAAGAGGCAAAAAAGAGTGTTCATTGCAAGGGAGTAATGAGAGAGGAACACAGCTGAAGTAGGAACTTGAGAAATAAGTGTAATATTTGTTGTGAATATTTGTTTGCCAACGCCTAATAAGTAACATTTAATGACATTTGTGATCAATGAACAAGTATTAGAACCTTAAGCTGTTTATCACCAGAGGGTAACTCTTAAATCTTCTTAAGAGCTGTTTCAATACCTCGCTAAGCTACTGCCCCAGCAATTTACTCAATGCAAGTACTTCCATTCTGAATATTGAAATCAATCCATCTTGCAATAATTTTATTTTCATACTGTAAAACCTATATTTGGTTACTCACTTTTCAAGACTACGTGATCAGGAACTAAAATAGATATTTTTTAAACATGCCATACATACACAAAACATAAGGCACATATAAGACCCAACTGTTTCGAGATTTTTTTTTTTCCCAAACTGCCATACTATAATTCAGGTTTCACTGAAATGCTTACATATAGCATCTTTGCTTTTGTTACTGACATTTCAGTGGGAAGAGGATACTGTTCGCATATGTCTGTGCACTTATAGTGCTATTTAGTAATGTAGTACCAATTATTAAATGCATGTGTCGACTGATTTGTAAGGCTGTGTGGTTTTTAAGTTCCTTCTCAAATTTGACCAGTGGTGACATTCAGATGCATGGTTTCTGCATTCCTTGAGCATGAGCTATCCAGGGGCAACTTCCTGGATGTCACCAAGGATTTTGCTTTTGAAGAGTGGCTTCCAAATCCTTGTTACTTTTATCAAGTGATGCCATGCAACACAGTATGTGATAGGTGGAAGCTGCATGGAGTTGATGTCAACTTTGGTAAATAACTTTATTCTTTATTATTTGTGCCTATGAATTTCTGGTGAAAGTCCCTATAATTGTCCAGGCTCTGAACAAGTCCGCTAATGACAGTATGTTTGTTGTATAAATTGTAGGGTCCTCATCTTTCAACTTGTTAAGCCTTGCGAGACTGTATAGGTTAACTTGCTGTTCTGGGAAAGATTTCTTAGATATCTACAAGTGTAGCTTCTTTAGAGAGCTTCTGTCATGCAGCTACCTTCTGTTTGTTTTCTCTTTTTCTAACATAGTTACGATAACGCTTCACTTTACGTGAAAACATCTTTTTATTATTGAATTTTGTTATGTACTGATGTTCTTAATGTTTCTGTTGAAACATCTTTTTGTAAATATTTATATCAACAACCTCTGAAAGTAGAGAAACCCACAAACACTACAGAGAGGGCAAGGCACTTCATATTCTGCTTTTATCTTGTGCAATTTGCTCTTTAGGCTGAAGTGTTTGTCAATAAAAATGGTTGGAGAATGTTTCAGAGCACTAATGTTCAGTGCTCTGTTTTGTAATTAGGTTGCCTGTAGTGACCATCTGGCTACTGAGTAATTCTGTATTTCTGTAACGTACAACTGAGCTCTGAGAAATGCTTACAGATAACTTCTAGTTTGAATACAAGTCCTTTTCTAGAGACCTTTGGAACCCTTTTCTGTTGGTATCCAAAGATGTTTTATGTTTCTGTTACGACATTAGTTACATCCAAATGAGCTTGCCTTAAGGTGATTGGTATCGTTCTTTCTCTGCTAACATGACTGCTCAGTACTAGGTCCTCGCTACCAGGTCCTCAGCAGTTCATCATCATCTTCAGAGACCAACTGGGTAACCCAACAGCAGACTAGAAAAGTTTATCTGATTAACGCACTTAGAAGATGTTGTATGCAGTTGTTCTCAAGTACTTCCAGCAAGACATTAGTCTGCAATTAAGGTGTTTATTTTTTTTTATTTGCTGATCTGTGTGAATGACCTTAATATTATTCAGTTGTATGAATAATGGAGAGATGTGATACAAACAGTATCAGTTTTTCAGTAAGCACAACTGAAAAACAGCTCTTGGTTTGAAAATTCGTGATTTGAGAATAATTTTTATTTTTTTTCCGTAAATGTCTTTTGTAGTTTCTTTCATTTATTGATCTAACAGATTTTTTTCAATTTGGACTGATAATTCTTCTTAATGGGGCATAAAGCAGGATAGCTGATTGGTAAGTGCCGTTTTTCAGGTGATAAGTTGGCAGATAGCATCGAACATTCCACCAATTCAGCCAACCTGCAACTTTGCATGCAATTACAAACTCAACAGAATTTGGATGTGGCATTTAGGCTCTTTTGTTTGTTGGTTTTTAAAGATTTCTGAACAAGTCACAGCAAAAAAGCTCGTGGACCAATGTGAAATACTCAAAGCCGTGTTTATTTATTTTACGTAGCTGAGGTATGGAGGTATTTTCCGAGAAAATTAGTAGCTATAAAGGACAGCGCTGAAAATGCTCATGCTGGATTTTGATGCAATTAACTGAAACAGTTCAGGTTCCCATCAAGAGGTTTGCACCACCAGTCTGATCCTGTTAGCCAGAAAATTATTTCTGGGCTAGTTGCCACTTTATGGAAGATGACTGCATGGCTGCTCTGTCTCTGTTAGTCCCTGGCTACATCACTAAGCTGTGAGGCCATCGTTCCCCAGGAAGCTGCAGAGAGCCACGGGGCCATGCTGTATTTAATGCTCTCCAAAATGCTCTCTTGGCTGCCAGGGCACGCTGCTGCCACCAGCACCCCCAGGCCCCTTTCTGCAGAGCTGCTCTCTAGTGAGTCAGTGAGAATGTTCCCTTCCTTTAGTTTGGAGAGTTGACTCTGACAATGAATATTTTATACTCTGCAGTGTTAGGTAAAATACTGGAGCACTACTAGAAGCGGACCAGTGATTCTTAATCTACAGTGTATTATTTCTCCTTCATTTAACACTTTAAATCTATCCATGTTATTCCAAGCCATGGTGATATGCACACAAAATCAGATATTTGGTTGTTGAACATCTTTTCCAAAGCAAATGGTAAATCTAGAGGCAAAATCTGTGTTGACTTCATGTGAAATGTTGTAGTTGGCTTAGCAGCTAGATAAGACTCAAAGTGCACGTTCAGATCAAATAGGAAAATTTGATTTGTGGTTATATACAGAGCAAAAGAGAAAACGAGACCTGATTGAAGGAGTTTTAGCTGCTGATAAGGTGTCTGCAATTTGTGAGCTTCTGTTTTTGGTTGGCTTTTTTGTGTGTGTGTGTGTTTTTTTGGTATATAAAGAAAGACATCAATCACAAATTAAATTGAACCTTGATTCTTGATTGGAATTTAAGAGTTAGAAAGGTAGCAGTTCATTCACACTTGCACTTATCTTAGCTGTAAATTGCTCTGCCCAAAGGTTCTGATGTCTGGCATTCTTCCTCTGGCTGTTTCAAACTCTTACCTTCTAGCCTGATATTCATCTCATGTTGTAAACATCCGCCAACAAATTGAGAGCCATTAACTTTATTTACCATGAAACACAGGCATTGCTTCAGACTGAGCCTTTGGTTTATAAAGAATACATTTCTTTCGTTAACGAAAGCTTTTTTGCTTATGTACCATTTCATAGGTACAATAATTTTCTTCTTGAGGTAGGCAAAACAGGCTCAGCACAGGAAATCTTTCTTAGTTTAACTTACTTCCAATTAACAGAAACCTTTGATTGTTCTTTGAAGGGCAATCAAACAAACATCTAGGGAAACACCTTTCCTTCCCCTTCTTCAAGCTCACTTTCTGCCCTATATCTCTTTCCTGATTCCCAGTGTAAACTTCGCTTGTCAGCTCCTTTGGTGAGGCATGAAGTGAAGCATTGTGCTTAAGGGTTTCTCTGTGCTACTGCCCCGGGCTCCTTACTGGTTCTCTTCTGCTCTGGCACAGGCCACAGACCCGTGGGGGTGGGAGGGTAGACGGGAAACACCCTGCTCTGAAATAGATCCTCCACGGGCCACTGCACTTTTTGGGTTATTGCAGCTGTGGCTTGGTGCATCTCCTTGCAACATCACCTGTAACACCCACTGGTGCTGTCTCCTGCTGTATGCCTCCTCTGTGGCTTCCCATGTCTCTTCTCCGTTTCTTACCCAATGTGTTTGAGCAGAAACATGTCCTCCATGTCCTCCTCCAAGTGGCTGAAATATTGGTGTGTGGTGGGTTGTTTTCATCGGTTTCATCTGGCAGTGGCTTAGGGAAATTAATGGCCTTTTCCCACACTGATCACTCCCCATGGCCCTCTGGTACCAAAAACCTGCAAAAAACAGCCAGTGCTCCTCTAAGTGTAATTATCAGCTGTGTCTCAGCAAGCAATCTAAATGGCTCTTAGGAGTACAAAGGAAACAAGCTGTAGTTGTTTTCCTAGCCTATTCAGAATCTGGTTCATTGCCATCTCCTGTGCTTTTTATTTTTCTGGTGTCTTTTTTAAGTATGTGGCTGTGCATCTTTGTAACACTGTGATTTTTTACATTTGCATGTAGTGATCCTACATAACCAATAATGTAGGAGCCCTTGTCTTTTCACAATGCACCCTTTTTATTAGAGAACATACATTCTTTTTTTTTTTTTTTTTCTTAGATTGTTAATTTGCAGCTTGTCTTGGTCTTTCCCAAATTATTTATTTTTTTCTTTGTGTCCAAAAAAACATTTTGCATATCTCTTTTGACAGAGCATCCAAGCACATTTTTGCTGTGAATGCACAGGGACAGTTATGAGTGTAGTGATGCTATTGTACGCTTCAAGATGTTGTTGATGGAATCACAGAATAGTTGAGGTTGGCAGGGACCTCTGGAGGTCACCCAGTCCAACCCCTGCTCAAGCAAAGGCCACACAAAGCAGGTTGTGTGGGATGTGTCCAGGTGGTGTTTGGATATCTCCAAGGAGGGAGATGTCAACTACACCTGGGCAAGCTGCACCAGTGCTCAGTCACCCTCACAATGGAAAACATGTTGTCTGATATTTAGAAGAAACCTACAGTGCTTCAGTTTGTGCCCATTTTCTCTTGTACTGACACTGAGCACCACTGAAAAGAGCCTGGCTCTGTCCTCTTTGCTCCCTTCTGACACAGTGAAAACTCAGTAACCAAAGTTATTAAGCAGGTATTCTTTATTAGTAACCAAAGTTATTAAGCAGGTATTCTTTATTACGGCACCGGGTGTGGGGGGGATCGCTCTGCCTAATGTCCATGTCTCTTTTGTACTGGGCAGCCCAGAACTGGACCCAGCACTCCACATGTGGCCTCACCAGTAGGGAGCAGAGGGGAAGGATCACCTCCCTCAACCTGTTGGCAGTGCTCTGCCTTATGCAGCCCAGGGCACTGTTAGCTGCCTTTGCTGCGAGGGCATGCTGCTGGCTCTTGTTAAACGCGGTGTCCACCAGGACCCCAAAATCCTTTACGGCAGAGCTATTTTCCATTCAAAATATTTATATGTAAATACTTTAGACAAAAAGCTAGATTATGATTGTGCATCTGGGAAATTTGTAGAAGAATAATCAAATTTATAATCTGAATATGTGTTAGGTTGTCATATGAATCTTCTGAAGTCAAGAATTAGATGCATTATTTGTGCTTATTTGAAAAAAGACATAATGCCAGGCTGAAAAGGGGTTAGCAGTGAAATCTGAACTTGATAGCAGGTCATCAAAAGATACAATCTCTCCTGCTTGCTGGAGTCTTACTGAAAGACAAAGCATTTGACAGAACACCATTTGAAAGAATAACTGTTGAAGTAAATTACCCAGAGGGTTATTCTTTTTTCCAGGGATGACCAGCTCATCCTCCTGGAGGCTGCATCCACATAATGGGACATCCATTCAGCTCCCTCACTTCTGCCAGCACCCTGGGCAGAGATAGGGACTGGGATAACTGAGGTTATCAGGTGGAGGGAAGGAGGAAGCAAGTGAAGCTGTCAAACAGAACTTTGATAAGTTGGCCATAGTTTGCAAAGCCTCTTACATTGCTGTGTGAGTAAGAACAACAGGTTATCTGCAGTTAAGACCACTGAACTTGGTCTGTTAACCTTCCTAGTAACTTATCTCCAAATGACAACTGGAGTTATGCAGAAAGGAGCTGCTGGCAGTACATGGAGTAACGCTGGGCTCACTGAGGAAATGCAGGTGTAGTGCTGCCTACGAGCCTGCAGTTACATCAGCTTCACTAAGATCCACTCGTGCAATGAGTGAGGGCACAGAAAGGAGAAGGCTTCCCCTACTCAGACAGCAGGCTCATGAAGTCTTGTGCATGGACTACCTCATCCTGCTTTCTTATACTTCAAATAAATATTGGACTCTTCACAAGGTTTTGAAAGCAGAAGAAGTTTTGAGGCAGTAGAGAGAACAGGGAAGCTGTTGTTTTATCTGGAATGTTTATCTGTGCTCTTAGACTCAAAACACTCCAGTTCATTTATTCACTGTTAACATCCAAGAGCACAGTAGGATGTTAGTTTTACAGTATCCGTATTTCTAATTGCTTATTTCATAGAATCTTAGAATCATTAAGGTTGGAAAAGACCTCCAAGACCATCTGGTCCAACCATCCCCCTACGACCAATGTCACCCACTAAATCACGTCCCTAAGCAGCACATCCAACCTTTCCTTGAACACCCCCAGGGACAGTTGACACCATCACCTCCCTGGGCAACCCGTCCCAATGCCTGACTGCTCTTACTGAGAAGAAATGTCTCCTCATTTCCAACCTGAACCTCCCCTGGTGTAACTTGAGGCCATTCCCTCTTGTCCTATCACTGGTTACCTGCAAGAAGAGGCCGACCCACAGCTTCCTTTCAGGCAGTTGTAGAGAGCAATAAGGTCTCCCCTGAGCCTCCTCTTCCCCAGACTAAACAACCCCAGTCCCCTCAGCCGCTCTTCACAGGACTTGTGTTCCAGGCCCCCTTCACCAGCTCCGTAGCCCTTCTCTGGACACGCTCCAGGGCCTTGATGTCCTTCTTGTAGTGAGGGGCCCAAAACTGAACACAGCACTCAAGGTGCGGCCTCACCAGAGCAGAGTACAGGGGGACGATCACCTCCCTGGTCCTGCTGGCTACACTATTCCTGATACAAGGCAGGATGGTGTTGGCCTTCTTGGCCACCTGGGCACACTGCTGGCTCATGTTCAGGTGAGCATCAATCAGCACCCTCAGATCCTTTTCCTCTGCACAGCTTTCAAGGCACTCTGCCCCAGTGCTGTAGTGCTGCATGGGGTTGTTGTGACCAAAGTGCAGGACCCAGCACTTGGCCATGTTGAACTTCATCCCATTGGCCTCTGCCCATCTTTTCCTTGTTCTGAGCATTATTTTCCTGCGTGGCTTTACCATATGGAAATCTGTGCACTGTGAGAGGTTAAGTTGAAGTGACTTTTACATAACAGTTAAGAGTCCACTGTAATTATTACATTTTTGAGTCTGAACATCAGTCACTTCATGTCATGTCCATTTGTTTCACTTGTATGAAGTGCTATGAGAAATGTGGTAATTTGTTGTTGAGGTATTTTGCTAATGGATGCTAACTGTATCTTTAACATGGTAGCAACCATGGTGAAGATGGAAAACAGTTCTCTGAAACATTAAGCAGTGGTTTAAAAATATTTTTGAGTTTTAGCACTAGGGATAGAACGAAAGAGATCTGGGAGATGGTCAGAGCAGGTTGCTACATGTAATGCAAGAGCTTCAGGGAGAGATCTGGCTAAGAGAGGATCTGTTGGAATCATGACCACAGGTTTAAAAGGGTTGATGGAGATAAACATGACCAGAATTGGCTTTCACCAGAACTGGAGTCTCAAAGATTTGGAAAGTCAGTAAAAAAAATACAGATACCTGATATGTTATTTTCAGAAAGAGATACTAATGTTGGATGCCAGGGTGCAGAGGTCAGGGCGTGTAGAGACATACGTAGAGGCATGTAGAAAGCAGGATAAAAAGTTCAGAGCTACAGAAACATTCAAAAGTTGGAAAGAGCAGGGGGCAAATGATTTAGGTTTTGAAGAATATACTTGAGTGTTTTAATGATAAAGAATATTATAAAAAGCAATCTTAATATTTTGTGTTTGGAAAACATGAAATTAACATTTCATTATTGGAAAACAAGTATTTCAGCATGTTTGGTTTAATGACTTAAAGCATAATTAAATATGGGTCACCTAGATCATTACTGTTCAAGCTGTGCAGTCTGAGGTAGAACTGCTAGTCTTGTTATTCAGCCTCCGAGGTGATTACCTGTAAGATGATCCCTACTTCTTAAAATTCTTCTTGTTCCCTACAACATTATTTTAAGTAAGAAAGCAAACCACTTCAGCTAAGTTGAGAAAGGAAACGAAGTTAAGTCCTGGAATTAGTTTTTTTTCTACTTCTGGGGTAAATATCTGGTTGCTTTTTAGTAATTTGTGGCAAAGTGAATAGAAAGAGCACTGTTCTTTTTCATTTATCAGAACACTGTATGGAGTAGTTACTTATCGTAACTAAATGACCTCCAATTTTGTAGGCGTTTGGCATAGCTTCTGATGAAAACTTTGTTATCACCACAACAAACAGGAAAGAAATTACAGAAGACAACTTCAGTAAGTATCTTAGATGGCAAAATAAATACAGCTGTCTCTTATATTGATTGTAAAGATCGTATGATGCTTTTTTTTTTTTTACTGTATTACATGCAGCAATTAACTGGAAATAAACATTCTGTAATAGTTTGCCAAGATTTGTTACAAAATTAAGTTTCACAAAATTGAAAAGTTTTTAACAACTGATAGTATGTTTACAACTATGAAAGATAATTTTTTTGTAGATCCATCACAAAATCTAAATAATAGGGAAAATGGCTCATAAATAGCTCTTACCAGATAATTATTATTATTACATTATTAAGCTTGAAAATGTGGAAAGATTTTAAATTAGGTGTTGTGCCAGGAGGCTGAGTATTCAGAGCCTAAGCAAATATGGAGGTTACTTGAGGCTAAACATGCACTGAATGCTCTTCGGTATACTTTATATTTTGTCTTTATTGCAGGTGATCTTGTTCAGGATGGAGTTACTTTATATCTACTGCAGTCAGTGGATCAAATCCTACTTGCAGCAACAAAGGAGCGAATTGACTTCCTGCCCCACTATGATACACTTGTCAAAAGTGGAATGTATGAGTATTATGCCAGTGAAGGGCAAAATCCTTTGCGTAAGTATCTGACAAAATAATCTTACATAAATGAAGTTTATATGAATGTAATGGTTATGAATGTAACTTGTAGTTGCAGTTGGTGGAAAATATAGTTTCCTTAGCTGTAAAAGGAAACTTAATTACTGTGTTTAAACAAATTGTTCTTTTAAACATGACTCTGTCTGGATTCTTTCATGGCCATTTTTACAGAAGTACCTTCCAAAATAAATCTGTAAGAAGTTTGAGTATTTTAGACATAAAATGACGATTGATGATGATCTTGCAGATGTCATTAGGACAGATCATCATTTTTATTATCATTGTTTTGTCTGTTGTACTTAAAATAGATTTTTTGTTTGAATCCGATGACCATTTTTTCTATGAGCTACCACGGTCTTTTGCCTGGTGTTCTGTCTAGTTCTACAGAACTTAATGCTTGTTCTCATTGGTAAAATTTACTTGAAATATGAGGGGAGGAGGGGGAGAGAGAGAGATGTTTTAGTTTTTATCTAGCTCATATTTTAAATGCATAACTAGCATTTTGTATTGTTTTATTGAAAAAAAAAATATTTTCATGGTTTCTCTGAAAAAGATATGTGGAGCTATGACTGCTTTTTAAGTATGTACATCATAGCTACAGCAGTCTCAAAATTGTCTGGAAAAATGCAAACATCAAGACTCAAACATTAAACCATTCCTGCAGAATTTTATTTAAAAAAAAAAATATCTTATCAGTGTCTATAAATAGCAATTGCATTTTTTTAAGTAACATTCTCTTTTTGCCCCCTCACTCTCTTTCTGCTCTTCATTCACTGGTCCCCCTCACTGCTCCCCAAAAGACACTGTTTTGGTTCAGTGCCTTCCTAGTTCTTTGTTTTGTTCTCACCAGCAGCCATTATCAGAGAACTGAGAAGTAATATGAGAACAGAAAGGCAGAGATGCAAAAAATGTAATTCAGGCACTTTTGAGTTCATGCCTGTAAACTTATCTTTTCCATAAAAATGTGCAGTTACCTTCTGAACCATGTAAATTTTTAGCATTCGTAATACTTTGTAGTTTTGAGCCCCTAGCTTAATTGCATGTGATGTGAAATGTACCATCTTTTTGTTAAGATTGAACTAGTTAATGTTTTTTTCATCATTAAACTCTACTTTGTATGCCAGGGATAGACCATAAAACATCAATTTTGGTTCACATTTTCTGTACCACTTAAGGCTCACATGAGTTCTTTTTTCTAGGCATGTACATTCTGTTCTACTTAATTAAGGCTCGTTTGTACTTTTTGAAACAAAATAAAACCCAGGTAAACAGTACAAACTAGCCTGAGTATTTCTTGTCTGTGTATAACTTCTTAAACTGAACTTGATGCTTCTGTCCTTAAGGTTACGCTCAAGGCTTTTGTAAAAGTAGACTACTACATTTCCTCACATCACCGAATTGATGGTTGAAACTGATGATGTTGAAAGTTACGATCCATGTATGGTAATCATTACCTGCAGTAGCCATCCAAGGGTTTTTCAAGGAAAGGTTGGAAAGTCTTGGAGATGTGAAACTGTTTTGTGGTATCCTAGAATAATTTTGAGTGAGAAAGTTTCTCTAGAGGTTGTATCGTGACCCCTGCTCAAATTAGAGTTAATTAGATGAGGTGTCTGGACAAGCCGACTTAAGATTTGAATGTTTCCATGAGAGACATTCACAGCCTGTTTGGGCAGCATGTTCTAATACTTGCCCATTGCTATGATTATAAAATATGTATATGTCTTTGTCTAATGAATTTTCCATGTTCCAGCTTTTGTCCGTTGTTTCCTTTCTGTCACTGTGAACCTCTGAGTAGAGTTTGGCTTCGTCTGTGTACGCTGCTACCACAAAAACAGCAATGATGTCTGTCTTAGCCTTCTTTTAAGTCTGAATGATCTCAGTTCCCTCAGCTTCTACTTGTACATCCTGTGCTCAAGTCCTCTGATTATCTGGAGGCCTCTTCTGGACTCAATTCAGTATTTTAGTGGCTTTCAAAGAAGACCTAACATTCAGTCTGACAAGTACTGAATAGAGAGGAAGAACCACTTTCCTTAATGGGCTGGCTTACACTGGTTAATATAGCTCTGCATGCTGTTGTCATTCTTTTAGCCACGGGAGCACACTTGTTGAATATAAATTCAACCTGATGCCCACCAGCACCCTGATATTTTCCTGAAAAGCTGCTTTAGAGCAATTGTGCTTTCCAGTGTGTACTGCTGCATGGGCTTAATGTATCCCTAGTGCAGGACTTTGGATTTGCCTTTGTTGAACTCCATGAGATTCCTGTCAAGGTCCTTCTGCATTGTAGCTCCTCTGCCTTCCATTATATTAACCACTTTACCAAATTTCGTTTTGGCTGTGAACTAACTTACTGAGAGCACAGAGACATGAAGTATTACTGACCCTATTTTTGTTTCCTGTGGAACAGTGCTAGTAACTGGCTGCTGGTTGGAACGTTATGCTGCTGATTGCAACTGTTTGAGTTTGTTGGCCCGGCCATTTTTTAATCCACTTTATTATGTTCACCTTTCTAGCAATTTGTCTATGAGATTACTGTGAGTCACCACATCAGAGACTGTCCTAAAGTGAAGCTATTAACATCCTCTGCTTTTCCCTTGTCCAGAGACAGTTGTCTCATTATAGCAGTCAGATTGGTTGGGCATGATTTGTCTTTGGTAAAGCCACTCTGGCTGTCACCATGTCACTTTTAACATGCCTGGAAATGTCTTCTGCAAGGACCTGTTCCTTTTGTGGAGACTGAGGTCAGGGATACCAACCTGTAGCTCCCTTCATCCTTCTTCCCCTTCATGAAGAAGATACTTGCTTTTCTGCTGTCACCACTAAACATTCACCAAAGATGGTAGAGAGTGGCCTTGCAATGGCATCAGACAGCTTCCTTAGTGTCCTTTGCAGGCATGGGCTTATGTGAGCTCCCTGTGTCTTCATGTATTGGGGGGGAAGACTTTCTCCCCACACAGTCTGCTAGTAGGCTTAGGGATCTGGTAGAGTTCAGGGCAAACCTTGCAAGTGAAGATCAAGGGATGATGGTGGGGCAGGAAAACATACTAATTACCTTAGTCCTTTCAGTGTCTGTTGTCCTTGGATCCCCTGACCCAAGCACAGATCCGTGCTTACTGTAGCTTTCCTTTTGCTAGCAACATACCTGCAGAAGCCCTTCTCATTGCTTTTCATGTCCCTCACTAGTTCCAACTCTTGAATTTTGGGTTTCCAAACACTATCCCTTCCCACTTGGTCAATGGCTCTATATTCCCGCTGGGTAGCCCACCCTCTATTCAGCCTCTTGTGTACTTGTTGTCAGTAGTTGATTTCAGGAGTCTCTTATTCATCTGTTTTGGGCTGTTGCCATACTTAATTTTCTCCATGTTAGAATGAATTGTTCTTAGGCTTTGAGGTAAAATCAGCTAGCAGGTGTGAACCTCCTGGAGCAACTACTGAAAATGATTTCCAAAGGCAAGAACTTCTGAACAGTCCTGAGCAACCTGCTCTTGGTGGCCCTGCTGGACCGGATGGTCTTCAGAGGTCCCTTCCCACCTCAGCCATTCTATGATTCTGTAAGGTACAGCCAAGTGTTGTCAACAGTGGGACTGGACTGTTCCTTTGGAGAATATGAAGAAGCAGATACAACCTAGCAGATAAAGCTAGCTTGTATGAAGCTAGCAGATGCCATGTGTTTGTGTCAGCGTGATAGATCTTAATGCTGAACAGGACTTGTTTGCTCTTCAGAAAATGAAACATTACAAAATCATACTGCTACCTTGTGTCACATTTCAGTGACATGCACTGTAGCGTATTGGGAGGTTTGTGTTATGGATACTGAAGCCACCCAGAGGTAGATGGTTAGCATCTTACCTTAGGTTATTTGACTTTTCTGCTAATTTCACCCACCAGATTTCTGTTATTGGCAAATGATCTGTTTCTTTTTCCACTCTCATCTTTGGATTCCATAGTTATTTGTTGTTTTAAGCTGTGTGTTTTGCATATATGAATAGATTACAAGAGAAATAACAAAATCAGAATATTTCTTTGTCATGATTTTTTTCAGTGTTGAATTATTGTTTGTTTACAGACATTAATGCAGGCTAATAGAAAAAAATGTGATACAAGTACTTTTAGATAAATGTGTACATTCCAAAAAACACCAAAAATACTGAAGTAATGTCCTCACTGCTAGAGTTGGGTTAACTAGAAGTATTTCCATTCTCTGCAGTCACAGAACTTAACAAGATTCAAATGAACATACAGTCCAACTCTCATTCTATTTTCACTTTAACAGCACTGCAATCAAACAAACAGTTGGTTTGACAGAAGGAACTGTTAAATCTCATAAGTTCTTGATGAACATCAAATCATTCAGTACTGCACTTCTACTATAAGTAGTCATGTATTTTGCAGCTACTGGTCCCCTCCTGTGGAATGTTGATCATTCCACTGGTAGGAAAACCTCTTTTTCCTTCTCTCAGCAGGCCTCAAAATGCTGCTATGAAATGAAATGGTAATACACATATGGAGCACATGCAAAAATCATGTTCACTGCCATCTGCATCTAAAGGACAGTATTGAGGTGCCTGACCGTATAGCTAACAAAGTACATAACTCCAGTGATAGAAAATCTGTGGGTAACAGAAGATACTATCAATGTCAATTCTTCTATTGACATTCAAAAACATTACTTTGCAATACGGTTTGAATGTAGAATATAGTAGCATCTTTGACAGATCTATTTGTTCCAGAAGCATTGAAGGAAGAAAATCCACAGGAGAGGAAAAACTTGATCAGGTCTGTCGATGTCTGTGGGCCTAGATGTCAAAGTTTCCTGACAACCTGCTGTGTTAGAAACATTTTGAGTTCTTGCTTGGGTCCATCTGGTAGTATTACCAACATACATGTACTGTTTTCTCACCCTTCACGCTGTTGCCCAAATACCTGAAGCATATTAATTCATGAGTCAGGAATGATTTAAGTAGGGGATCTCAACATTGTCTTTTTGAAGTCTGTTGGTTTCTTTAGTAGAAAATCCAACTTTACTACTATTAAGCTTTACTGCTACATTTTTCTCTGTCATGTTATTGCTAAAGCAGCCTGCCTCGTGCTAGAAGAGGGAATGCAAGCTTCAGGCATTTGTGAGGAACTTTTCACATGTGTTTAAGTGAGTTCTTTACCTCATCTGTAGTCTGTGATAGGTGACCTGGAAAAGGGGAGAATTCATGCTGTGAATCATTTGTCTTGCTACAAAAAAAGCCTTTAAAAATGGTCCAAAAGTTCTAGTGCTGTGTGTGTCACAGCTCTCCAATCCTAAAGCTATTAAGACTACAAATTATATAACTTTTGAACACATCAGTAACCAAGTCCACTTTAGTTTATTACATACTAGAATTGCAATAGAGCAAATAGCAGTTTTGACTGTCTGTAAGGGTACTGCAGCTAACTCTGCTTATTTACAACCTCTCTTAAGGGTATCTCTCACCAGTTCATTATGTTGATGTTCATACTTGATAAAGGGCTGCTGTTTGATTGTGGAATCACAGAATGGCTTGAATTGGAAGGGACCTTTAAATATCATGTAGTTCCACCCACCACCCCGCCGTGGATAAGGACATTTTCCACAAGGTCAGGTTTGTCAAGGTCCCATCCAACCTGGCCTTGAACTTGTCCAAGGAGAGAATATCCACAGCTTCTCTTGGCAACTTGTTCCAGTATCTAACCACTCATAGTAAATAATTTCTTCCTTACGCCTGTTCTCAATCTGCCCTCTTGTAGTTTAGAACCATTCAATACTCCTTGTCCAATCACAACACACCCTGGTAAATAGGCTCTTCCCATCTTTGTTTTATGGCCCCCTTTATGTATTAAGTGTCCTCTCTCAATCCATTTACCCCTGAGTCTGTACTAATGTTTGGGATTACCCCTCCCCAGGTACAGCATCTTGCACTAGTTGAAATTCATGAGGTTCACGTGGACTAACCTCTCAAGCCTGTCCCTCTGGATGGCACCCGTTTCCTCTAGCACACCAACTGCACCACGCAGCTTGTCGACAGACATGTTGAGGGTGCCTTCAGCCCTGCTTTCTATGTCATTAATAAACAAGGTGTTACGTAATTCTGGTAGTTCTGACAGTGTTTATTTCTGGTCCATTTGTGTTTAGGGTGTTAACCTTAGCTGGTCACTGGTTGCCTGCCAAACCCCTCTCATTCTTCATCCTCAGCAGGATGGAGGGAGAATGTGGGATGGAAAAGCTTATGGGTTGAGATGAGGACAGGGAGATTGATCACAGTTACAGTTAATGGCAAAACAGACTTGGTTTGTGGAGGATTAACTTACTTTATTGCCAGGGTGGGGCAGAGTAGGATAGTGAGTACTAAAAACACCTTCCCCTACACACTGCCTTCTTCACAGACTCAGCTTCTCTCTTGACTCTTCTACTTTCTCCCTGACCAAGCAGTGCAAAGGAATGGGGAATTTGGGTTGTGGTCATTTCATAGCACTTTCTCTTCCACTTCTGGCCCTCCTCTGTTGTGGGGTCCCTCCCATGGACTATAGTTCTTCAGGAACTGCTCCACCATGGGGTCCTGCCCACAAGCTTCAAGAACACTTCCAGCATGGGTCCATACCACAGGATGAAGTCCTTCAGGTGCAGCCAGCTCCAGCATGGGCTGCAGTTCCAGCCAGGAGCTTGTTTCCTGCATGGACTTCCCATGAGCTGCAGCTTCTTTCAGGACACTTCCACCTTCTGCAGAGTGGGGTCCTCTGTGGGCTGCAGTGTAGAGATGTCTATTCCAGTGTGGCCCTCTGCATTGGCTTCAGGGGGACAACCTGCTTCACAATGGTCCTTTTCACAGGCTGTAGAGAAATCTGCTCCAGCACCTGGAACACCTCCTCCCCTCTTTCTTCCATGACCTTGGTGGCTGCAGGGCTGTTTTTCTCATGTTTTTTCTCACTCCTCTCTTTCACACCTGCTACACAGTAATTTTGACTATTTTTTTAAAAATAATAATAATTATTTTTTTTTTTTAAATGTTATCGGAGAGGCATGACTAGTGTCACTCCCTGGCTCAGCTCTGGCCAGCAGTGGGTCCCTTTTGGAGCCAGCTGGAGCTGACTCTGATCTGACATGGGGCAGTGCTGGGCTCTGCTCACAGAGGCCACCCCTGCAGCCCTTCACCCACTACCAACAGCTTGCCACATAAAAACGGGACAGGAACGTATTATCCTGATGGCTCAGAAGAAACTATTGCAAGTGTGCGTCTGTTTTCTAAGTGCTGTCTTTTAAGAACAGGATTTTAATATGGTGATTTTTCTTTAATTTCTTTAGCATTTGCCCTTGCCGAGTTGATTGACAATTCTCTATCAGCTACATCCCGAAATGCTGGTATTCGAAGCATACAGATCAAATTGGTAAGATAGAAACCTTCTGCTTTTCTCAGATGTGGTTTTCTTATTTTTTTTTTTTTTTTGGTGCTCCTTGTGTTTTTTTTTTGTTTTTTTTTTTTTTCCCTAAACAGTTATTTGATGACTCGAATGGAAAACCAGCTGTTGCTGTGATTGATAATGGAAGAGGAATGACTTCTAAAGAGCTCAACAACTGGGCGGTGTACAGATTATCAAAGTTTACAAGGCAAGGTGACTTTGAGAGGTTAGAAAGTTTTAATTGTTTTTGCAACTGGCAAATTGTACAAATATTTGTACAATGTCATTCTAAGGCACAGCTCCATAGCAGTGCTTACCTGAAACCTGTCTTTCTATGACTGCACATCAGTAGGTACGTATTTTCGGTAAGAAGAAAAGTTTCATAACGCAGAAATACTCTACTAATGCTATGGTAGTGTGAGAACACTTTTTTCTTCTCATGGCCTTATCTAAGCTGTCTTCCACTCAGTCTGCATACAGTTAAGAGCATTCTGGGTTCTGCAGAGCTCTTAAGCCATGTTCATCTATTACCTGAAAGCCTGTCAGTAATGCAGTAAACAATGCATTCAGTGTCTGTTGTGTTACTGGTTTCCCAAGGGTATAATGAATACAGGGTTTTGGTTTAGGTTTCTGCTTGTTTTTCTTTTGACTTAATTGCGTACAATGTAATGCGAAAGTATAACTGAAGATGTCTGTATCTGTTGAAGAAGGCTAGGCAAAATAAAAGTCTTTTGCCTTTAAAGAAGAAAGTAGGAGTTTATGGTGTTTCTTGACACTTGCAATAATACATTTTACGGTTTTCAGTCCATTCCCAAGTCCATTCCCTTCAACCTGTACAGTGACACTTAACCCTACTGTAGAAAAATTCCACACAAGTAATTACATACAATTCTTGAGCTTTACTCATTTTTTATTTAAGAATACCTTAAAAATACATTAGGCCTAGGACAGGATCCTTTGAAGATCGTGATCATAGCCTTAATCATAAATAACTTCTATGAGAAACTGATGTAAAGAGTACTGGAGCAGTGGGAAGTGATAATAGAGCTGAAAAGGTATGGGGTTTTGATATCTAGATTATCTTGTCCAGTCGTTTGTAAAGAAACACTGGTTTTGAAATTTCTCTAGGTGAATAGAATAATAATAGGAATGTGTAGCATTTTTAAACTGTATGTTTAAATTTGGGTTGATATTGATAAGAACATAGCTGTAAATTATGCCAGGATACTTTTCTGCACCTTTTCATTCATTACGGCTATAATTTAAGAAATAGATGTTTTTGCTGTTGTTTGCTTAAACTAGGTAAGACTGTTAATCCATCCAAGCTGACTCAAAAGACATGGAATTGAATTATTGATGCCGTTTGTAATCTCCTTAAGACCATTTAAGAGATGGCTGGCATTAAAAATAATTTTGACTCAAAATTATTTTCATTGAGGTGTTATGTCATAAGGAAGAAGGCTTGCTTAATTATCTATTTTCATTAGCATAAGCATAACAGTTAACATTTTGCCATAGTCAAAGGAGAGCACTGAGGGATTTGCCTCTTATCTGGTACCATTTAAACATGTATGTAATTGCTGGTACCACAGTACCTGTTGTGCAGACCTATCGGCAATGTCACTGTTTCAGACAGTTAGCAATGGAGAGAATTTTTAAGTGCAGTAGCATATTTATTTTTCTGTAAGATTTTCACTGCCAAATCCTTTTCTGTCTTTCCATGTAAAAAAATAAAATGTACCTAAGCAAAATAGTAATTCAGGTTAAAAAGTTAGATGTATTTCACTGAATGAAGTTTGGTTTGCTAGAAGGGACAGAAGACATAAGATAACTTAAAGAGAAAGAAGTTACTATGTCAACAGCCTTTTAAAATAAGAAGTACATCAGGCATTTTAGGCACATTACTTTTAATTGAAATTATAATTATGAAATAAAGGACATTTGAAGAGAGGGACTGAAGAGTTTAATACAAGCTGGTTAGATCAGAAGAATCCTTTTTCTTTCCTTTTTTTTCCTTTAAATGATAATTGGCTTGAGAAAACTTATTAAAACCATTTTTACTCCCAGTGATCACTCAGGATATGTTCGCCCTTTGCCAGTACCTCGTAGTTTAAATAGTGATATCTCATATTTTGGAGTTGGAGGCAAACAAGCAGTATTCTTCGTTGGACAATCTGCCAGAGTAAGTAGATATCAATCCTTGGATTCATTTTAAAACATTTGAGATGTCACATAACGTCACTAAATTATTTTATTGTGTTCATTTTAACTCTTATTTTGATTTTAAATACTAAAATACAAACAGATGATAAGCAAACCTGCGGATTCTCAGGATGTTCATGAACTTGTCCTTTCCAAAGAGGATTTTGAAAAGAAGGAGAAAAACAAAGAAGCAATATATAGCGGATATATTCGAAACAGAAAGGTAAGTAGCCTTAATGCTTTCTCATTTTTAATTGAAAGCTGTTCCCAGGCTAACGTGACTTCCTATAGTATTTCTTGTAACATAATTCCTGTGTAATGTTTTTGTAATATTTATCTGGGTATGTCTTCACTTCTGCATCACTTACAATGTGTAGTGTTAAAGGAAGTAATGGGAAACTTGTAGACGCTGAAGCACTCAGTGATAGAAGAGCAACTCAACGGTGTAGAGTTGATGGATAGACAACTTAAGACTAAGAAGTTGATATAAATGATCAAAGTAGCCAGGCAAGTTTGGAATACTGACGTGAGATTAAATGTCAGAATTTGTCCCATGCATGTCCTGAAAAAGGATCTGCAGTGCATGTAGGTGACCAAGTGAATGCTGTGGCAGAAATAGAAATTGTAATGGATTACTGCAGGTTGAGTTTGATGAAAGGCACCAAAACTGGTTTAATTATCTTTTTAGTTAAGGAGAGCTCTTTGGTTTCCTGGGGAAGGTAAGCCTTAATAGGACACCGTTGACTAACGTATTTCACTACGTACATACAGTTAGCTTAGAGGAGTATCCTTTAATCAATTTAGTGACGTTTCCTTTTTGCCTGCTTTCTTGCAAAACAAGGCATGAAGTTGTATCAGTCATTTGCCATTTCTAGAAAGATCTCAATCTTTGTGTTCAAAATACCTTCTTTTCTGGATGAAGCATATGCAAAAATTATCCACCGGTCCAGCATGAAGCATTACAATAACCACTGTGTTTTTATGCAGCTTAGGAACCTGTCATAAAAGTGAGGTGCATTCATCCAGTAAAAGACAATCACAACTTATTTTTTCTGTGAGACTGGTAGATATTTCAGCTGGAACTGAGGATTCACATTTTTTGTTTCACAGCCAAAGCATGTTTCTTCCTATGTGAGGTCTATTCTAGAAAGCAGACTATCCATTTAAAAACACTTTTTTTTCTGGCATGATTTACTTTATAAATTCTTACGTCTTGGACACATGATTGTTCCATTTGATAGATGAGGATATAGGTACTACACAGTGCTACGTTAAGCATGATTAAATGCATTTCTAAATATTTAAAATGCTGTGATGAGTGAGTTGAAAATGAACTGGATCATGGATTCTCAGTTCATTTATTTTGAATATGGAAGCTTTCATTTTGAGCATTACTCCTTTGTGATACATAGCGTTGTGTCTTTGTGTTCCTGTTCTGATTTTTAGTCCTTTCAAAGCTGATGGGAGTTCAGTAATTCAGTTTACATTCCTGCTCTTATTTTACTCTTTTTGTAGCCAACTGACTCTACACATATCACAAGTGATGATGAAAGGTTTCTTCATAATCTAATATTAGAAGAAAGGGATAAAGAGAGTTTCACGGCAGTTGTCATTACAGGTGTTCAACTAGATCATATGCAGTACTTGAAAAACTACTTTCATCTTTGGACAAGGCAGCTGGCGTAAGTTGGTTCTTTATAGTTGATTTAAAATTAGGCTTCTAACAAAGTCAAAGAATTACGAGTTGCTTCCTATTAGTATTCAATTTAGTTGTTACATTATTAATTATTAATCTAATTATGAGTGACTTAATACGTTGTTACTTTGACAGCTGTACTCCTAACCTTAGTATGTAACTTTGTGTTCATAGTGTTTTTGAAAATATATAGAGAAAAATGCTGCTTCATCCCAGCCTTAGAGGGAGAACTCTGTATGATACTGTCCACTCATTTCTAGTGTTGTGTGGTCCAATTTTGAATAACTGGAAAACTAGAATTTGGTTTCTAATATATCATTTTATTTTTTTTTTCTTACCTGTACTGTAATAGTAATGGGTCATATGTAATATGACGATTAGATAATAATATATTAAATGCCGTTCACTTGTGACTGAAACCCTTGTGACTGAAAACCTTTATAACCATATGAAAATTTTGGGGTACATCTACATTGACAAATAACTTAGGTACCCCATTAGCTTCTAGGGTCTATTCTGATGATTAGTTGCATTTACAGGTGTATCTTCATTCCAGAGATCTCCCAAAGTGAAAAAACTGCTCCCACTTGAGAGGAAAGCCATGCACCATTTACTCAATTATGCCCTTGCAGCTGTTACGGCAAATCTAATCAAATTTTGCTTCACAGTGTTACATAATTTATTACCAGTATTTCATCTGGCCTTGTTCCCTCAAACATCTCTGCATATCCTCCTGCCGTGCCTTCTGCAACACACGATGATACCAGTTTCATTCTGCTCTATTGGACTACAGAACAGCCCTCATTATTTCAGAAGCTTTGAACTGGAGGGAGGGAAGATGAATCCCCAAAACAATTCTGCTTTAAGGCCACAAGAACACTTTTTGAGGTCTGGAAGAGGTGCAAGCAAAATGCTCTGCAGTGTAGACATACCAGTCTGCTCTAAAGTCATGAGCAATGAGAGCATGAGGAGTTTTGACCTGGGATCTCTCCTTGGGATGCATTTAGTGTTGTAGATGTCAGAAGCAATGAGGTTGATTTACATATGCAGGTTGATTTAGGTCCGTTTATATGTTCAGTCTCATTGGCTTGTATAAACTCATTTTTCTGCAAACCACTACCATGAGGTTTAAGGACTCAAACTTTGGAATCTGGAAGAATTAGCTAGCTTGCTGAAAAGTTGAATTAAGCAGAATTTAAGCTCCTAAATTTTCTCAAACTTCATATCTCTATGTAAAGAATTAACATATCTGACAGTATAGATCTTTCAAGCTTCTGAAATGGATGCAGGTGCTATTAGTACATAATGTTGACAAATTTTAAAACATATATTTCTAACATGCAGGTCATATCCATAAACTTGTCTTTATTGAAATAGGGTAACTTTTTTTTGAATAATGTAAGGCTGGCAATTGTTAAGTACTTCTATTACCATTCAAATGATCAATATAAAGAATTAGAAACAGTGTGGGAGGTTTTTTTTGGCTCTAGTTCATTTTAATCTCTAGAGTGCAAAACAGCCTACAGTTTTACTAGCTTGTGCTTTGATGTAGGATCAGTAGCCATGTAACAACAATATTTTTTTTCACTTGTGTATTGTTTTCAAATTCGTAATGTTCTTGATTATTTTATCCAAAAGTTGATCCTATGAATGACTGTGTGTGAAGGAGATAAGAGTTCAAAGAAGTGAAAAAGAATAAATTGCTGTGTTTAGTAAATATTCTGTACCAGGTATACTTGTTTGCAGAGTTTAACTGAAAATTATAATGCTCATTTTTTCTAATTTCAATTTTGGAAATGTATTCTTTATTTTAAAAATATTACAGACATATCTATCACTATTATATCCATGGACCAAAAGGAAATGAAACTAATGCTGTAACAAAAGACATAAGCCCTTTCAACAACATTGACATTGAGGTATGAAATTTTATATCTATAGGTAAAAATTATTTATTTTGAACTACAGCAACATTTTAAGATAAAAAAGTAATTTAGTTTTTGAGAAGTAACATTATTTATCATTGCAGCAGAGAAGCTAATGCATTTTGCTAACAGTTAACACAAATGTCAGAAATACTAATTACTCTAGGTTCTTTGGTCTAAGGAGGATGAACTTTTTTTTGTTGTTTGTTTTTCAGATTTCAATGTTTGAAAAAGGAAAAGTACCAAAGATTGTCAATCTTCGAGAGATCAAAGATGACATGCAGACATTGTATATTAATACTACAGCAGATAGTTTTGAGTTTAAGGCTCTTGTTGAAGGAGAAGGTATAGTGGAAGGCATCATCCGATATCATCCCTTCCTGTATGATAAAGAAACGTACCCCGAAGATCCATGTTATCCATCAAGTGAGTGAAATGTTACGCTGCTTATTGGTGGTAAAGTCATATTATAAGCAATCCTATTACTACAAATCTTTTAAATAAATGAAAAAAGAAATTTAAATTGAAGTGTAAATTATCATCTAAATGAGATTGTGGCAGAACAGAAAACTTTACCTCCTGACATTGGTTATTTTGGTAACTTGTTCATGTAAACTTTGACATAACTCCCTCTGCTATCAAACTATAAACTCTTATAAAGTGCAGTCCAATTGAACCATTTTCAGTTTCCTGACTGTTAGATTTTTGAGAAAATAATGAGCAGCAGTTTGATTCAAGGCATTATAACACCAGAACACTCCAGTGGACAACATGTAGACTAAGCCCTAAGTGTAAAATTTGCTTTATGCAGTCTTGATGGGTTTTCAGATTTAAATGCTAGTGTTTAAAAAAAATCATCACCCCTTGAAATTCCTTTAACACAATAAATGACGTTTAATAATGACAAGATTTTATGATATTAGAAGAATGTCATATGGCATTAAGGGGGTGAAATAAGTATTATTTATTCAAATTATACTTAAAATTTGGAAATACTCAATCGCTGTTAAAAATTTTCCTTACACTTTTTGTTTGGTATTTTTTAAACAAACAAATGCTAATAAATACCCAACTTGATATCATGTGTAGTGCTACTGTGCATAACCTGTTATGCACAGATAATAATTAAATGCTGTGTTGTGTGATATTACACTGGTTTTTAAGAATTTTATTTATAGAGACTGTCTTCTTTTTAATTAAGAATTAAATGATGATGATGACGATTACGACTGCTTTATAGTAGAAAAGGGTGCCCGAGGAAAAAGACCTATTTTTGAATGTTTTTGGAATGGAAGATTAATCCCATACACAACTGTGGAAGAGTAAGTAATAATCAGTTTCTACAATGTAGACCAATCTTTTTCTACGGTGTAAGCCCCTTCCTTTGTATAGAAGATGATTTTAATGTCTGTCTTCTTTTGTTTAAGTTTTGACTGGTGCGCTCCTCCAAAGAAAAGAGGATTGGCACCAATTGAATGCTACAACAGAATTTCTGGTGCATTGTTTACCAATGATAAGTTTCAGGTCAGCACAAACAAACTCACTTTCATGGATCTAGAACTGAAGTTAAAAGACAAGAATACTCTGTTCACAAGAATCTTCAATGGACAGGTGATTATTTTAATCTATTACATATTGCTTTCTGGCGTAAATGAAATGTGTACTTTTGGGTCATTTGTTTGTGTCACTGGTTATTTCTCTGCTTCTGAAGAACTTTCACCTTAGAAACTTTTGCAGTCTTTGTAGCGGATGCTTCTCTCAGTTTCAGTGAGTATTAAAGCCGACTCTTTAAATCAAAAAAAATAAGATTGTTTTTCCTTTTATTTTCTTTAACAATTTTTGTGGAAAGACTGTCCTCATAACAGCATATGAGTGCTGAGGGAAACACTTTGGCTGAAAGTGTAACTCTTGTGGAATATTGTACTGTTTCCAAGCTGAATATTGCATTTTTTTTGAGTACATATCACATTTCTCCTGTAATTGTTCATACTTCACGAATTGTCAGGTATGCATTCTGTAATACATTGATAATATGCGTTTCTTTTGTCATTTTATAGGAGCAGCGAATGAAAATTGACAGAGAATTTGCTTTGTGGCTCAAAGACTGTCATGAGAAATATGACAAACAGATAAAATTCACAGTCTTCAAAGGAATAACAACCCGTACTGATTTGCCATCCAAAAGAATGCAGAGCCCTTGGACGGTATATTCTGCAATAGAGTGGGATGGGAAAACGTACAAAACTGGGCAGCTGGTAAGTTAGGTCTCCACCTAACTAAATGTTAGTTAGGTCTCCACCTAACTAAATGTTGGGATTTTTTTTGTTTATTTTGTATCAGCATTTGAACTGTATAAAAGGCAAATGCAATACACTTAATGTGGAACTAATGTATTGAAATTACCTGTTGTCTTCAACTAACAGGTGAAAACCGTGAAGACTCTTCCAATATTCTATGGAAGCATTGAGAATTTTTTTTTGTATGGAGACCATGATGGAGATATTTTTGCCACTGGAGGAGAGGTTCAAATTGCTTTGGTAAGACAACTATAAAAAGAGTTCTCATACCTAATATGCTTACGGAATCTGTAAACTTAATTCTAAATTAGACTTCTTAAAAAGTTGTTTTGTTTGTTTTTTTTCAACAGCTGTTCAATTCTGGATTTAGCAAAGAAATCAAATTGCTTAGAATCAAATTGCTTATTTACATCAGTTTTAATGTAAATCTCATATTAAACATAATTATTCAGAATTGATGAATTTAAATTAATTCAATTTCCATACGACATATAGTATTACAGTTGGGCTCACTAGTATATTGCAAGCTCATTTTTAACCCTTGTGATTTCAACAAATTCTACCACAGTGGTCGAGTCACCAGGTAGCATTTGTTAGCATATTGCATTATGTCTTTGTCTACCTGTCTGGTCCCTTGGTAGAGAAGTTTTTCTCTGACGTATTATAATCTGGCTGTTTTTAACTTGACTTAATTTTTTTCCAGGAACCTAAGGCATTGTATGCTGAAACAAAAACTATTCCAATCTCAAAACTTGACAGAACAGTGTCTGACAAAGCTGTTAAAAAATACATAGAGGATGAAATGGCAAGGTAAGCTCTGAATTGTGGTGATTTACTTGTGCATTTCCTACTAAGAGTTTTAGTATTTTTTCAGGAAGCACAAAAATATGGTTAGTTTTATTCCCAATGGAAGGGCAGTCAAGCATTTGAGAAGAAACAAAAAAAATGGAACTCTTAAACAAGAACAAATGATTGTTCAGATGATTGAACAGATGACCTTTTTTTTTTTTTTTCAGAAAAAGAGCTTCATATATATTCTACTAAAGATAAATTCTACTAAAGACAATTCTTTTTTAACTCACAGAAAAACTGTTCTTTCTCTCATTTTCACTAGACTTCCTGACAAATTGTCCGTAACATGGCCTGAAGGAGATGAGCTATTACCAAATGAAACAAGATTTGCTGGTACACCAATAGGTATAGTTTCTTTTTCTGAATACTCAAAAGGAAAATGGTAGTTTAAAGTGATACTATTCACCTCTGTTTAAAAATAAACATACAGAAATCTCCAATCACTTAAAAACAGCATACTTGAAAAGCCCTTCATTTTTCTGTTTAAATATAGGGGCATTAAGAATAGAAATTTTGAATAAAAAAGGAGAAGCAATGCAAAAACTTCCAGGTACCAGTCATGGAGGTTCAAAGAAACTTCTTGTTGAACTCAAGGTTATTCTACATTGTAAGTACTTTAGTGTCTTTATTTAAAAATAGTCTTTACAATTAGTCTTTATTATTTAAAAATGCATGAAGTGTAAAATATTTGCTTGTGTATAATTGCTTGTGCATATATTAGAATTTGCTAGACTCATAAAGCTTTTAATTTCAAGGACAATATTTCATCTGTTTTGTGTATGCATCCAAAGCCACATTTCATGAAATGACAGTTGCCTTTAGGCCACATATTTAATGTCTCAATGCTATATTATTAACTCTTCCATCACATAAAAGGAGAGCATATCAATTTCAGATTCTCTACATAATATGCCATGTTCCTGGTTTAAAGGAATTTGCAATTAAAACAGCAATTCACTTAAGTTACATAAAAGTAGAAACTGCAACCTTGAAAGTTGCTTGCAAACTTTAAACATAAACAACTTAGGGTTGTGTCCTCTTTCAGAACAGACCAGGAGAATGTAATAGCACCCTCCCTTTAAAGCACAGGTATCCCCAGTGGTTCTCTTCCAAGAACTCACTAGTTTTATTGTCAGTTTTGCATGTCAGTATGCACAGAAGTGTTAGACTTCTTGCACTTCCCATAGAAGTGAAGAAATTTCTCCTATAGGTAAATTTGCCCCTTGCATGATCAATCTATAAAGGGGCAATACAAGAAATGTGAGCATCTTCAAGGTGTGCATCTTGCATAATACAGGGCCTTTCAGTTTACCTTGCTGGCAGCTGATGGTACAATAGGAAAACTGCACTTATTGAGAAGTTCTGTTTCCTCAGTGTTGATAACTACTAAAGGTGAAAATATGTAGCATATGTATTAAACTATGTGCATATGTTAAATTATGTTAGTAATTATTTCACTAAATTATGTTACAGTAAAAAAACATCAGAACTTACTGTAATAACCCAATATATCCAAAATTAAATGTTCAAAAAAATACAAATGTTGGCAAATGTTGCTTTATGTATGTCATTTGGTGAAAAAGCAGGATGTGAAACAGTTGTTTATATTCACCAATAGATCAAATTGTATCTTCTCATGCATTTCTTTCTATTCTATGTAGTCTTGATGCAGTTGCATTGTGTTAATTTAAATTATACTAAAATCTATTTTGTATAGATTATAATAGATTATAATCATAGATTAAAATAATATATTGCTATTTTGAATATATTATAATAATATATTGCAGGAGTTTTTAACTGTATTGTTCCTGTATGATCTGAGGTTATAGCACCAGTCACTAAAAATTGCCTCAGAGTTTCATTATACTTTCTGTCAGGCTGTGCCTTCATGCAGCAGAAATGTTTATAAAGACAGACAAAACAATTTGAAGCCAAAAAAGAATGTTATTTTTTTCCTCAAACATATCTGCAGTCAACTTCACATTTTTACCATTGCTCAAATTTAAGCTAATTTATTTTATCATTTGTCAAGTCAGTCAGTTGACAGTATGGATTGCACAGCCTGCATGTTCTCAGACTTAACAGGGAACATATAATGAAAGAGCTGATAAAATACAACTTTATAAACCTGATGCTTTCATTATAACGTGTCCGGGGCTAGCAATTTTTAATTAAAATGGGATTAGATGTGGAAATAAATATTTTATTAAGCTGTGATCAGTGTGATAAACTGAAACTGAATTTCTGTTTCTTAGATTTAAAAGTGACATGTTTTTATATAATAGAGAATTATGTTGTAAATCCTAAATATATGTAGATACATGTTTATTTTTCAGCACCTACAGGAAATAAAGAGATAATTTCCCATATAAGTCAGCACGGAGGCAAATGGCCATACTGGTTTAAAAAAATGGGTGAGTTCCTAGGTGAAATATTTTCAGTTTATTTATAATTTTACTTTTTCTTTATAAATTTATTTGTATTTCTCTTTAGAAAATTTTCAGAAACTTGGGAACTACACCTTGAAGCTGCAAGTAGTATTAAATGAAAGTAGTGCAGACACTTACGCAGGAAGGCCTCTGCCATCTAAAACATTTAAATTTACTATTATAGGTAAGAACTCCAGCCATGCCAGTTTTCTTTTACTTTTGTGTTTTGTTTTGATTCATTTTGTATCAAAATTATTCATGTTTTAGTTGGGAGAGGTAATTTTCAGCCCTGAAAAGTAACACTTGCATGTAAAATATGATGTTGATCCATGATATAATCTGTTGGGTTGTTGGATTTTTTTTTATTTTTTTTTTATTTTTTTGTCTAATAGATGGAAAAAGAAGTAAAGTGATGCTGGAATCAAAACCTTTTCCATGATGTGAAATTTCCTAACATACTTAACAAAAATAAAGTTTTACTTAATTAGAATCACTCTTTTTCCTCTTGGCATTGTTATGAATAGGTGGGTCAGCTTCACCTTGATCCCCAGGAAAGTGATAGAGCCACTAATCCTGGAAACCATTTCCAGGCACGTGAAGAGTAAGAAAGTCATTAGCAGTAGTCAGCATGGATTCATCAAGTGGAAGTCATGCTTAACCAACTTTCATGATGAATTGACTGGCTTGGTATATGAGATGAGAGCATTGGAAGTTGTCTGTCTAAACTTCAGTGAGGTTTTCAACGCGATCTCCTTAATATCCAAATAGACAAGCTGATGAAGCATGGAGTGGATTGACAACTTTCTGAACAGCTGGACCCAGAGGGTGGTGACCAGCACAGTGAAGTCTAATTGGAGTCAATTAATGGTGTCTCACAGCAGTTTATAATGGGTCTGATCCTATCTAACATGCTCATTAATGATTTGGATTATAAGGCAGAGTGTCCCCTCAGCAAGTTGGAGAAAACTGGGAGAAGTGGCTGGTAAGATACAGTTGTACTGCCCTTGAGAGGGATTTCAACAGGCTGGAGAAATGGGCTGACAGGAGCCTCATACGGCTCAGTAAAAGGGAACCGCAAAGTCCTGCTCCTGGGTAGGAACAACTCCACACACCATTACGTGCTGGGATTCTCCTAGCTTGACAGCTTTAAGCAAAGACATCAAGCAGCTTAGCAGAAAATAACCTGGGGGGTTGAATGTGAGTCAGCAATGTGCCCTTTCAGAAAGGAAGATTAATGGTATGCACTGGGGTGTTTTAGAAGGAATGTTGCCAGTAGCTCATGAGAGGTAATCCTTAACCTCTGCCGAGTGTTGTTGAGGTCCTACAAGGAGTAACGTGTCTAGTTCTGCGCTCCCCAGTACAAGAGAGGCATGGAGCTACTGGAAGGAGTCAAACAAAGGGCCATGAAGATGATGAAGGGACTGGAGCACTTGTGCTATGAGGAGAAGCTGAGAGAGCCGGGACTCGTCAGTCTAGAAAAGAGAAGGCTCAGGGATCTTACAATGTATATAAATACCTGAAGGGTATGGGGGAAAATGACAAAAATAGCAGAAGGGTTGAGGTTGGAAGTGCTTTGGTCATCCACATGGTGAAAAAAAAAAAAAAGCATTTCTTGATGGTCAGAGGGAGCTTATTGCCCAGAGAGCTTGTGGAGTCTAACTTCTTGGAGATATATTCAGAAGCCATCTGGACATGGTCCTGGGCACCCTGCTCTAGGTGTCCGTGCTTGAGCAGGGGAGATGGGAAAGAAGATACCCAGAGATCTCTTCCGCCCTCAACCCTTCTATGATTCTGTGAACTTTAGAAGGCTTTGGGGTGGGGATGGGAACAAAAACCAGTACTTCCTTTGTATTTAATATTAAAATGGATATTTTCAGCACAAGTTCAGGAGGTAAAGCTATCATCTGTTTCTAGAAGATCAAGAAAGAGTAGATGCTTTCAGTAGCCTCCTATTATTTCTATAAACTGGAGGCTTTGAATGCAAACCCTTTAGGTAGAACAGAGTTCTTTGTGGTGTATTCTTCTAAAAGCTTCTGAAGTACTTTTGGCAGAGTACATGAAGGTATTTTCTGTGTGATGATACAGAAGAAATGTTTGGCATCATTTCCAAAGAGCAATTATTTAAACATATGTCTGAAAACCTGGCATTGAAATCTCCAGATATTTCTATGAAGTTCCAAAAGAAGAAAGGGGGAAGAAATATTTAAACAAATACATAAAGGGGCAGACAAGGTTCATCTATCTCGGTTTATCAAAGCAGAAAGAGAATCCTAAAATTTGTAAAACTTCATTCTGTATTTTTAAAAATCTTTTTCAATAGTATTACAGCTTCACCCAGCATGGCAGCCTTCAATTAATGTTTCCTTTGAACATAAAAAAAATGAACATATCTCATTGGAAACAAATTATTACTTATCGTTACCATTAGAGTAACCGGCCAATACAAGGTAACGTTTTCCCTTCCCCTGTGTTTTTCACATATCTTGTGAAAAGAAAATCCTTGGTAGTAACACCCTGGAGGTACTGAACGTAGTTGTTAATTTCATAGGATATTTATCTAGCTCTGTGCTATATTGCTTTTTTCAAAGGCCACTTAGCCAAGAAAGTTTGATTCCACAAAACTTTGATTCACAGACATCTGCATTGCTCTGTGCAAGTGATGCCCATGGCTTCAAAACACAACTATTAAATGTGCATGTTTTGTCTTAATGTGGAGTGCCTAATTGGAGGCTGTCTAACAGGGCAAGATTTCACAGGAAAGATGCACTCAGCTATCTTGTTCAAATACCGTTTATTCATATTAATCTCCCAAATTTGGGATAATTGTAAAACAAAAATGCTGCATGCATAATTTTAACAGAATTAAAGGAACAAAATATTTAGTTAAAAGCTGCCCAGAAGAAACTTGCCCATTTTCAGGTGCTGTGTTGATATCGGAAGAACATGGCAGTAGGTTTTAACCATTATTTCTTATGTTATCATAAGTTTGTTTGGATTTTTGTTTTTGTTTTTGATGTTTTGTAAATCAATCAATAAACCAATTTTTTTTTGTTTACATCAGCAATTTTTAGCAGCCTATTTTAAAGCTGAAAACCACCTCTTTTAACTGCAGCTTTCATTAAGAACAAGCCAATGCACATACATAATTGCTTTTAAAAATGTATTGTTTTTTTCTCTTAGAGGGCAAACCAGAGAAATTTTCAGTGGGTCTTTTGGAGCTTCCTTTTCAAGTTGGAGTGCCTTTTAATATTCCCTTGGAATTGCAAGATGAATTTGGTCACACAACACGGTTGACAAATGACATTAAACCAATTCTTGAAGCTAGGTAATTCAGCCATCCAAACATATTTTTGTTTGTTTTTTGTTGTTGCGTTGGGGTGTTGTGGAGGTGATTTTTGTTAGTTTTTGTTGTTGTTCTTGTAGCAATATAGTAATTCATTACAGGATATTGTTTGAGTGGTGTAATGGATACTTTTAACATGAGATAACTTGCACTTCTGCTGTTATTTCCATAGTAATATCTGAATATATATATATATATATATGTCTTAATGGAGAATTGTTTTTTTTTAATCTATTCTATTTTTTGTTTGTTTTTTTAGTGGATTGACATTGCAGTATGCAGGATTGAGTGCAGGAACAAATTGCATCATTAAGGGTGTCACTGCTAGAGGCTGTGTAAATAGTTACCAGGGCAAGGTATGCTAATGAATTTAAACTTGAAGTAATAGATTTTTAAGGAAAAAAACATCTATGGCTATTTCTTGGGATATTTTAAAATTACTTGTTATGGCTCTGCCTAGTGCAATTTGTCTTTCCCACAGCTTCAGTCTGTTAGCTTGTGGCAGCGGTGAGGGCACAGTGTAATTTTCAGTGATTAAAATAAGCAGAGAAGATCATAGACATTTTTAGCATCTTAAAAGAAAAACAGCTAGTAGTAAGGATTCTTGAAAGAATTTAGAAGAAAGTGAGAGAACAAGACGGAGGAAATTTGAGAAGGGGAAAAATGTAGGAGTAGTAGTGATGCAGAATGGAAAGAAACTTGATGGAACTACAAAATATTGAAGATCACAGTCATTGGTGAAGGAAGCACTGATAGACAAGAAAGAAAAGCAGATCTCATCATGTTTGGTAGTAACTGATTTAATTTCACCCAGTCGAGTCAGAGAGAAGTATGGTCTGGTGTTAAGTGTAAAATCAATGAGAAAACTGGAAAAGTGTGTAAGCAATAGTCAGACAACTGCTTCCCTGTAGGATTTTGAATACAGTCAGGAGAAGGGTGAGGAACAAAGCTTAAAAAGGAAAATATTTCTTTATTTTTCTTTTTATTTTAAAGTACTATAGTGTGTATAGAATCATGCTTGAAAGCTGAGGGGAAGTAGATAAATGGATCGTGAATATAAGGGAGAAGAGAACACAAATGTTGAAAGATTAAAACGAATGAAGTTAAAGATGTAAGCTGATGAATAAGAGGTAGAAAATAGTACAGTGCTACGATGCCAAGTCAAAAAGATTAAGTAAAAAATGAATATTGAAGAAAAAGGTTTAAAGATAAGAGAAGCTGGGAGCATAGAAGGGGTAGTGTCTGGTGCGTGAATGCAGAGCTTGACTGAATGAACTACTGAATAATTCAACTTAGTAATATTGAACTTAAGCTATCATCTCTCCTGGTTTCCTGTTTTTATTTACTACTTTCTTCCATTATTTTTTTTCAAGTCACCCAACTGTAACTTCAATATATCTTCCCATTTTCTGTGCCTTCCCTTTTCTCATCTCACAGTTCACCGTTTGGTTTAATGGGGCTGCAGCTGGTATGTGCTGCCTGGCTTGCAGGCAGACCAGCATGGTTGGATGGCTGGTCAGAGCTGGAGAGTTTTCATGCACCTCTGCATAGCCAGCCATCATCTACAGAGCTCATGTACTTGCCTGTCAACTCTAAGCATGCATGTCATCAGCACAGACCTCATATTGCATCTTTTTCCCAGCAAAGTAAAAGAGTTCCCCAATTGCTTTCATCCTAGCCACAAACAGTTAATGTTAGACATACTCTGTTAGGCATGGGAAAAGTGTAGGCCAGGTTTTTGAAACTAAAACTTTCCGAAGACAGCATTTCTATCATGTGAGCCATGACATTTCACGGATTTGCAACTGAATATTCTCAAATTCATAAAATACTATTTCCCCTTATCTGCAGTGCAACTAGTTTTAAGTTTGTGCTTTTAAGATTGTTGATTAGACTGCTTCATCCTCTGGTTTTCATGTGATGATCAGTGTTAGTGATGAAATTCTACAGCACCTGTTGTTTTTCGTATGGTTTTATTCCAAGATGAGATGGATAGCAAGTCTGTTACCTTCCTTCTGGCAGTCAGCTGATACAGTGAACACAGAACTTGCAGGTCATTTCTTTGAAGCTATGCTGTTCACAAAATCACTGTTGTGATTTTGTCCCCAGTAAAACAAGCCTCTGAGCAGGAAAACACAATTTATGATAGCTGCTTTCAGTGGTTTCAGAACCTAGTTTAATGTTCAAATCCTGGATTGAATATCGCTGGGAGTAATAACATGAAAAAAGAGATTTTAGTGCAGTGAAAAAATCTTGATTTATGTAGCAGTGCAAGAAAATTTGGTTGTACTTTTGAAATTTACATATATATGGATTGACATGACTTATAATTTTTTTATGATCTGGTTTTGTTTAAAATTAATATTCAAAATATTCTTTTCATTAGAACTTTAATCTGAAGGTTACTCTTCCTGGTTTGAAAGAAGACACACAAATTTTTAAAATAAGATTGCAGCCTGGTAAGTATCATTTAAATACTTGGTGAATTTCTGTTGAACTTTATTCTGATACTATTAATAATGTTTCCTTTCCAAAGGAGATAAAACATTTAGCGAAGCATTTAATGAAGCTACTCTAACTCATCCAAGTGATGATTGATATTAGACAAAGCTAAGGGCATGTCAGTCTTGGTAATAATAAGATAAAACTCACAGCTCAATGTTGTTTGTTATTCTAGCAGCTGGAATTTGCTTACTTGAGATCTTCTTCATTTTTTTTTTTTTTTTAGTGTTTTTCTAACCTAGCACCATTAATTGAATTTTTTTATCTCCTCAGTTTTCTTCAATATTAAGCACATTACCTGTACTAACCTGCATTAACTTGCTGTCCCTGTAGAAGACAGCTTGTGAATAAGTTGTCATGTGATTTATTACCCCAGTATAGTAGGGGGGAATGCTGTGGCAAGATGGGATTTTGTATGAGAATTTTAGTGTTATATATTGACTTTATCATAACACAAGAAATGTAAGTCTGTAGGTCCACCACCTTTACCAGAATTTTATGTTTTGTGGATGTCTTGATACTGAGCATTTCCGTACGTCATTGCTATTATCCATTTTTACCTGTTTTTGTGGTGGTTGATTTTTTTGCTCCTGTTTTGTTTTTTAATTTGGGACATATTTTGAAGGATGATTTTTGATCTATCAGATGGCTTTCCTGTCTCGTTTTGCAGAGAATTCATGTACTTCAAGCTTCTCTAGACCAACAAGGAACATTATTCCATTTTCTGTTATCATATGGGGAGTTAAGGCTTCATGTAGAAAACAGGGTGGAACAATCTGACTTGAGGCAGATTATAGTGTGCACTGCTTAATTATTTACCTTGGACTGAAGGCAGCTGCATCCCCTTTTAGAAACTTCTGCTCTTGGCAATCTAGACCTTCTTAAGTACCTATCTTTCTCATTGATTACCCTTGGCTGTTGAAGCTGTTTTCTGATGAAGGAGTGAATAGAAGCTATTTCAGTCTTTTCTGTTCCTCTGTCCTTGAGTTTCAAATGGAAGCTTTAATGGGTGATACATACAAGATTTTTGAAGGAATAAGATACGGTCCTTTTTCAGAAGCATCTTATAGTAATCTATGATTTCCTTCTCTTATTTTAAAATTGATAAAACTACTTACACATTCAGGGGATAGATTTATTTTAATAGCTTCATTTTACTAAGTCATACCATCAAAATTTGTTGTGCTTTTCTTTGCATGCAAATTGAAGCTGTGGTGGTTTTTGTTATTAAGCTGCTGCATGTTATGATTGGTATCTCAACGTTAATCTTTTGGGGTTTTATATGTCAGGAGATAGCTCCAAGTATTTTTGATAAAGGCTCATCAGTATAGTATGTAGATAGCACAATGTCATGTTTACACCTTGTATATGCTGAAGTTCACCATGTTTGTCTGACTATTCCTTAGTGAATTCATTCAAAAGAGTGTCAGGTGATATGTACTGAAGGACAGAAAGTGTCAAGAAACTTCTTGGCATAGATCAGTATACCTGAATTGGGCTAAAGTTTGTTACCACAGATACCTTGATAACTTGGCTTCAAAACACTTTCAGGATAGCAAAAACTGAAATCCAGGGTCTTGCAGGTTATCTAAATATAATCGCTGTTCTGCAATTGTGCATTTTTACAGGCCCTCCACGTCAGTTGAGAGTAAAACCTGATTCTGAAATTCTTAAGATTGAAAATGGTACAGCTTTCCCCTTTCAGGTTGAAGTATTGGATGAATCAGGCAATATAACAGTGCAGCCAAAGCTGGTTGTTCATTGTAAGGTAAACTGCATTTTATAATGTTTCATAATGATTTTGATACTTTCAAAAGGACTGGGAAAAAGAGCCATCTTTTGACATCTAGACAGAATTGATTGTCTTTAGTAGTGCTTTTGCAGTTTCTGTAGCTTGGTAGCCACACTAAAACTCTTTTGTCTCATTCATTGATTCATTCAGTAAGTTTCAGAATCATAGGAACCTGCACTTAGAAACTGAAGAAAACATGATGTAAGCATATTTAACTAAGATTTTAAGACATTTTAAGTCATATTTTCCACATATGATACTAAAATTCATTTAGGAAAAGAATTGGACAACATACTTTCAATTTGCTTAAAGATGAAAATGCAGGTCTAGTGCCTAAAAATTAGTAATAGATAAGACTGTTGTACGCACTTCAATAAATTCAGAAAGGAATGCCGGTGTTATTGTGGCTTTGAAAAGTAGAAGTGTTTTGCTTATTTATTGTTTATTTTTATTGTTTTTGTTTTTTTTTTTTTAACTCAAGAAAGTGACTTTTCCAATTATAGTGAAATTAGTCTTTCAACAAGGACAGATAAATAAAAACGGTTTGCACAGGGTAAAATAGTCTGCTTTCTATTTATAGTTCATGTGCATACATTCTATTCCTGTAGTATGGAAGTATGTAGGTCTGCAGTAGCATGGTGACACACAAACAGAGTTTAAGCATCAAGTTTCACCTGTGGATCACCTGGGAAAAAAAACCTTTTTGTTTGATTTTGTGAAATCTAAAAAATTTATCTGTAAATGATTGCATGTATCTTTGCAGTTGCACATTTCTGGAATAATCCTAGAAGTTCTGCCAAAAAAACAAACAAACGGAAGTTTAATGTTACATTTTAAACAGTTTTTAGGTGCTTCAAACTTACCCGTGTATTCTGTGGACTGCAGTAATGCGGGAACAAACATTTTAACTGGTCCGGTTATACATGTACAGAATATAAAGAAAGACCAGATTCTCAAAGCAAGGATTGAAATTCCTGTAAGTATTGATTGAAATGTTTGAATGAACAAAATATGGGAAGCTGTTTACTGTATTATCTTGCTATTAAACAAAAGTTTTATGAATCAGCTTGACCCCCAAGGGTCAGTCTTTTAATTACCATAGGCCTGAGAATCATGTGTCCGCCCTTTTCATCTCTGGGAAGCCATAAAAAGGAAAAAATTAATTTTTTTCTTTACCTCTCGCTTTTACTTCTGAAATCTCTGAAGTGTTTCAGAAATAAGCATTATTTCTGGGAATTTGTTCCCTTTTTGCTCCCTGGATCCTTCCAACATTTGTTGCATAAACATTTAGAGTCAGAACAGGCATGGTAAAGTTTTTCCCAAAACCTTAGTAAAGAAGGTTGAGATTTACTTTTTTTCCAAAGGTTAGGAATTAATAGTTTTTTTTTGAAACATTTCAGTCTTAAAACTCTTCAAGTTTTTTTGTTGTTGTTATTTTTTTAAACTATATTGTACATCCCAGTTTACTGGTAGTCAGGAGAGCCACACAGCTGGAGAAGATGAGGCCTACATTGTTTTATCCTGAAAGAGATGTAAACATATTAATGGAGTAAGATAACCTATATGAAACCTTCTGATTACTCTTAAGAAGTATTTGGAAATTGTAGATTTTTAAATACTATACAAAAATATTTCATAAGTAGCTATCATCAATTCCAGTTTCCATCAACCATTGTAAGCATTCTGACATACCCTTTAAAATTGCTTTTGACAAGTCAAGCTAATTTCATGTTCGGGCAGCTGTTCACACCCAACAGTCCAGAGTAGTGCCATGGAGAAATATTTATGCGTTTATGTATATCTGATATCTTAATTATATCTCTTTTTCCCCCAACCAGAGTTGTAAAGATGTGCCACCAGTGGAAAAGATTATTAAACTTCTTCCTAGCAGTCATGTTGCAAGACTGCAGGTCTTAAGTATGGATGGACAAAAAGCTATTCAAATTAAACATCAGGATGAAATCAATTGGATCGCTGGCGATACCATGCGCAACCTTATATTTCAGATGTATGATGAAGGAGAAAGGGAAATACACATAACTCCATCTGTGGCAGAAAAAATTAAGGCAAGTATATATGAACAGCAGTATAGCGTGGAGGAATGATACTATGCTCTAAAATCTCTAAAAAATCTCTAAAATCCATAGACATCAGACTATCATTCTAAGTAATATTGCTGAATACTGTGTTGTTAGGAACTTCACTCTCTGCTTAAAAAATTAAAATTATATGTTAAAATAATGTCCTTAATGAGCTGAAGACATTTAATGAAGTGTTAAATAATGCTTCAGGGTAGTAATATGAAAAGCAGGGTAGTGATTTCCAGCTCTTTTCTTAAACACAATAATATAATTTCAGCATTCTTCATATCTGGGGTTTTCCCAACGTTTAGAAATGCTGAAAGGACATCTTCCTTCTTGAAGACATTTCAGAAGAGTCTTAGCTCTCTGTCTGTGTACATACCATAGAATCATGTGGTGCCTAATACAAAGGTAGAGCTTCACCATATATGTGACTTTTTGGTAAGGTTTTTCTGGATCAGATCTTTCTTAAGAAAGTATAGTAAAAGAAACTGTGTTAGTTAGTTTGTTTAGTGTGTTTTTTTGGAGTAACTTCCATATTTGGACAGATAGCATTAACCACTGTTGGAAGAAACTCAGGCTTTCCACTGAAAGCTTGTTACCTGTATTTTACTTCAGCAAGACTGCAGATGTATTATGTTGCTAGTCATTAATAATTTAACTTCTGATTAATTTGATAAATTTTAATTTTAGGTTAACTGGACACCCAGAATTAACAGAGAACAGTTGATGCAGGGATTATTACCTGATGTAAAAGTACCTACATCAGTAAAAGATGTACGCTACTGTCTCATTACTTACCTTGATGACCATGTGTCTTTGGAGAGTGCATTTACAGTCAGGTTTGTCCATTTGAAATATGTTTTATGGGCATTGATGTTGGCAAAGGATTGTAGATCTGTACTTTTTTTTTTTTTTTTTAATAAAATAATTCTACAGAAGTTGAAATAAGGAGGTCAGTTAACAGGAGTGTAGGCTTGGGTAGGCGGGCATTTTTTACGCATGTAAATAGGTTTGCAGATGAGAGCATCACTGATGTGAAAGATTCCACTGCAATCTGTTTATATCTAGCCCTATAATCACTTTTGTAAGTATATGTCTATATATATACATGCATATATATGCACATTGAAGGAGATTATTGCAATCTTTGATAACTTTATTCAAGTGTTAGCTTACAGGATTGCTCTTGCTTTGGAGTCATCTTACTGGTTACCATAGAGAAATATCAACAGAGTGAATTGTTAGCCTTGCAAGATATGTTACTTTGTAACTAAAGATTTATCTGACTGAATACAGGATGCCCATCTGTATATGGTGTCTTGGTCAAAAGTGACAAACTGTTAATCAAACTTTAAAACTGCCTGTTTATCAGTCTTAGTAAATCTAGGCAACTAGCAGCATTGTTAAAGACAGAAAAGGTTTTGGTCAAAGGTTTTGGTCAAGTACTATTTTCTGTTTTCTTTTATGAAGAGCAGAAAAGCAGGCTGAATTAGTACTTCTCTTCTTGAAATGAAATAGAAGGTTGGATTATTTAATTTTGTTGCACATTTTTGCTTGTCATGGTGGGAAGGCAGTCTCAGACAAGGAAAATCTTACTGAGAGATTATTCTGTTACAGTTGTAAAAATTAACTGGAGGTCATTCTGATAAAATTTTTGAAGATCTCAATGTAATTTTTAGCTTAAAACACACAAAAGGAGTCAAAACCGATGTGTTGGGTAACTGAAGTCTCAAATAATTTACAAGTTGTCAGATAACAAATTCTGGGGGAGCCAGCACATAATGTATGTTATTTCTTTCATTCAAAATTCAGTAACCTTCATCAAGTAAACCAAAGGAAATTCTAGGACTGTTTCAAAGTATTTTGAGGAAACTTTTGAGGCATAATTTAGGCTGCTGAGTTCTGTTTTAACATAGCAAAAGAGGAAATGGAAATCTATTTGTTGTGTGCCTTTTTTTTAAGGTTGTTTATCTTTTCCATAATTTTTGTAAATGTAATTTTTTTCTCTGCTTTTATGTTGCTTTAAGGGAAAACTATGACTAAAAATTTTAAACTACATTAGTTGTAATTAAGTCCTTAAGAATTCAGCAAGTATTTTCATAGTGAGACTGAGATACTTTTGCATGTATTTATCAGGATGAATGTTTATAGTCTTACAGTAATAATAATATATATAAACAACTGAATGTTACTTTGGGGATATTTTTTCAGGATATAAAATAGTCCAGCCTTGAATTCTGCTTTATCTGGTTATGGATCTGATCTGTGGTAAAATACTGGTAGGCAAGTTAATACGAATAAAGTAAAATCCTATAGCAGTGTTGTCTTGTTATGCATGCAGTGTCTGATAAGCTGCATGTGATAAATTTGAGGTGAAAGCTACAATGTGAAGTTTGTGCACCAGATTTGATCCTCTAAACATATGCAAGGACAAAATACAAAAAAAAAAAAACAAAAAATCCAATTACAAATGGGTGACTATTGATGCATCCTTTGTCAAGTGTGCTAGTGTTGTAAGTCATTACCTTCATTAAAAAGATTATAAATAATTTTTCCTGTGTTTAGACCACTTCCCGATGAACCCAGACACATTAAATGCAAATTAAAAGGATCAAATACATTGCAGTTGGGTGAAGAACTACAAAGTGACATTGGTGAGTATTTGCATATTCTTCACTTTGTTGTAAAATAAGTTTCTATTTCTTTGCAGTTTATTATGTATATGATATATCTGTTATGTATACAGATGCCAATTGTCTTCTACTATTATAACATAAAAAGTATTTACATTCTCATTCATGCATGGATAACTTCTGTAACTGCCATATCACAATTCTGGAGTTACTCTCCAGTAAAATTTGCCTCCACATTTGTACGTTAGGACATTCATCACACTGAGTTTGAATAGTTCATAAACTTTTCTTTAGTTTGTATATTATAAAATCCTAAAGGCAAAAACAGCAGTCAGATTATTTCAAAGGCATGGTCTTCAAAATAAAATATTGTGAAGTTAATAATTTATCCTAAAAAGACTACCATGTTAGGGATCAGTCTTCTCATTCGCCTTCAGTTTCTACACATGGCTGCTCTGGGCCTTGTGAGAATAAAAATACTTAAATGCTTCAAAACTGCCTTTTTGTTTTGTTGTTTTCTTTTTTATTTTGGTATTTATGCTGCTGGTGAAAAATCACTTGAGTATTTTTCTTCTTCTTTGGATAGTGTGCAGTGCTTTAACAATTCTGAATGTGTCAATTACTTCTAATGAACATCAGATTTTAAATAACTTCTAGGAATTAAAAATTATTATGGTATTTAGAGCCACTTAAATATGTTGTTTGAGGAAAGAAAAGCACACAGGAAAAACTGTCGTACAGGTTAAAAATCGGCTTCTATTTTAAGATTTTTTTTTCTTCTAACTTTATATCAAGAAGTAATCTCAAAAAGAAAGTGGGAAGCACAGATATTTGGTTAATACGACTAGATAGGTACACTTATGATACCCTATTATGATGCATGGGGGAGGGGAAGTTAACAAGGTATATAAATACCTGAAAGGAGAGGATGTAAAGAAAATGGAGCCAGGCTCTTTTCAGTGGTGCCCAGTGACAGGACAAAAAGCAGGGAGTACAAACTGAAACACTAGAGATTCCCTCTGAATAGAAAGGCTTTTTAAAAATAATATATGTATTGTGCAGGTGATACTGTGCAGGTGATGGAGCACTGGCACAAGATGTCCAGAGAGCTGTGGAATCTCCCTGTGTGGACATCATCACCAGCTGCCTGGACGGGGTCCTGGGCAATCTTCTCTGAATAGCCCTATTTGAACAGGCAGTTAGACTAGATGACCTGCAGAGGTCACTTCCCACCTCAGCCATTCTGTGAATCTGTGATACTTATGCAAATTTTCTCTATTTTGTGTGAATGTTGTATACATTTATATTCCATATATTCTGTAATGTTTCATTAAAACAGCTGCTGGGGTAATTATCTTAATAATCATTTTAATAAATTATCTTTTTAACAGATGTAATGATTACAGATCAATACGGAAATCAAGTTCAGTCAGTGACATCTGCGTGTGTAAGTTCCCTAGGAGTTTCTGGGCCTGGACTTGATAAATCAAATATACAAATAACTTGGCAGGTATTTATACCATGTCATATACTTTATTTCTCTGTAGCCTACATGTGGTAATTCATCTTATTCAGTCTCACAGAATTGAGCCAAAACTGTAGACAGGTAATCAAATTAAACTCTCAGTGGTAAGCAATGGGAAGATAGCGTTAAAATAATGTGATCCTGTTCTAAGGAATATAGCAGCATCTGTTAAAAACCTTATCACTGCTGCAGCTATATGCCATGGCAGTGAGGTCACTTTATGCTTGGATCTGGTTTGCTTTGTTTCTAGTCTGTTCTTCTATATCTCTTCTTCTAACTTCTTTTTAGTCTTTTTTTTTCCTTCCTTTTTTTTTTTTTTATTGATGGTATAGTTGATTTTATCTTTTGAAGAGCCGCATAGAAGTAATGATATTGTCTGCTGTAGTTGAATTTAAAATGTATCCTACAGCTTTTAAAATGATGGATATAATTAAGATATATAATTAATAAAGATATATCTTATATATAATATAGATAAGATATATAATTAAGATATATAATATATAATATAATATAATTAAGATATATAATTAAGATATATAATTAAGATATAATTAAGAATGCATAAATCTTTTACATTGAAAAACAGGCTTCTAGGAAATGCTCGTTTGATCATTTCTTATGCAACAAGTCTGTTTAAATTTAGCAAAAAGAGTAGAACCTGTATTTAACTGTTCGTTTACTGTCTCACAGTAAAAATAGCAAACAGTGTCTACTAGGTCCAAATATTAAAATACCGTATTCAAAAAAAAATATATATATATATAATCCCCTTTGTCTGTTCTTGATACAATTTTATTTTTATTTCTCAATAGGAAAGTACGCTAACAATGAAAGTCAAAGGAATTCGATTTAAACCCTGTTTACTTGGAAGCAAAGAACTGTGCTTTGCTTGGCGTGAATTTTCTGACTTTCTCAGGGTAAATTTAATTGCGGGATCCCCTGCTAAATTACAAATTGTAGATTGGCCAGAGCTCGAAAAGGTAAGTCAAATGTTTTTTGTTTGGGGAAATAAACAAGGAGGTGACTGGTTAGCAGGTCCTTTATTTCCTGAGCTTTTGGAGCAGAGGCTGCAAAGATGAAAGAAAACACTGACTTCTAATGATGATAATTCTGAAAATTGCCAGTTTATGACATCTCTAGAGACACTTCTTGTGTTGTTCAGGACAACTTAAAACAAGCAAAATCAAGTAAGTATTTTGCAGCCTGATTATATAGACATGCTTCAAATGGGACCGTAAATGTGAAGGATTTTTCATACAATAACTACATTAGCTTTAAAAGTAAATTTATTTTAGAATGAACTAATTCATACGTGTCTGTTCATAACACTGTATTCCTTGATTATCTCTTTAATTGTTTTTCCTGTCCCATTTGCCTTTCTATAGTTCATTCATTTTTATTTTCCTTGGTGCAGCAGTTTTGCTGTGGGCTGCATCTTCTACTGCTGTTTGCCAAATATTCTGTCTCTAATGGTAGAAATAGTTGGCAGCTCTTTACCTGTTATCATTATTTTTTGACGTTTAGGATATAGGAAGACAACTACGAATTTACTTACCATTTTAGAATTATTTACAGTCAGAAAGTGGGGATGAGTGTATGATACTTTATCAAATAGAAAGGATAGAGATTTTTGGAACCATCCCGCTTGTCTGTTTGTTTGGGTTTTTTGATCTTTCAGTGTCTACTTTGGCTATTCAAGTGAAAATGTTAAGCTGCAACAGAAAGCAAAATAGGAGAGTGGAAGGAGGTAAAAAGATTAGAGTATTGTGAAAATGGAGAAGGAAACTACTGATGAGAATGGGGAAACAAAAGGCTCATGGAATATAGTAAATATTTTTACTCTCTGCAAAGCTATCATGGTCTACTAGAAGACAAAAAGTTTTGGTCCTTTCACTCCTTACGCAACAAGGAAATTGTGTTTGATGAGGCTCTTCAGAAGCATGTCCGTACTGTCCTTACTTTGAGTTACATCAACATGATTAACGCATATAATTGAATCAAATAGTGTGTTTTATAATGACAAGAATATACATAGGAGAACTCTAGAAATACCTTCCAGGAGTTCTACGATTCTGACATAGTCTAGCTGTTACAGGAGGCAAATAGTATGGAAAAAGCAGATGCTATCACTTTGGGTATTCCTAATCTGCTATGAATGTCTAATATACCTACAACCGAATAAAATTTTTGTGTATCTTCCAGCCTGTTGCAGTGATTAATGGCAGAGAGTTGCAAAAGCCCCTTGTCCTTCAACTGTGTGATCAGTGGGGAAATCCGTCTTCTGAACCTAATGTCAAAATCAGCCTTTCGAAGAGTAGCAACCTAAAGGTAAGCATAGGCCTTATTATATGAGATGTTGTCCACATAACACAAATTTGTGTTGTCATGTCTACGTTTACTTCTTAATTACCAAGACATTTTTGGAAAAGTGAATAAGAAATTGTATGAGTACAAAAGAATAATTTATCTCACATAATACTAATTTCAATTAATAATGTAAAGAGTTCCCAGGACAGATTTCTCAGCTCCTTTTTATTACAGCAAACATAAATATAACAGAATTCCTATAGTGCAGTATCCAAGTGTAATTAGTATACGTTCTTGATCTTCTACTTAACCCTTCTGCAAATTCTGTGTGTATCCCCCAATTTATCTGAGGTAACTTACTGAATAATGGTATGTTCCAAAGGGTCAACCAAATCATTTTTATCTTGTGGTTCTTTGTACGTAGTTAATGGATGTATGGCTAGTGGCCTATACGTTCAGCTATTCAGTAGGTCTCCACCCCACCTAATTATCTCTGAGAAGAGCATTGGCTCTATAAACCAAATTAAAACAATGAGGATGCAATATCTAACTCAGAGTTAAGCAGTTAGTATGCTTTTTGTGAGTGAGGTATGAGTGTTAGATGGCCCGCATATTGGTCTATACAAAGAAAGGAGTTTGTTAGAATACTTAATGAATTAATGTTTTATTTCAAATTACTGGGGGAAAAATGCCAAACTGTCAAATTTTCCTAACTGTTGATGCAGCAACTGTTATATTGAATTTGTATATTATCAATACAGATACATTCGTGCATCTCTGGACATGACCTTTTTCATGCAGGGCTGGCCTTGGTCTCTTTTTATTCATGCTTACCATAAATTTATCTCAAAATATTATTTCTGTAAAAATACACAACAGCCATGAACTTTTCTTTTACTTACCCCTCAAGAACTATTCCACAGCCTCAACCTTCTCCCCAGTTTAGTTATACTGCTATTACTTATTTTCATTGTTGGTTTTTATTATAGTTTTTATTATTATCTAGGAAATGTCTTTACATCTTGAAAGTTTTTCTTCTGGCTCTTTTAAATATCTTGCCGTAGAAGCTTGCCTCATAGTTCATGATTTTTTTTTTTGTTTGTCCCTTCTGCTGCATTTATGATGGCAGCTGCAACTCCATGGGGCTTCTAGCTAGGTTTTTCTTGAGAAAACATACCTTGACAGTAACGCTGTATCTAATCAGAGAGACATTGTGGTGCTGTGCTCAGACATTCAGACATTATGCCTTTCTCTAGGAAGGACCAGGAACATGTCTTAGAAATGGTCTTCATCCCAGCTGAATGTGCTGAGGAGAAAATACTCTGAAAGCTAAGGTCAATCGTTGTTCTAATGTGTCTGTTACAATGCACTCTCCTGGAGTTTAGCAACAGCAGTACCATTTCTGAGTGATACTCGTATACATTAGTAGAGCAACTAGCTGCATATTTGCTAAACAGACATCAGATCCGTTTCATGATTATCTTTGAGAACCTCTTTAGAGAACTGTCTGGCCTTGGCATTTCAAATAGTTCGTATGTGCGGTCTCCCAAAGGAAATGAGAAGTTCCTAGGAACTGAAATTCTCAAATAAGCTGTCTGTCTATATTTCACATCCCATCCTCTTAAGACTCCTAAACCTGGTGTTCTGTGGTTGCAGCATGCATTTTCTGTACTCCATTCTCTGTGCTGTGGGTCCAGAACTGAATGAGTATGGCTGAACAGAAACTCTCCAAACTTGAATGTGCAACCTAACAGTGGAAATGCACAAATCACCAGTTTCTGTGAAAATTAAAATTTCTATACTGTGATGTACAGTGATTTCAAATATGAATCATTCTGTTAAGCTGAACATAGTCTTCAGAAAAGTATATTAAATATCAGGCAATTTTCTTAGCTTTTCTAGAAAATCGCAATATCTTTACAGTGCTGCCTGCCTCTTAAGCCATTAAGCACACATTTCTTTGCCATTGCCTTTCTGTGGGGAAATGGTTGGATAAATTCATGCTTCCATAGCTGATCCATTATCAGTCAACTTTTTTTTTTTTTTTCTAAAGTAGTTTTATTCATGTAAATTATTGACATGAGATTTGGAAAAGAAAATAATTTTGGAAGATGATTACCCACTTCACATATTCCAGAAATACTGTTTTTGTGTAAGTGGGCACTAGACATGTAGTCTTCTGAAATTTGTGCTGAAATAGCAAAGGGAAAGCAATTTAATGCCAAATGCTGTTCAGATAAGGTCAATCTTTTGTATGATATTGTTGTGTTACATCATTGATGTAAAAAGTTGATTTCCCTCTTTAGAGAGGAATTCATTATACGAGAACTCAGAATATATCCATGGCTTCCTTTGCTGTCCTCTAAACTTTAAAGCTCCTATCTGAGGTTCTTCTGATACACTGACAAGGTATTTCTTAGGTAAGGCTAAGACAGTGTGTACACATATGTGTGCATGCACCTTTTCAAAAAAATTAGCTTCTACTTAAAGAATGCGTTAGTATTCACCTGTTTCTCTCAGAGGACAGGCATTCTGCATCTCCTATCCTGGCAGCAATAATTTCAAAAGTTTCTGATTCATGGGGAAAGTGACGTGATAGCTTCTCTGCCATTTAATTTTCAAGGACAAGTGTAACTTAATGATACTGCCAATCATAAGATTTAACTTTCAGTGCTGGGAGAGTAAGTGTGGCAAAGACAGCGTACAGAAAGATGCACTTTGAAGAACACCAGTGAGTAAAGGGGAGTTATTTTCTAACAATGAGATTCAGCCAGAATTTCTTGAAAGCAGAAGTCCCACTGACATCAAAGGACTTTTAGCCAAACCTATTTAATGTACAAAGTAAACAGGAGATGTGTACGGCAGTTGTGTTTTTTTTCTAAAGTAATGCTGACAAGAAGGTACCTATCATTATTAGCATTTGGTTGAATGCCGTTTCTTTTGGTATAGAGATTAGTTTTTGTTTGTTGTTAAATTTTGATTAATGAAGTAGTTGTCATAACATTTTTCTCTAGGTTGTCTAGCAATGTTTTTAGCAGTTTGACCAGGGTGGGGAAAAGGAAAGATAGACACAAATGTTTTAGTTTTCTATACTCAAGTTTTATCATTCTTTAATTTTTGCTACCCAGGAATCTCTGTGCAGGCTGAAAATACACTGAGAGGGAACAAACAGTTTGTAGAAGGTTTTAGAATCTGAAAATAAACTCAGATTAGCAGGTATTATGGGTGACGTTATCAGTACCAGTTAAAGAAATAACATTTATAAAATAGTTAAACATCTTAGTGAGCAAAAATAACCTAGTTTAGATAAAGAGATTGTCTTCAAAAACTGGCAGAGAAAACTCTGAAACCTCTTAATACCATGTTCTTAAGAGTGTATCTTTCCCTAATTTAGAGTGCAAAAATTCAAAGCAACTATTGCTCAAATAAGGTATACATTTTATTCTAAGACTTAATACTACTTCTGTGTCATTGAAAGAATAAAAAAATATATATTTTTTTTGACAGATTGTTTCTTCAAACCAGCAACATAAAACAGATGAAAATGGTAGGGCTAACCTCGGAGTTATTAGTATTCATGCACCTAGGTAAGTAGTGAAAACTATGTGGAAAAACTGAATTCTGAAATGTCGCTTGCTAGATGTATTTAAGCTGCGCATTTCATAAAGTACCTACGAGGAATTCCTCTAGAGCTGAGGTCAAACATTTATTATTTAGATGCCGGTGGAAGGCCAGTCAGTGAGCTTTAAGAAATTAAGTGCGTAACTAAATAAAATTGAATAGCTTCTTCTTTGGTCTTCTGAGAAGCTGCTGCTCTAATTTCCTGAATCCTGGTCATGGTAAAACACAGCTTATAATTGCCAACCTGTACCTAGTGTACATGGTACCATTTAAAATGTTTGAAATATATAGCTTTGGGTGACCAGAACTAGACGTGGTACTTTTAAAACAGGAACATGTTTTAGGAGCGTTTAAAACCCACTTCCTCTGGGTGCTAACCAGTGTTTTAAAGGAGTAGATAAATTGTCCTAAAGAATTTGAGGAAAAAAAATAATCCAAAACCAAAAATATTTTCTTTCTTAGAACAGAGCTAATGAAGCTTCATTTCCTGCAGCTTTGTGTCCTGCACCTCCTGCTTCTTCATGTCAGTCTCCCCATCTCTCTTTGCACTCGCACGTCCCATCTGTCTTTTCAAATTCATTATTTCTCTTTCTGTTCACAGTTCTGCTACCCAGTTCCTGTATCCCTAAGGCCCACCTGATAACACTAGAGTGTTCTCCTGCATCGTACTGTTTTGTCTTGCTGGTTAGGCATGATTCAGAACAAGCTATATCTATTTTGGGTTTTATAATGTGATGATTTTTGAAGTGGATAGTACACCTGTTACTGATCAGAAAAGATGCTTTCCTTCAGAGGAGAAGATGGCTACAAAGATGGTGAAGGGTGTAGAGGTGAATAGGTATGAGGAGCAGCTGAGGGCCCTTGGTTTGTTCAGCCCAGAGCAGAGCAGGCTGAGGGGAGGCCTCATGGCGGCCTGCAGCTCCCTCACGAGGGGAGCGGAGGGGCAGGCGCTGAGCTCTGCTCTCTGGGGACAGCGACAGGACCCGAGGGAACGGCATGGAGCTGGGACAAGGGAGGGTCAGGCTGGGTGCTAGGGAAAGGTTCTGCACCCAGAAGGGGGTCGGGCGCTGGGACAGGCTCCCCAGGGCAGTGGTCACAGCATGGAGCCTGCTGGAGTTCAAGAAGCATTTGGACAACACTCTCAGACATCTAGGGTGATTTTTGGGTGGTCCTGTGTGGAGCCAGGAGTTGGACTCGATGATCCTTGTGGGTCCCTTCCAATTCGGGATATTCTGTGGTTCTGTGACTGCAGGCTCTTTCTTCTAGCCACCTAGCATTTTCTTGAAAGCTGTAGTAGTATGATTTCTGTTCTGCATTTCCATTTCCTCAGTTGTAATTCCAGTTACTCCACACATTCTTTCTGGCCTTTTAGAACTTCAGTCCCTCCGTCCTTTCAGTTAACTTTTGAACCAACTGGCTAGTTTCAGCTGGAAATATATTGAGGTAGAATAGCCTAAACCTTGTTATCTTATGGAAACGAGCTGAAGGCTACATTTTTGGTTTTCATTTTTGTAGTAAACTCTCAAGAACAAGAATTCATAAACATGCTTTTATAAAGCAAAAATTGAAATAGTTTTGTGTAATTATAGATATTTCCTCCAAAAATCTAAAATACCACTGGTACCAATTAAATCTAGTACTTTCTTGTGTTTTGAAGATTCTTTACTGGCTGACAAGAAACAAGAAGTGGAGGTTAATCTGCCTGCTGTAGAGAGGTCTTATGTATATCATGAGAAAAGTGTATTGAGTGTTTTGTTACAAGTACTTTTTTTAAAAAAACACTAACCCAGAAGAGAAATACTGATTAAAAATTAGTAATGCTTAGCTCATAGGAGCTTTTCATACAAGACTAGGTTGGCTTTAGGTAGCTTAGAAGCTAACACTAAGTACTTGTTCTTAAATTTTTGAAGCATTTTATGCCAGTTAATGTTTTTGCATTCATATGTACAGGATTTTGTCTATAATGTTATTATGCATTTGGAAGAAAATATTTAAAATGCTATTGATGGTGTTCAGTGTGTTTGTAATGCTCACATCTTGGTGGATGGTAAATATTTGTTACCAATATATTACTGGAGGTTAGAAACAGGTGTGTTCAGTGGTAACACGCTACTTTTTATAGCATGATCAAAATTGGCCGGAGAGTACAGTCACTGTGCAGTTAATTGTGTTAATCCCAGTTCTGTTTAAAAACTTAAAAATCCTAGTTCTTAACACTTTAAAAAATGGGTTATTATATAGCAGTGCAGTGGAGTCATTATGTACTTGCCATGCACTTTTCTAGATGTGAGTTGTACACAGATTCACTCTTTGGAAACTCTCAGAGCAGAATGCTTCTCAGACAGCATTTTAATTAGTTATGTTTGCTTTCCACCTTACTGTCTTCTGCAACTTAAAGCTGCAGTTGCTAGCATTTTACAGATAAGCAATGAAAATCAAATTAATGAAATATTTAAAATTAAATTTAATAAAGTAATATCTTAAGAATATTTTAAAACTATTATTTTACTTCATTCAAGTGTTTCTAGCTTTGCATTAACTCTTCTGTCATTTTCTTCCCTTTACTACTGATAACTTGAAGTTCTTTTCAGATTTTGTTTTATTATGCTTTCATGTACATGATTCAGATTTGATGTATGTTGAAAATCACCTTTTCAGAAGAGGTATTTTGTAATGTTTTTTATGATTTCTGTATGTTTCAGGGGAGAGCACATTTTACAGGTTAAAGCCTCATACAACAAGATCACATTAGATTGTCCAATAATTACATTAAATGTGCTGCCTGATCCTGAGAAACCTGTTCGCTTGAATGTTAAATATGACAAAAATGCTTCTTTTCCAGCAGGAGGTACCTTCCCTGGTAAGTATAAGGAGTCTTTAATGGAAACAAGTCACTCAAAAGTTTTGTAAACCCATGATAACTATTTTGGTGATTCTTCTGGTGTTGTTTCTTATTTTGTGTCTATCTGTGTGTCTGCATGTCTCATTTTTTTGTAAAAGCCATATCTAAGATACCTCTGTAATATTTGGAGAGAAAAGACTTTGCACATTTTCTATGAAAGCACTTAAAAAAAACTCATTTTATCTGTCTGTAAATAGTAAAAGTAGAGAACCTCTTCTTTATCCATAGTGAAACGCCGTATTTCAGGTTTTGATTCCCAAAAGATGATCTGAGTTTGGTCTTGCATTTTCTCCCTCATCTTATTTTGAGTGTAATGGTGACAAAGGAGGTAGCTTTGAAATTATAGGCCATCTGTAATGCAAGAGGAACTGAAAGTGAACCAAAACAAGCACATCAGAGACGGTCCAAAATACTTTTCTCTCCTGATGTATTCCAGTATGAAAGGATGATCTTTGACTTCAAAGTAAGGTTGATGAGTCATAAAACAAACAAAAAAAGTCTCATGTTTTATGTCCAGTAATATTCACAATAAAGAAAACAGACAATGTAGAGCAAGGTATGACCATGAGAAAACTTCTGCTAAAAGGAAAAAAGAATTTGAAATTCATGCCTTTTTTCCATAAAGAAACTTTGGCATGAATAAGAGAACTGTATTAACTAATGCCACTCTTTCAGGTGAGAGGTCTTCTCTACGAAAACTAAGGAACTATGGGAGATACTGTTCTTGATTTTGCCAATTAATTTGTATGAATTTATTAGCCTGACTTCAAAAAAAAAAATCCTTTCTAGTTTGCAATAACTCAGTTTGCAATATGAAAGACAAAGATGTTATTCAGAAAGCTGAAGTCCTCTCTAAATACCTTTAGACAAAAGAAAGAAAAGAAAGAAAGTAGATTCTGTTGTTTAAAATATTATACCATATTAAGGAAGGCAAAAAAAAAAAATTTTTTTTTTTTTTTTTTTTTTTTTTTACAGTTTACTGGAATTATAAGAACAAAAAACACTCTATATTGGGGAAGCCTGCTTTAGGCTTCTGAGCCAAGTGATGAAGCCTCAAATTTTGCAGTGAGAAGTTAGATTAAATATTTGTCAGTGTTCTGAAAATTAGGGTAAAGTAGTTTCCAAACTAATAATTTTCCATTTGATCCCATCCTTGGGAAAGTGTGCAAGTGTATCACATCTGAATCTTCAGTAGATGAGTGTTATACCTCTTTGAAGAAGTAAATACTAACTAATTACCTACACTGAATGATATTCATTGCTTTTCTTAAAAATGGAGGTGCAAAACAGGAATCAATTGATGCAAAAGCTGTTTTTAATTGACAGCAGGCATAAAAATAAATGAGATTTTCATTTTATGAGTTCAGAAACTAAAACAAACTCATGCTACGCATCTTTTATACCATTGTAAGCACATGTTTTTCAGAACAATGATGTTTTTACTATAATTATTTAAATTATGTCCGTGCTGCTGATATGACTAAAGAAGGTTGGTAATCAAGGGTAATAATTATACTGTCATAACTCGATCAGCTGTTTTTTGTTGTTTTTTTTTTTATGGAACAAGGTTTTTATTCTTTAAAATATTCTTTATGCAGAAATTATCTTGACTAAATTCACAAAGTGTTTTAGTTTCGCCTAATGAGTAAGCATCCTCTCACTGTTTTTTTCCTTATACTACAGAACAAAGAAAAATGAAATATTTTCAATTTTTAAAGAATACATTAATCTTAACCACCACATTCATGTACATTTAATACCTGTGTCCTGAGTGTATAATAATTGGTGACGAATAGACTGCTGTACTTTAATGTATATTACTATAAAATGGTAGTATTATATAGATAGCATTGCCCTGATTCTGTTGAATCAAGTGAGGAAGCATAGCTTTGCTTCTGAGTATGAATTTGAGGCATTTTTGTTTTTACTTTTCACCATAGCCATCTCCTTGCATTGAAGTGTTCTGAAGTGACCAACTATCCTAGGTTTAAAGCTTTAGTTTGCAGCTCAGAACAAGACAGCTAGAGGGCAGATTTTATGGCCCCTTATCTGCCTGTTTCCCAAAGTCCCTTGATTTTCTCTGCTTGTACTAATAGTTCTTAATTATTTCCATTTTATTTTTTATCATTTTATCATTTTATTATTTATTTCTATATATAGTGCATTTTATGTATATGTGTGTGTGTTGTGTAATTTTTCTGGGCACATGCAGACTTGTAACTTCTGTTTCCCACTCTTTCCTTCTCTCCAAGGAGATCAAGTGTTTTGCTACTAATATATTTCTACATCTAAAACTTTAGCTGTAAGCAGAGGTTAGTGTACTTGTAAGTTGGCTACTTTCATGGGACAATAAAAAAGAGAAGCATGTGAGTGAAGATAACTGCCATGCTTGCTTCTTATGTCTTTCATTGTTATAAGGGAAATTGAAGCTACCATGAAAGAGACTTCCACTTTATGGACAACATGGAAGAGTGTGCTTTTCAAATTTCCCTGAATCTACAGTACTTGAAGATTTAAGTATAATAGAGAAGTTACCATTAATAATATTAAAAAAATATTTTTCAAATGTAGCGTATACTGTATAAATAAGCCAGATTTTGAGAGAAGAGGAGTAAAAGATAACTTTAGGAGACAAAATTATACAATGTGATATTAAATTTTGATTATAAAATTAGATAGTAAAATCCTTATTAACAGTTTGATATTTAATTAGCATCCTAAATTAGATTTACTGTAGAATTCAGGTACATCAGGGAGCAGGAACTGTAATCTTGGAGGAAATCATGCATGATTTTTTTTATGCACATCTAAGCACAATCCTTCCTTAAAGTGCAAATTTCATTTCTACTTGAAAAATGCACCTTCAGTTATATGCTTGAAAGCTCCCCATAGCCATAGTGTCAAAGTGTTCAGTTCACATTTTCAACTAGAGGAAGGTAGCTTTTTTTTTTTTTTTTTTTTTCAAATCTCGTTTGGTTTTCATTTCCTTCAGACTTCTAACTTTTCTGTGGAATGTATACGGAAAGCTAAATTTTTCAGATTGGGATTTAAAACTGCCAGTATTTTGACCACAGAAACAGTCAATAGCAAATGGAGGAGTGAAACATCCATATAGTTCTAACAGATTTAAAGTCTATGGTACTAGGCAGTAAGAAGTAGCAAAACTAAGATTAAGGTTCATAGCCTGTCTTTTTTATTACAATGTGGCTAATAGATATATAAAATTATAGTTATCTTGGTACAGTCTCTTACCAACTACTGTGCCTTTTTATCCATCAGTTCGATGGCTAAAGCACTTGTGAAGGAAGGGGGAGATCTGGATTTCCTGTCCTTGGAGGAAGAAATTGACTACTTATCTAGCTTAGTGATTGTTCTTTCCTGAGAGCAAGAAACAATCTGGTTTGCTTTTGTTAAGGACAATGACCTGGGAAAGGCAGACTTGAATTTTTAGTTTGTTTTTTTTTAAGCAGTCATTGGATAAAGTAGGTGGGTTTTTTTCCTGTTTAAGGATTGTTACCTGATCTAGTTACAGGTCTGGGGAGAGAAGTATTTCCATGCCTAGTTTCATATTTTTTGTTGTTTGGATTCTGTTTGAAATGTAGGGTTTGTGTGTTTTTCTGCCAGGAAGGAAAGAGAACAAGAAATTCATCAAGATTTGTCATCTTAATTTTGAATAAAAAATAATCCTGAAAAATTGCTTTCTTTCATTTTGCAGATTTTATGGTTAGTGTTCTTTCTGAAGATGACAACATTATCAAAAATATTAATCCAGCACGTATTTCTATGAAAATGTGGGAAGGACAGGGTAGCGGAACTAGAATACCAATTGATGTAAGTCATCAAAACACGTTTTCAACATGGATATCAAAATGTTAGCATACGACAAACATTTTTGTAGTGGGGGCCTTTCCTGTATTTGACTTAGATGAGTATCCTGTTCTAGATTTTACATAACTAGCAATACATATCAATCATATCAATCATATATTTTTTTAACAATCTGTCCTATTAAAACTTGTTGGACTATTCAATTGTCAATACTATAATAAGTACACAAATGCTACTGCTCTGCAGAAGCTAAGTGATAGCAGGGAGATTATTAAAACTTGACGCACTTGTTTGCAAAGAGTCCCAGGATTAAAAATATGAAACTCGCATCTAAATTGTAGGTGATCTCATCGAATTACTATATGCTATCAGTATTACAAATTATTAAGACTTGACAACATATTACAAGTAAGGTACTTTAAAGTATGTTATGTTAAATTTTTTTCATCTTTTCAGGTTACGACGTTTAGCTGTAGTAAAGTGAAGGATGACAAGGAAGATGGCTTCTTTTATTTCAGGTAGAGCAGAATTTATTTTATAATTACTGATGCCAATTACTGTACAAAATACAGTGTTAGTTTTTTATAACAATCTGTTAAAGAATTAGTACAATGCAATGCTATGAAATGTTAAAAGAGATTAGTGTGTTGTGATGAGTGTGAAGATTGTATTCTTCCCAAGATGTATGTGACACTTGTTTAATCTGAGAAAAGACAAGGAAAAATTTATGCCAAGCATAAGGTGCATTTCTGACCCTGCTCATTCTGAGAAATGCTTAGTAATGGGTGTAGTTCAAACACATGAAACCCTCAAAGCATTATCAAAACAAGACGCTTTGTGTTGCGTGTTTGTACCTCCAGAAAAGAAATACATATCACATTCACCTACATAGTGCTTCTCACAGAGGAAGCATATAGTAGATAGACGTGATATAAATTAAGCCACACAGAGCTGGATATGGAATTTAAAAAATCTTGACATCACTCCCTTAGATTACTAGTTAGCTACAAATGTCCAGAATTAAAACTCTCTACCTTTCTGAAAGATTTGAGAAAACTAGTAGTAGATAGACAGTTCTCATTAGCAGCAATTTTAGGAAAGTGCATATTGTTCACTGCTAACAGTGCCTGTGGCATCACTGTCTACCACCTGGTTTCTCTCTAGTTTTTATGTCCTTGGCATAGTCAATGATGGGTTATTGTCTGCTGGATGCTAGATCAATAATAGGGGTGCCCCTTTCAACTTGGATGAAGCTTTCTTAACAACAGTGCAATTGATTCTTTTTCTAAAGCTTATGCCTAGTTAGATGGTGTTCAGCCACACCAAGATCCTTAGCAGATGGTTTACAACTCATTATTACTGTAAGTCTTAACCCAGATAAAATGCAGAAAAGAAGGTAGAATTGTTTCCCTTCTATATGGAAGACAAAAAGTCATGCCCATTTCCAGAGATAGGTAAAGCTTTGAGATTTTGCTTTTTACGAATTAAGCATTCCAGGGAATCTTGCATCTTACTCTTTTCCAAACGAATTAAGAAGACACAAATTCTTTACTCTTACTCTTACTGTCAAAACAGATAAATGTATGTTGAAAGCAATAATCTCATTAGCCAATTCAAGAGTGTCATAAGTCATCCTCCTAGAATAATGACTGAATCTTGGTTAGAGGCTGTGGTTGTATCTCCTCAAAGGTCTCTTCAGTATTTTTAAGTCACTGCTATCCATCGTATCCATTGGAAGACTTCAGTATTCTTCCACATACTGTGTTGCCTTCCTTGCTAGGTGAAGTTCTGCTTCTATGAGCAGAAGTGCAGATGTCTGTCTTCCCTTCATATTTTGATGGTAGGGATTCCATGCCAGTAGTAGGCACTCCAAAACACTCTAAGGTAGAATTAAAACTCTTCTCTGTCTCGATGTGCTCAACCTTGGCCACTGGTGATGACCTAATTTTGTATGCTTTCCAAGTATCAGAAGGAATCAGCTATTCAGATATTACATTATCTTAAGCCCAGTGATTGAATTTGGAAAGAAGTTGTTGTTGTTGTAGATATATCTCTGTGCTCTGTTTCAGTAGCTTTATGACAATTCATTGGATGTAAAGTAAAAACAGGGTAGACTGGCAGGCTTCTGAATAATAGGGCCATAACAAGCTTCCTGTCAACCCGTAGAGAAAAACTCTGGGAGGCAACTTTCCTCATCCAAGTCCAAAAACCTTATTCTAGAAGAAAAGAGTTCTTTTGTGGCATTCTTGCTGAAGGTCATTATGGAGGAGTATTAAAATCTGTCATATATTAATAGAACTCTTATCTAGTTAGGAGGACTACTCAGAATTTCAGTTGCTTGCATACTTGTCACTTCAGTATTTACTTGGTTTTGATTGTGTTTTGTTTTTTGATTACTTTAGGGATAAAGTGATTCCAGAGAGAGTGGGCACTTACAGTATACAGTTTACTTTTGCAATGGATAAGACAAACATGCTCAGCAGTGACCAGGTATGAAAGTATAATTAATTACACATAGCCAAGAACATGTAATACAGATCTGGGAGAAATACTGTGATACTTTGTAAATTTAGAATGCAAATACTTTCAGTTGTGAGTTATGCGGGGAAAAAAAATACATATTTTGAAATAGTGATTGATATTAAACTGATTATCAAAACAAAAATTCATTAGCTTTTATAAGTAATCAGAAATAACAAAACTCCATAATTTTTAACCTAGTATGGCTGCTTTATGGTCATCCTAAATTTATTTCTGTCAGTAAATTTCATGTGCATTTGCATCAGTATATTTTTAGCAAGTAATGTGTGCAGGTGAATTGTGAATTATATCAGACTTTTATTTGTTTTGTTTTATGTTATTCTTTTTCCCTTTTCTGATAGATTGTAGTTGAAGTTGTACCTAACGACCCAGTACGCTTGTTACCTGATTCTTTACCAGCTACTCCAGCCGTTTCCAATGTTCGAACTGTTACTAGCCGTACACTGGTCAAGGATTTACACCTCCATGTAATGGTAACTATACTTTAATACAAAATCATAATTAGAGAAATGTGACTGCTAAAAATGTGTTTTGCTGTAAGGCATTGCTATTATCTTACGTTTTAATATATAAATGAATATGGTTAAAGCCATTAAATGTTTAGTGTATTTTGAACAGTTGAAAACAAATCTAAAAATAGTTTTCATAGATTTAAACAAAAATATTTTTGAAACTTCTTAATCTGGTGACAGCAGACATGGAGAAGGCTGAGGTACTCATTTTTTTTTTTGCCTCAGTCTTCACTGGCTTCACTCTTCCCACATACCTGAAGTCCCTCAGGTCCTGAACCTTAAGGCATGGAGTCAAGTAGCAAAGCCCCTTCCTCTGTGAGTGAAGATCAGGTTTGAGACTACCTCATGAACCTGACTATACAGAAGTCTATGGGGCTCCATGAGATGCTCCAAGGCCCTGAGAGAACTGGCTGATGTAGTTGCCAAACCACTCGCCATTGTATTTGAAAGGTCATGGCAGTCAGGTGAAGTCCCCAGTAACTGAAAAAAGGGAAGCATAACACCCATTTTTAAAAAGGACTGAAAGGAAAACACTGGGAGCTACAGATCAGTCAGCCTCACCTCTGTGTCCCTGAAGATCATGGAACAGATCCTCCTTGAAGCTGTGTTAAGGCATTATGGAAGACATGGAGGGGATTTGAGACAGCCAGCATGGCTTCACAAAGAGCAAATTGTGCCTGACCAATCTAGTGGCCTTCTGTGGTGGAGTGACTTCATCAGTGGACAAAGGAAAAGCAACTGATGTCATCTAACTGGACTTCTGTAAGACCTTTAATACAGTCCCACACAACATCCTTGTCTCAAAATTGGAGACAGATGGATTTGAAGGGTGGACTATTCAGTGGATAAGAAATTGCCTAGATTGCTGCATGCAAAGAGTTGTGGTCAAGTATCTCAATGTCCAGTGATGAGTGGTGTCCTTCAGGAGTGTGTATTGGTACTGATACTGTTTAATATCTTTATCAGTGACATAGACAGTGGCATTGAATATATCCTCAGTAGGTTTGCAGGCAATGCCAAGCCGAAGTTGACATTTCGGAGGGAAGGGATGCCATCCACAGGGACCTTGACGGGATTGAGAGCTAGGCACATGCAAGCTTCATGAAGTTCAACAAGGTCAAGTACAAGGTCCTGCTCCTGGTTTGGGGCAGTCCCAAATATCGGTATGGACTGGGGGATGAATGGATTGAGAGCAGGCTTGCAGAGAAAGACTTGAGGGGTACTGGTGGATGAAAAAATTGAATTGAGTTGACAGTGTGTGCTTGCAGCCCAGAAAGTGAATCATATCCTGGGCTGCATCAAAAAATGTGTGACCAGCAGGTTGAGGGAGGTGATTCTGGCCCTCTACTCTGCTCTCATGAGAACCACACCTAGAAAGAGTCTTGCATCCAGGTCTGGGGCCCCCAGCACAAGAAGGATACCTGACAACAAGTCAGGTATCCTTCAATCTCAATTGACGCCCATTTCTTGCTGCAGGGAAAAAAAAATTACAAATTCTAGTGGGAAAACCCTGGAAAGGAACTTCTACTGTATATATTATTTTTGTTCCAGGAGACAGTTTCTCATGGAATCTTCCATAATAAAAAATCAGGTTTCCTGAACATCAAACATTCGTCTGGAGATTGCTTACCAGTTACCATCACTGGCAAAACAGGCTCAACCTGGGGAAAATCAATTTATTGCCAGTTAGGATAGGTCTGGGTAGTGAGAAACAAAGACAAAACAATTAAAACACCTTCTCATCTGCCCTCTCCCAGGCTCAGCTTCACTCCTGACTCTTCTGTCTCCCTTCCTAGAGGGGCATGGGGTTGGGGAATGGGGGTTACAGTCAGTCCATCACAGCTCCTCCCCGTCGCTCCTTCCTCCTCACTCTGTTCTGCTGCTCCAGTGTGGGTCCTCCATAGGCTGCAGCCCTTCAGGAAAAATCTGCTCCTGTGTAGGCTCTCCAAGGGCCGCTCTTCCGCATAGACATCTGCTCTGGTGTAGTGTCCTCCACCGGCTGCAGTGTGGATACCTGCTCTACCATGCTCCTCTTCACAGGCTTCAGGGAAATACCTCCTCCTGTGTGATCTCTCCACAGGCTGCAGGGGAACTTCAGCTCTAGCACTGGGACCACTTCCTCCCCTTCCTTCTCTGGCCTGCAGTGGGGCCGTTGGACACAATTGGATGCAACTGAGTCTGGCATGGGGCAGCCCTGGCCTCAACATCACAGGAGCCTTTATGCAGCCCCTCTGCTGCCAGAACCTTGCATGTACACCCAATATAAGGGGAACTGGAAGTTTTAATTAAGTCTCAAGGCTGTATCATTGGCCTCAGTGAGACATTGTGGCACAACTTACATGCCTGGAGTGTTCTGATAAATAGTTGCAGGCTCTACAGGAGAGAGAGGCAGGAAAGGAGCAGAGGTGAGGAAGTCCTGTACACGAAGGAATGCCTTGGCTGCATTGAGTTAGGCAATGGCAATGAAAAGGTTGAGTGTCTCTGAGTAAGAGCCAGGGGAAAGGCCGATAAAGCTGATACTATGATGAGTGTCTGTTATAGACCACCCAAACTGGATGAAGAGGTAGATTAAATACTCTGCAGACAGCTAGGAGAGGTCTCACAATCACTAGCACTTGACCTGTTGTTTGCAAACAGGGAAGGGCTTGTGGGTGATGTGGTGGTTGGAGGCTGCCTTGGGCACAGCGATAATGAAATGATAGGTGGTGAAGCAAAGAAGGTGGTTAGCAGAACTGCCACCTTGGATTTCCAGAGGGCAGACTTTGGCCTAGTTAGAGACCTGGTTGATAGTCCATTAGGAGGTGATTCTGAAACATGAAGGAGTCTCAGAAGGCTGGACCTTCTTCAAGAATGAAATCTTAAAGGTGCAGGAGCAGGCCATCCCAGTTCACCAAAAGTTGAGCTGGCAGGGGAGAAGACCAGCCAGCTGAGAACAGAGAGCTTCTTCAGGAACTTGGGAAGAGAAAAGGAATTTAGGAGATCTGGGAGAGGGACAGGCAATTCTGGAGGACTGTAGAGCTGTTGACAAGCTACCAAAGCCCAACTAGAACTCAATTTGGCTAGTGTAGTAAAAGAATTACAAAATGTCTTTATAAGTACAGCAACAGCACAGGAGGATTAAGGAGAGCCTCCATCCTTTATTGGATGTGAGATGAAATGTGATGAAGTGATGAAAGATGAGGATAAGGCTGAGGTACTTTATTGCCTCAGTCTGTATTGGTAAGGACAGTTGTTCCTAGGGTACCCAGCCCCCTGAGTTGGAAGATGGTGACAGGGAGCAAGATGAAGCCACTATAATCCAATGGAAAGCTCTAAGTGGCCTCCTCACTGTTTTGAATATTCATGAATTTATGGGACTGAATGGGATTCATCCAAGGGTCCTGAAGAAGCTGGCAGAAATACTCACCAAGTCACTTTTAATAATCTGTCGGTAGTAACCAGGGAGGTCACATTTACCTAGAGGTTAGTGAATGTAACTCCAATCTACAAGAAGGACAGGAAGGTGGATCCAGGGAATTACAGGCCTGTCAGTCTGACCTTGGTCCTGGGGAAGGTTATGGGGCACCTTCAGTGCCATCACACAGCATATATGGGACAATCAACTGATCAGTAGTAGCCAGTATGGGCAGGTCCTGCCTGACTAACATGATCAACTGTATTACAAGATGATCTGCTTAGTAGAAGAGGGAAAGGCTGTGAATGTCATCTACCTCAATTTTAATAAAGCACTTGACACTGTCTCCCATGGTATTTTCCTGGAGAAACTGGCTGCTTATGGCTTGGACAGGTGTACAGTTCACTGGGTGAAGAGATGGCTGGCAGGGTTCAAAGTACGAAAAGTATGTGGGGTGCTGGTAGACAGCCAGCTGAACGTGAGACAGCAGTGGTCAAGAAGGCCGATGGTGTCCTGGCCTACATCAGAAGTAGTGTGGCTAGCAAGCCTAGGGAAGTAATTGTCCCCTTTGTATGTGGCACTGGTGAGACTGCACCTCAAGTACAGTGTTCAGTTTGTGGCCCTTCGCTGCAAGGATATCGAGTTGATCGAATGTGTGTAGACAAGAGCTACAAAGCTGGTGAAGGGACTAGAAAACAAGACTTAGGAGCAGCTGAGAGAGCTGGGGTTGTTTAGTGTGGAGAAGAGGAACCTCATTGCTCTCTACAGCTACATGAAAGGAGATTGCAGCAAGGAAGATGTAGGTCTCTTAGGATGAAAGGAAGCAATCTCAAGTTGTCAAGGGGAGGTTTAGATTGGACATTAGAAAGAATTTCTTCAAGGAGAGGTTGGTTAAACATTGGAACAAGCTGCCCAGAGAGGTGATGGAGTCCTCATCCTTAGAGGTATTTAAGAGAGGTGTGGACATGGCACTAATGGAAATAGTTTAATGATGGGACTCTGTAGGTCAGGTTGATGCTTGGACTTTATGATCTTGAAGGTCTTTTCAACCTAGTTGATTGTATAAATGACTTATTTTAGTTCCTGCTCATTTTCCAAACTTAACTTTTCTGTCTGTTTCACTTACAGGATGAATACAACAACCGCACTGGAATTGACTTAGTTGGCAGAATAATAGCAAAAATTAAGAGCCCCAGTGAAGATGATACAGAAATTCCACAGTTTCAAGGGAAAGTCAGTGCAGTTGAATTCCCATTTGACAGGGGATCAGCTGAAATTGTAAGTGTGACTGAAATACTCAGTTCCATGAGCAACAGATCTACAGCACATTCTTCTACAGTTTCAGAGTTGATCTTACACCTAGCGATGGTTTGTGGAGGCTTAGCATATATTGTAGCATAGCATATCTTAATGATATGTAGTTAAATTATTTCTTTGCTAGTTGGTTGCTGATTCTCAGAAAATGTAAAGGAGTAATTCTTTAAAGCGATTATTCTTGCAAACTGAGGGAAGTTTACATTCAAAAACTTTATTAGGGTCTATGACATGTAGGATGATCCAGGTTAAGTCTTCATTTAAATTTCATATGTAAATAACACTTCACCATTTTGGAATTCAATATTTACTATTAGTAGTATTTTTTTTATTTTTTTTTTAGTAATACTCTCCAGTTTTAACATTTTAGGATTATTTAATCTGACCTCCCCATGTATATGTAAATTTTACCTAATTCTCTTTATATTTTGTCGACCTAACTGGTCTTGTATATACTTTGCAGAAAGGCATCCTATTCTCACTTGAAGAATGAAAAATAAAACTTTACCACTTCATTTTCCACTTGATTTTAGTAATTAGTGACCTTGACTGTTAAAAATGCGTTATTTCAGTTTGAGTCTGTGTAGTGTCTGTCTTGTTGCATGCTTTTTGCTAGATTAAAGAGCTTTTTTCTACCACTGAAAGTACCGTACACTGTAGTCATGCCATCCCAGTCACTTAATTTGTTAAATACAGATTGAATTTTTGAAAACCTATGAATTATAACAGTTGTTACAAAGTATAACATAAAAGACACAAGTTAAAACATGCTTGTGCACAAAATCAGAAACTGTTCAAAACAGATCAGAAACTGTTTAAAATGGATCAGAACAAATTTAGTATGGAGCCACACATTTGCTTTGAGTACAATGATCACAGCTTACAGAAAATGTTAGTCAATAGGACTATTCACATGGTAAAATTGGTACATATAGGTTTGCCTTTTTTTTTTTTTTTAGGTAACTGAAGTATCGTATAAGAATTTTAGAGCAAAAATGTACCTCTACTTTCTTTGGCTCCTCTGGTTGTTATATGTTTTACCAGCCTGTAGCCCTAGGAAATTTTGAAACAGTTTGAAGGCATACTGAAGGAAAATCTAACTTTTTAAAGAAATTTTCTCAATCGCTTTTTCTACCTTGTTCATTGGGAGCAACTTCCCAGCAGATTGGCTTGGAGGCAGACTGCCTTAGCAACAAATACAAAACCTCCCATTATATCTTGGAAATCAACACAATAAAACCCCAGTAGAATCTAATCTACAGATCCTACATACAAATTTCTTCATCTTGATTATATTCAGTACATCAACTGTTTTTGTGAAACTTTGTAGATGAAACTTAGTGATACAGCATAATTAATTGTCTGCTGATAACAATCAAGGACAGAAATAGCTAGTTAATGTGGGTAAACACGGACAGAAACATCTAGTTAGTATGGGCAAACACTTTTCACTGAACAAGTTGATCAAACACGTCTACTTTGATCTGTAAGGAAAAGTGATAAATATATATATAGAAAAAAGTCTAGAAAAAAATAAGAACCATGAGCTGAATGGAGGCATCATATAAAATTAATGTTTTAGTTGATTCTGAGTTTCACTTGTACCTCAAGTGTGTTTCAAGAGTAATAAATTAGGGATGTGGTTTAGTGGGGACTGTTAGTGTTAGGTCAGAGGTTGGACTTGATGATCTTGAGGTCTCTTCCAACCTAGAAAATTCTGTGAAATTCTGTAAATTATCTGCTTGTCCCTCCCACTCCTTGCTTCCCCAGGATTCTTCTGTTTCTCTGATGAAGGCCTCCATGTCCTCAACCACGTGCTGGTTACCTTTTTCTCTAAGCAATTCTCAAAGCAATTCCATTCTTCTATATATATTTTTAAGGATTGCTGCGTATGTTTCAGAGACAGAGAAAAGTTTTCTGTGAACACATATTTCTGGGACAGCTGGAGTGGGAAAAAATGCACTAGTATAGGTAGTGGGATTGCTGTAACCACTGATCTAATAAAATAATGCTTTTCTCCACAAATTTTGCATCTATTATATCTATGGTAGAAATTTAAACAGATTTTTTATAACTTCTTACTGGTGAGGGGAATAACAACCTTATACAGTGGACTCCACCAGTTCAGAGAAAATTACAGGATATTTTTTGAATCCTTATTGATACAGAAATCAGCAATTTCTTATCTCCATATACAAGTAACCTGCTGCTGTTGAGCCATTGTGGCATAAATACACTGCTCTTGCTTCAGTGTCTCATCTAAGAACCTGCGTAACGGGGAACAGGGTGGTGTTAGTTGGTTGACGTTTTTTATAAGCAGATGCTTTTTCTTTCTAGTTAGATATTCCTGGTTTTTTTTGTTTGTTTGTTTGTTTGTTTGTTTGGTGGGTAGCAGGATGTTCTGCTGCCTCATTACTGTGATCTGATGAGATCCTACTGCTTTTAGTAGTAGCTTCTGTTTGTCATTTTCCCTTTGGATGTAATTCCATTTAAGTTAAACCCATCTCTCTTCTCTTCAGGCAGTTTTCAGTTGTCTGCTTTGCACTGAGTCCTCTGACTTCAGGCAACTCACAAAGCTCATGCAGAAAGGATTTGTTGGTTGTGATTTAATGTACATTTCATATGACTAGTAAATGGAGGGGGATGGGAAAAATAATGTGTTTTTTTTTTTTTTACATACCTTGAAATTGTCTCACATCTTGTTTAGGACTACAATCATGTGCAATTAGCATCAAGGTAATATGATCTGACATGTTTGCCCCTAAATTGAGGATCATGAATGCTAAACTTGTTTAATGAAGGAAAATGTTTAGATTTCTATTAGCATAAATTTTCAAAGGAAAAGGTATTTCTGCTGCAGACTTATCCTGACTAAATATGTAGCTGAAATATTTTTTGAAAGCCATGAAGACTATCTTTGAAGGTTATATATCTATCTCTTCTTTTAGGCTGCAACCACCTCTCTTGATTTGGCCAGTTGAGTAGCAATTTCTACACGTTAAAGGTGGAAACATGTGTTTTATTATAAACATTATTCATTTTATGCATGATACCTTTCCCAAAGTAACAGCACATTTAGATATTACCTGTACTAATTTTATTTCTGTTTACCATTCTTTATGGTTTTATAATATTTCCTGCGTTTGTAAAGAAAGGAGGGTTTTATTTGTTGTTTTATATGTATATATAAAAGAAACTTCTGAGAAATAGGATGTTCTTGTCAATTTTTAGATATATATTTTTCATTCATTTGGGACGTGCTGTCTACTTCCGTTAACAGCAGTAACTTTAAGTCAGCGCTGGGAATAGATTGCTTTTTCTTCCGTGTGCTTATGCATTTGGTCCTCCTTTTTAATGTTTGCATTTGTTCACATGCTGTACAAAGTACATCTGAGAGAATCTCGCCTGTGGGATGGTGCAGAAAATATTTTTTTCTGAGCATGTCTCTCAAAATACATAGCTAAAAAAACAGTAGGACTTTATAAACAGGTAAAATAGTCTTAATTCTTAAGTAACAAAATACTTAGTGGTAAATCTTCAAATTTTACTTCCTTTTATTGGGTAGAAAAGGACATTCCAAACTGATTTAAAACTAGTAGGAGTATCATATATATGTTACATGTTAAGTAGTTTTATAAGACTAAATATTTGAACATTGTATTTATTTTGTGTGTTAACTCAGGTGTGAACATAATCTTATGTTGGCTTGTTTGTTTGTTTTTAAATTAGAATCTAGTGCTGGCTGAAAACAGTCCTGGAAGAGACAGCACTGAATATATTCTTGTATTTGAGCCAGATCTGCCAGCTTTGAGAAGGCCTTTGGAGCCATACCGTCTGTCATTTATGTTTTACAATGGTATGTTTCAATTGCTTTAAAATGCTTTCTTGTCTTTAGAAGCAGCTATGCTTGGGTCCATAATACTACTTTGAAACTGTGTAATGGCCTAACAGATTTTTGCTGATGTTTAAATAAACTGTGTTCGTGTATTTTTTTCTAAAAATATGTTTCTTCATGTAGATTACAAGAAGCAGCAACAGATGGCAACACTTACAAGGGAAAGAGACCAATTATCTCAGTCCATAGGTGTTTACAGAAATTGGTTTGATACTACTAATCAGCTTGTAGCAGAAATGAGATGTAAGTTCAATCAAATATATTAATCTATTTCCTGGAAATTTTTCTTTTCCATTTAACAATTTTGTTGACATAGGGAAGGGGAGAAAAATCAGCATTGAAGTCATGAGATACATGAATTAGAAGGGAGTGGAATGATTATATCTTTGCATTAGCAGAGAAGCCTCTAGTTATTTGGATGGACCCTACCTGATTTGAGGTAGTATTTTTTTTGTCAGAATTGTCAAAGGAGGAATAAAACATGTAAGCTGGTAGTCTGATCCCGTTTTTCCATGACTGCCTTTCACTCCTATCTTTACAATGGACGTATTCAAGAGTTGTTATCTAAAATTATTTTATGAAATTAAATATAGATAATCTTTCAGAAAAGTCATTCTTACATTTTTAGAATGTTACTTTTTCTCCCAAACTTCACCCTATGTACATTATTCAAAGGAATTGTGTAGAGCAGTGTGAAGGCAGCAGTTTTTTATGGAAATGGGAGAGAAGGAGGAGGAAACATTTTCTTTGCACTATATTTTGAATCATCCTGCCTATTGATCAGAAGGTTTGTTTTAATATATGTATTTTGAATTTTTTGTTGTAAGTAATCACTAAAAGTAAATGCATGCTGGATTTAGAAGCTGTGTCTCTTTATTTTAATTTTATTACAGGTCTACATTTCTCTAACTTGCCCACTGTGTGTTCCCATTATGGATGCAAATTCCTGCATCCAGGAATTGGGACAATTTCATGTCCAAAACATGAAAGTTTTGCTTCATGTTTTCAGAATTATGCATATCTCTAGATAGTAAATTAGAGAACACTTAATATGTTTTGTGTTTAAAAATATTTTCAAATACAGATAAAACTAATTGAATAGAGACAGCAGGAAACAATTCACTTGATTAATTATTTGTTTTCAAAGCTGAAGGAGATGTTAGCTGCTGAAATTGTTTATGAGATGGACAGATCACAATTTTTTAAAATGGACAAATCCTGATATTTTGTGCTAATATTTTGATGAGTAGATACAATCAACTGTGGGTGACATGATTCTGAAAAGCTGACAAAATTCTGCAATAATTTCTTGCATTCTGATATATCCTTATTCTCTGTTGATTTTATTGGTTTCAGGTCAGGTTAAAGAAGCTGAAACAAGAGAAACTCACCTGAAGAATGAACTGAAAAAACAGCAGATTGAATTACCACAGACAAACACAGTATGGCTTCTTTCTTACTAAACTCCATAACATCTTAAAACAAATGTAAATCTTAATATGAAGTTGGCATCATTATATAACATTATTGAATCACACTAGTGTATACACAAGTACCTGTTAACAAAACCCTGAAAATTTAAACCATGAGGAAAATGTATGGATCAGTGCCAAACTTTATCTTTTATTTTATTTTATTTTTGATAGTATCAGTATCTCTTAAAGTAACTGCTATGTCATTTTAAGTTCCAGTCTTGTTTTTGCCTTTCTGTTAAGGCTAGTGGCTTACTGATAGTACTAGTTTTAATAATGTTTTTTAAAAGGTTAATCAATTTATTGGATATATTCTGTTATAAGTAGATCAAAAGATAACGCTTCTTTTTCAGTGAATAGAGCATTTCATATGCTACTGCAAAAGCTGATAGAAAAGTAGGTTTGTAAGTTTCAAGGCAATGTATTCCATTACTGATTTCCCATAAAGATACAATTACATTTTAAAGAAAACTTTAAAATAGTAAGTTTTTTAAGTTTTTAAAAAAGTAAGTTTTCAAACTACTCATGTTTTGGGGAAAAAAAAAAAAAAAAAAGGTAAATTATCCCTTATCTTTAGATCAAATAAAAATATGCTACAGCCATTAATCACAGATCAGTAAAATTTAAATTATACAGCTTTTCCAATCATAGTACCTAAGTTCCTCCTGCTGGCTAAATTTTTCAGGCATAGTCCCCTCCTAAAATGGTTTCTTCTTGTACATTCACAGTTACCTCTTCCTGCTGGTTAAAATTTTATTCAGTTTTGGCTATATGAAAGCTCAAGCTCCAGTAGCTCTTTGTGAAAAGAGCTTTTCTTCAAAATAAATAAATAAATAAGCTCATAGTCATAATTGCAGCGTCTCCTTTTCCTCTCCCCTGAGATTATATGTAGTGTCCCCCTGTATACTTACAGTCTGTTTCAAATTACTGCATTCTTTTGTTCAGAACTTGATTGACAACAATTAATTGTTTCTGCAACTTGGTCCATTGATAAATGGTTGCTAACTTCAAATTTCAATTCTCAGCTTCAGTATGTGGATTCTCTTATAAAACAAAAGATGCTGGATCAAGAAGGAGTAATGAAACAGCCAAGGCGAACTTGTACCCTCCCAAACTATCCAAAAGGCAACCAAGATATTTTAGGGAAGGTGAGTTTTCTCCCATAGAGCCTTCAAATGACTTTTGTTAATTCTAGGAAGTGATAGTGAAAATTAGCCAACTGAATATTCTAGTAATTCTTGAGAAGGAGCGTTAAGAAAATGATAGCATTCTCATCCCATCCAATGACCAGCTCTTCTAACAGAGCCATCAACAGGGGAGTTAAATGTCTGACTGAATTTGCAGTAGGATTGTGATTAGTATGCAAAGGGGATGTGGTCTTGGCTTATGTTTTGACTGTTCTAACTTCTGTGGCACAGATTGCACATTTAGCACAAATTGAGGATAATGAAGCAGCAAAAGTTATCTCTTGGCATTTGGCCAGCGACATGGACTGTGTAGTCACATTGACTACTGAAGCAGCTCGCAGTATTTTTGATGAAACTCAAGGTCGACAACAAGTGTTACCCCTTGATTCTATTTACAAGAGAACGCTCCCTGATTGGAACAGGTAGAGAGAAAAACAATTAAACTTCTGCATTTGTATAACATACTTTTAATATGTATATAATATTTTTTCTCTAGCTTCTTTTTAAATTTCACTCTTACTAAATATTCAAAGTCTAAAAATTTCCAACTTTGTAATATTAAGAATAGTGATGTCACTTGAAATGTTAGCTGAAATCCTAGCTTTATATATTTAATTAGCTAAACTCTTTATTTAATACAATATTTACAAGGTCCAAATTCTCAATTGTATTTTTAAAAAACTTGCCCATAAAATTAATCACATGAAATTGTTGGATACACGTGTCATTAAAAATCAGTGTTCCACCCAAACATCCTTAATTTAAATGGTATCTTAATGTTGGGATCATTTATCTCCTAATACGGAAGTGTTAAAGTGCATTCAGTTATGTCTTAGATTGCTGACTAGATTTTCAGAAGCAATGATGAAATAAGGACAATTTTTTAAATTTATTTTTTTATTTATTTTCTTCTCCCTCACTTTTCCCTTTTTTTAACTAGGCCTTTACCTCACTTAAGAAATGGTCAAATCTGCTTCAAACCTGTTGGAAATCCTGTGTTTGCCAGAGATCTGTTAACATTTCCAGATAATGTAGAGCACTGTCAAACAGGTAAATGCTATTAAAGAAACTGTTAGTAATTGTTTTCTTTTTTAATAGATGAGATGGAGAAAAATCACAAATCAAAACTCAGTAATTTTCATTAGGATGTTTGCAAATACCAGTGTACATTCTTTATGAGGTCTGCAGGTGTAACGGGGACGACAGTCAGTATGAAGTACTTGCAGACAACTGTGAAAATTTCAGCAATGACCACTGTATAATTACTGCATGCAAGCAGAAGCTCACCACCATGATATTAGTTTTACTGATAAACTACTTGTTACAGAAATGGCCATTTTTTTAGACTTTTTTTTCCAGTCTTACTCCTCTCAAAAATGTGTAAAGCATAGATTCCTAATATACACTCAGACCAAACTGTAACTTTATTTGTTGTGCTTAAATATTTAGAGTAAGAGTAAGCTTTCAGTTTTTATGTAGATTTCAGTTTAGGGAACCAGCGTCCCTCTGCCCTTTCTAACCTTTGCTTATATTAAGTAGGTCTACTCCTTTATATCAAGAGCTGTAATCTGTAATTAGTTCAATAAGTTCTCTGTTTCACTTCACAGCTTCCCACTATGAAAATATTCCTGTCTATTGTTAATTTAAATTATGTTTATCAAAAAAAAAAAAGTTCATTTTCAGGACGTTGGATGCTGCCAGAGACTTTACTTATAAATTCTTCTTTGTGTCCGCCATTAGCAGATAAGCTACTACTTTTCTGGAGAAATTTAGAAACCGCGTAGCTTGACATACCTCATGCAAGGCAATATCAAGTTAAATTTTGTAGAGAACAGTCTTCTATTAGCAGAAGGTCTTAAGATCAGATCAGTTGGATCAACCTGTGAATGCTTTTTTCCTTAATAATCCAGTGAATGTTAAGGAACCAAGAACTCCATTTAAGGAGGACTAAAAATGTTATCATTTATGTAATTTCCGAAGACTTGGGCTTTTATTATCTGCATCTTTATAAATGTAAATATAACATATCAAGAGAGTGTTGTGGTGGAAAATACAGTCAATTATGCCATAAGGCAATTAAACGTACTAAATTACTTTATGAATTCTTTACTGAAAGCAAAAGGTTGCATATTTATATTATCTCAGAATAAAATTTCATTGAAAAAGATAATGGATATGTTATTTCCCTTGCACTTACCTGAAAAGCTGTAATAATCACAGAATGGTATGGGTTGGAAGAGGCCTTAAAGATCATCTAATTCCAACTCCCCTGCTATGAGCAGGAATTAGACCAGATTGCTCAAATGATGCCCCAGAATTCATTTTTCAAAACTTAAGTTATTTTGTTGTAGAGAAATTTCACAGCTCAAAAAACTGTTTTCCAGTGTTTCGGATGCTCTTGGGTGATACCATCATTATAGATAACTTGGATGCTGCAAACCATTACAGAAAAGAGGTATGCTTCAGTTATTCTTGATATATTCTTTTAAATGTATTACATGGCTACATATTCAATACATTATAAACACTGAGTGCTTACTTGCTAAGTTTAATGACGCTTCAGTTATAACAGCGTGCTTATTGTCCATAAGTCTATTATGTTGCCCAACAGCGAATGGAATCTTTCTTTATTGGCACTGACAAAATTACCTCCCATTTTAAAAATTCCATTATGTGAATGCTGACATGAAGCATGGAACCATGTTTTTAGAGACAAACATTTGTAGTTTTGCTGTTAGTGTTAAATGTAAGCTCTCCTGGACTTCCCTGGTCCCTGAATGTGTAATGAAACAAGTCTGTGCCTCAAATCATGAAATCGTGATGGCAGTGAGATCGTGACTCACAAAGTTTCAAGCCCACTAAAATGACCAAGATCTTGATGTGAAACTTAGTAGACCTTTTTCTGAGCCATTTTATTTTGGTTTAATGGGACAAATTTCAGCAGCCAAGAGTGTCTGTGGTAGTCCTGACATTGGGCACTTTCTGTTACAGCTCATGAGGTTGTCACAATTGAATACTGATTCAGCATAAGGATTTAGAACTGTACTGATTAAACCAGTAAGCTCTTGGGGCTGCATATGCTTTTTTTTTTTTTTTTCCCTGTTCAGAAGCATAAGAATTTACACTGTGAGAACAGTGATTTAAACCTTTTGTAACATCTAAAATGGGTTGCCTGTTCCATCTTTTTTAAATTTTAACAGTGCAGCACAGGTTTCCTTCTATGTATTATGACTGTGCCTCATAAGCTCTTCTGCACTGATTCTATTCCCTTCTTATTGGCTATTGCTTACTAATAACTTGAGAACAAATAATGTCTTAAATGTTTCCATAGAGCTTTTCAGAAATATGGTTACAGTCACAGGAAAAAACAGATGATTGACTTACAAATATTTTAATTTTCATCATGTTATAACCACCTCACTGTTCGTCAAGTAAGATGATAGCTACCATTATATATAGCTGCCATTTTTCAACTGATAAGCACAGCTATGTGTTTCTTTTATCAAAAATCATATTTTTTTACCTCAAAAGAGACAGGAGAGTCAGATCTAGACTGATCAGTGTCAGGAGACTGATCATGTGTATCTGTTCAAGAAAAGGAGTTTGTATATGCAGTCATCTCTCAAAATGAGATCTGTGTCATTTCATTTGGTCTGGTTGTCACCCCTTTTGTTTCAGTCACCCTCACCCATCGCAGATAATATACATAAACTTCTATTGAACATGCTATCAGAAGTAAATCCCTTAGATTTCAGATGCTTTGAATGTCATGCATTAAAAAAAAAAAAAGTGCTGACTTTTTTTTTTTTTTTTACCAACACTAACATGTATTTCCATCACTTCATGGTATATGATGATAATCAGCTTTCTTCCAGTACAGATGTAAATTTTGCTCTAGAGTTGTTGTAAAATCTGAGGACGCACCAAAAAGAAGGCAAAAAATCTAGTTTACCTCATTTTCATCATTTTTTCATTCATTTTTCACCTTTTTCTGTGGTACTGTTTAATATATTTATTGTATTACTTGAAAGCAAAAGTTAAGAAATAGGATTTCATAAAATGGCCTTATTAAGAACTAGCTGCTTTGTAGTTGAAGGGTACAAAGCATCACAACAGCATTCCTGAAAAATTGATTTTCCATTAATTTACTAATTTACTATCGCTTTTTGTGCCTGCGTAGGTTGTAAAAACTACATCCTGCCCTACTTTGCTGACCAGGGAAGGAGACAGAATTCGCAGCAATGGAAAATTTGGAGGCCTTCAGAATAAAGCCCCTCCAATGGATAAACTCAGAGGAATGGTATTTGGAGCACCCTTGCCAAAACTTTACTCTACTTTCTCCGCACAGATAGGTGGGTTAATGAAATCATATAACTAAAGAACTTCAGAAATTATATTGCTTGACTATGATATTCCTTTATGTAACATATAAAGGAAAACTTCAACTTAACATAACATTATTTTAAGAAGTATGACTTGTACAGTGTCCTATTTATAAATTTCCCTTTTCTTGAAAGCTAAAGCTATTACATTTCCTGAAAGTAAAAACAGTATTTTGAAAAAAGGCATGGGGTATTCTCCCATTTTCTTACTCTCGTTAAAGAGTTCAAGCAGTGGTAATGATACAAACAGTAGATATGAGGAGCTTGAGCTGATTGAATTCCAGCATTCCTGAAAACAAGCTTCAAGTCTTTCTCCTCCAGAAATGACATACATGAATTTAGAATTTCCTACTGTACAAGTAATCTCTGTGAAGCACTGGTAGAAAAAATCCTGTTCTTATTTCTCATACACAATGTCACCTACATTATTTTCATATCAAGAAGATAATATCTTCTTGATATGTTAATGAATATATTCATTATTTCAATATCAAGATCATATTTCCTGTGGGATCACTTAGGTTTCATTATGTGCTTAGATTGTTCCTTTCAGAATAAATGTAATAAATGAAGTTAAAAGCAGCTTCTGACATAAAAGCTAACTTGACTGATTTATAAAACATTGAAAAGTCTTATTCACAAATTAGGATTGCTCTTAAATACGTAATTTTCAAAAGGAAGGACACGAAATTTTTCCATGACAGTATTCCTAGAAATGTGCGATATGGAGCGGAAGGGTGGGTGGAAGGTAGAGAGGATGTGTGTTCTTACTGGATTAGTCTTATATATGAGCAAACTACTTAACGTTGACCAGTTAAGGGAGAAAAAAAGGCTTAAGAGATCCTTCCTTGCCCTTTCAGTAAAAATATATTGCATCTAGGAATAACATATTAAATGTTTCAGCTACAGATTAAAATATGCTGGTTTTAGCACATTTCATATTTCCCTGGGAACACATTTTCAGTGTCAAACTCAATTATTACCAATTGTGAATTAAACTGGAACTTTTTATAGTTTAGTACAGGAACAGCTACGGTACAAGTAAAGGATATGTATTAATTTCACTTGGATAGTTACGAGGCATTTAAATGAAAATAATGGTAAATAAAGGAAAAAAATCTTTATGAAGGAATTATATATAATATATATTCTATCATATTTACTTTGAACTGAATTGCAGCCTTGACATAAGTTGTGAATTGCCTTCCTATGTTTGTAGCATAGAAGGAAAGTAGTTACTTAAACTGTGATGACACTGACAAGGTACTTCTGAAATAAACTGCACTAAAATTTACAGTGCCCTTTGTCATTCTACAGTAACCTTGAATGCTTTCATCCTGTGGCAAATAAAAAATAACTTACTGTTCAGTTAAGCTTTGTTCAAGCAATCTCATACTCAGGACAAAGTAAAATGAATGAGTCTACGCTAACATGCTTGAAACGTTTCCTTATTACTTGGCATACTTCAGTGTCTGGACAAGGGAAAAGTCTTTGTCTGTTACCTTAACAAGAGTAACAAAGTTTGTCAGCAAAATACATTTTTGTTTAGATGAGTCTCCTGTTGTTGCCTTGTTTAAATGACTGTAGGTGTGACAAATGAAACTCAGAAAACTATTTTCTCTTGTTCCACAAGGTGGACTACAATTCAAGTCAGTAATACAAGCTTCAGCTTTGTAGCCCGCAAAGCAAAGCAAGCACACTTAATGGCATCAAAGGTAGAGAGTTCAGTTTGGGGCACACAAGCAACGTGCTGTGTAAAGAAGTGTTTTAAAGAGTTCACTGATACATTACTGGGGTCTAAATGCCTGTTCAGAATGAAAAGAAAAAATCATAATACTGTCTGATTTTTTTCAGCCTCTCTTTACAGTCACTTTAAGAACAGACACTGGTCTACTATAAATTTGGGTGGTATTTTAAGTAGTGCTTTTGAAAGTTTTTTTGTTGTGAATCTTACACTGAATCTTATACTTTGTCTAGATCATACTTGGTAGCATTCTACCTCTAAAGGACCACATACTTACTGTTTTGTGTTTTGTTGTTTTATTATTCCATTAGATCTTCTACAGCAATACCGTGTAGCTGTGGTGAAACTTGATAGTGTGAATAAGGACCTTGATTTACATTTACGGTCACTTAACACTCCAGAAATGCAAAAGAAAAAACAGGAACTTGCCGAACAAGAAAAGAATCTCACGATTATAGAACAGAAATTGGGTATGTGATTGTAGTAGATTGTGCTAACACCAATTGGTGTCCTAAAGGAGAACTGTTAACTACATCCAGATGTATTCCATACTTGCAAGCTAACAACTTCAAACTATGAAGGAAAATCATTAAAATTACCTAAAAGCTTGGAGAGATCTCATTTTTGGTAAAGAATACAAAAACTCTTCTTGTTTTGTTACAGCACTGCCCTGCAATGTGCTCAGATAATAAAAATATGATCAGTTAGTGTCTTGTGAACATGAGACTATGATCTCACTAAAGTGAGATTATATAACTGTATTGGTCCGGCTTGCCCAGTGGTAGAGAACATTGAAATTCTTTTTGAAGTGACTGCGTAGGCAAAGAGATTAATTGCTTTTGCTAAGGAAACACAATCAAAACATTGCACTATAAAAAGAAACACCCCTAATTCTGAAAAGATAGTATTTCATAGTTAGAAATGTTTTTTATGTCAATACCAAGTAATCTGTGATGCTTCAAAATACATTTCAAAAATCAACATTTACCCTGCGATAACTGTTAATAAAGCAAAAAGCTTTTTTCCTTTTCATCTTTGAACTCAGTTTCAAATATAAGGTAACTATAAAATGTATGACATGTCTAAAGCATTCTTTGGAAAGTTTAACACAACTGTTACGGGTCCCGTTTATAACCAATAGGATTAATATGTTTTTTAATTTGTTCTTACCTGCAATTTTTTTAATAGGTATGACTCCATCAGATAAAGTCACTGAGTCATTACTTCAGTCTGTTATGCTAGATACGTCCGACACCCCCATCCCTCCCAAAAGAATGCGAAGAGACACAGTAAAAAAATTGTATAGGTAAGTCTATTTTAAATGTAGTCATTACTTTTTCGTAGTCAGAATTCAAAGGAAAAATGTTTGGTTTTGTTGGTGGAGGGAGGTGGTTTTTTTTTTTTTTTTGCATGGGAATTGTTTTTTTATTATTATTAATATTTATGTGCAATAAGCAACAATGATTAGAGTTTGCACATCTGACTTCCAAAGGAATTTTTATTTCCTGTAAAGGTTTCTTTTGTTGTTGCAGCTCCTTTAAAGATTTGCATACTAATACTAATTGTTTCCCTTTATGAAGTGATTGATTAGCATCTTTATGCATTCACATGTTCCCACAATTTTCTGGTATTTTCAACTCTTGTACCCTAGAAATGTTCAAGATGGCTAGGTCTTTAAACTCTTTCAAGATTCAATGTCAAATACTGGGCAGATGAACTGAGAAAGATTGTTCTTATGTAGCATTTTCTAGCTAACTGTCTGAGATAACTGGTAAGGTATGTAACATAATTATCCTTTTTCTTGTATATCTGTTGTTTGTTTTACCCACATACTGAACGTAAGGGGTTATGTATTTGAATTATCTAATATTTAACCTGATGCTATTCCTATTTTAACTAAATAATAATGAGAATAAGAGGCTGAGCATAAAAATGAAGTTTATGATATTTACACTGGCTGGAGCTCTGTGTATTTGCATTCAGTTATAGGAGATAAATATATAAAATCAGAGGTTTATAAGCTTTGTGACTCTTTTTTTATTATTTTTTTAAGCTCGGAAGAATGGATTTCTTCTCCCACAAAGAAGCAGCAGCAGCAGCAACAACCTCTGCAAACATCCCCTTCAGAACTTAATGGAACTCCACGAAAGAGAAAGGCATAGACTGATGAAATTTGCTGGAAATAAATGTATTGAAAATGTGAATAAGTTCAGTTAAAGGAAATACTCATGTTGTACTACCCGTTATGAAGATTTTTATACTGATAGAAGATATAAATGTATTTCAGTTAGTAGTAACAAAAATTTAAGTATTTAACACTGATAGCCAAATTTTTGTATAGTTAATTTTCATTTCTAAAAGCTTTCAGAGTTTTTATGTTCATGTGTGCAAAAAAAAGTTTAAATATATCCTTTTTTATTTATGAAAAAAATCAATCTTTTCAATAAAATGGCTGCAATACAAAACACTGCCAATATAATCGATTGCATTAATTAAGCCAATAGGCTGTACAACAAAATGAGAATTTTGGGTGTCTTGGGGAAGAGAAACATCTGGGTTACTTTTTAATTGATGAACTGTCAAGGCATTGTAGTATCAATACAGAGAGGGTTAGAGAAACAATGTATTGAAATTTAACCAGAGCTATTTGTGGAGGTTTCAGACAGTTAACAAGAAGTCATTATCTAAGGCTATATCCAAAGTGTTGACATGGGAATTTATATTTCCTTCAGAAGTTTCTCATTAATGGAGAAAACAAAGCAGTGAGTATGAAAAAGTATAACAGGTTTACTAGGAGGCTATTCTGCGGAGTGGGAGAGCGGCAAAGGAAGACACTTCATGGGTACAAATGAAATATATTATTTCAGTGCTAACCTCTCCTTAACATCTGCATTCAAACAACCCTCGTAAAATAGCCTTCCTGCTAAGCAGATAAAAATTGATCCATAATTACACCGTAAGTCTAACTATGACATCAAGATTTAAGTGGGGAGTATCACAAACGGAAAAAAAATCATTACATCTGAACTGTGCATGTATTTTAAGAGTTGGAAATAGACTGAAACTGGAGGTAAAATAATTGTGGGGAAACAATAGATATCTGGACAGAATTTTACTTTGTAATGCGGTCACCAGCTTAAAAAAATATATATATGATTTTGTTTTGCTTTCTTAAATGCCTAAAGCAAATTTAAATATTTCATGGTTTAAGAAATAGTTTTTAAATGCTAGACAAAGTATTCAACAGGTAAATGAGACCACAAAAAGAGAGGGGGAGTCAAAGGTTACCTCTAGTTTTCTAACTGCATCATGAGGGTGTTAGTCATGTACATGGTAAGAAAGGACCAGACATGTTTAAAGATACAATTTCAGTCAGGTTCAGACTGAGTAACTGAAAATAGGCTCCATTGGTTGAAAAAGAGCAAGAGTGGAAAGCTAAACTTGAGATAGCTTCAAGTAGTAGTTTTATACTACGTAAATGACTCCTTTTCCTGGTGTGTGGTTTAAGGATGTGGAAGTGTTGGTTCACACCAGCCTCAAAGAATTTCTGCGTTGGACTGAAAGTTTATATCTTCTCTACTGATTTCTATTGACCCAATAATAAGCACTTTGTATTCAGTTTTTGTTTGTTTGTTTTTTCTGCAATGGAGCTTTACACTTAAAGACCTCAGGACATCCTGCTAAGTTTCATAATGCTGGTCAGGGATGCATATCTTGATGACATTTCTAATAAAACTCCAAATTATGGGTGTAATGCATTCCAGGGTAGGAGGGGTTCTCCAAAGCCTCACATCTTAATAGCAGTCTAAATTATTTTAGACATCAAATTGTGCTGTTCTTATAGAAAATAGATACATTTGAATATAGCATATAACATAAGCCAGAGACTCTGCTATCCCTGCTTTGGTCCTTTTTCCTATTTTTCAGCTCTACAGACTTGAACCAGGCAGCCATAATGGAGTGTTTGCTATGTAAGAAAATGTCCTACTGTACTCCATAACTATAGTAATAGTACTTTTTTTTTTTTTTTTTAATAGTACTTTTTAAAAATGCATTTATTTCCTTTCTGGCATCTACTTCACCTCAACCTTGAACCTCTGGATGATCTTGTATTTTATTAGATTAAATACCTATTCCATCAGAAATGCTTCCTTTTGAAATTCATGTCTTGGCTTCAATGGTCAGTACAGTGTGCACACTACTGCTGTAGTTTGGTGTATCTCCCTGCTGGAAGAAGCCAACACGAAATTAAGGATGGTTTCCGGAGTTGTGCAACGGTTATCAAATATTTCAGGGAATTTCACCAGGGGAATTTTCAGTAACATTCAGGGAATGATTAAAGGTTAATTACAGCACACATTACTGCTTTGCTTAGCTGTTTATGACAACTGATCTGGTCCTGACAGAGCCTTCAAGCTCTGAAGGTAAGTGTCGCTTCAATCCTTACCCATTCTTTACTCTGTAGCAGACCAAATGTGGGAGTAAAAGCTACTGGGGTATGTATGTTGTGTTACTCAATTTCGTGAGAGGCTGATGGAGAGCTTTGCAAGAAACGAAGGAAGTGGCTGAAGGGCGAGGAGGTGTTTTCTGAGTCACGCCAGAAGCAGCTGTGGGTGGGGAAGGGCCACAGCCTATTGAGGACAGGGAGACGGAGCCACCTCTTGGTGGGGCTGGGCTGCCTCAGCATGGGGTACTGTGGGCAGTAGTGCACAGGGGCCTACTGCTGTGTCCTGACAGAAGGCTGAACAGGAGGCCCATTGCTGTGCCCCGTGACGCTGCTCCATACAGCGGGTCCCGTATCCCCACCAGTTTTCCGTGCCTGGTGACAGAAATATTTGAAAGATCTGTCTTTCTTCTGTGTTCTCTGCTCTACCTCCTCTCACAAGCAGGATTTCAGAGGTTGCCTACATCAGTTGAGTGAGGATACCCCCTGTAACCCAGCAATGTTGGTCAGGTACAAATCCATCCTTCCCAAAACATGGTTATGGTGTTCCAGTCCCACCATGGCCCTGGCTCTACAATGCTGCTATTCCAGCATCACCTCCTCCAGTTCTTTTCTAGCCTCATGCAGCTGCCATCTGTGACTTCCTTCTGCCTCCTCCAGAGCCTCTTCAAGTCCCGTCATCTGACAGGGCTTCACCTCAGGGAAAGAGCAGCCGTGGAGGAGGGAAGAATAAAATAGCTCAGTTGGAAAGGACTTACAGAGCTCATCAAGGCCTGACCACTTCAGGTTTAACCAAAAGTTAAAGCATATTACTGAGGTATATTCATATTGCTATTCTGAGCTCCATTTCAACTGAGCTGGTCAAGAGATTTGAAGTCACCATTGATGAATGGTCAAAACTGTCAATTACAACAGGAAAAGAAGTTGCTTGCTGTAGCGTGCATTGTTTGTTTGTTTTTGGAGATGCAGTGACTATAGCTGCATTTTGCAGTTATTCCTCCATCCCTTTTCCTGTGTGGTTCTAAATAGCTGGGGTCCAGTAGTTTGGTTGGGAAAAAATATCTATGCAAACTCATTTATCCTTCATGGTAAATAAAGCACAACTCCAGTTGTGGGCACTCAAAGCAAGTCAAGCTCACAAAGTTGTGTGTATTCAGATACAGGTACAGGTGCAGCAATCAAAAAACTTTATCTTCCTTCTGTGACACTGCTCATATCTTTGAATATTCATTAAAAATCAATATAGATCAGGCAAATTCTATACCACTCCAGGAGTCCTTTTGTTTTAGACTCTCCATTCTTCTTCTTGTTAATTATAGAATCACAGAATGGTTTGGGTTGGAAGGGACCTTAAAGATCACCCAGTTCCAACCCCCCTGCCATGGGCAGGGACACCTCCCACCAGACCAGGTTGCCCAAAGCCCCATCCAGCCTGGCCTTGAACACCTCCAGGGATGGGGCATCCACAGCTTCCCTGGGCAGCCTGTGCCAGTGCCTCACCACCCGTACCACCCTTCTATCTTCCAATCCTAACAACCATCCTTTTTTTTTTTTTTTTTTTTTCTTTTTTAGAGAGATGATATATTTGATATCTTCATCCTCCTTCATCACAGTTCTCTGTATTTTCTGACTCCTTAAGCATACTTTTCTTTTGCTTCCTTTTTTTCCATGTGATAGCAACAAAAGACTCATCCTTGTTTTTAAAGGCCTTTTTCATCTATTTTCCTAGGCAGTCAAACAGGGGTCCTTAATCAAGCATATATGAATATAGTATTTGTAGTACTCATGACAATGGTATTTGGTTGAGGTTGTGCTCGTGTCATTGTATGGGTATTTAATAAAGCATTGGTAAGGAACTGTCATTAAAATGCTGTTTGCATTTTATCATTATTTTCTCCCTATGAGTTCTGATCCATTTTTTTCATATTTAGAAAAAAAAAAATAATAATCTGGATGAGATTGCTTGTCATTAGCACAGCAACTCTAATTGTTTTCACCAAGGCAACTACTACTGAACAGATCTTCAGGCAATTAATCTTTACCTGCCAGGATGCGGTCCAGTATAGAAGCCCACATTAGTTATAGTGTTATCTTTTTTTTTCCAAAGTCAGTTTGCTTATCCTCTAGGAATCACAAGTATTTTACTGATGGTAGCAGTAATGCTGTCTTTCAGCATGAAGTAACTCTTAGCCTCCCTTTCTGCCTGTTGCTGGAGAGGGTGTATCCAGTGATTTTGACATTCCTGTCACACCAGATCATCTCCCCAGGCTTCAGCAACAGTGATCATAAAAAGTTTCATAAAAAGTATATACTTGTGTGTGTGCATACACAAAGATTTATATATATATATGTGTGCATACAGTTACTCCATTATGCAGTATTTCCATAAAGAGGCTCTCCCACACCCAGTACCACTACAGAGATGCACAGACTTCCAGCAGAGCTGTTCTGTTGACGGGAGGTACTTGAACTGCACAGCCCCTTTATTTCTACCCATGCAGCATGTTTCCTCTGCAATGAAATAGTTCTAATAGGAGCAATCTCAGCTTGAGCAAACAAAACTTACAGACACGTGTGCACATACGCTAATTGAAGGAGGATTTATCTTAAACCAACCTATATATAAAACTAGGGCAAATTTTCAGTTGTTACTGACAAACAATAAACACCTTCTATTTGAAAAAAAAAAAAAAAAGAAACAAAACAAAACAAACAAAAAAATTTTACTGTATGTTTAATATGTTGGTTCTTGTAATTCTCAACAGTTTTTATAGGACTGAGTTTATAAGGACTCTGAAGAAACCCTCACTCATTACTTTGTGTATAATTATTTTAAACTATGCTAGTAGCTAGCTGTTTATGAGTACAGTCCAGGTCCTGTTTAGGCACACAACCAAACATGCAAGACATTTGCAACATAAATGGGCCATAAAGAATAGATCTTCCTTCTATTTGTAAGAATTTAAAATATTTTACTATGGCAGCTATTTCTTTTCCAGGCTCACACAATCAGAATCACAGAATAACTCGAGCTGGAAGGGCCCCACAAGGATCATCAAGTCCAACTCCTGGCTCCACACAGGACCACCCAAAAATCACCCTAGATGTCTGAGAGTGCTGTCCAAACACTTCTTCAACTCCGGCAGGCTCCGTGCCGTGACCACTGCCCTGGGGAGCCTTTCCCAATACCCGACCACCCTCTGGGTGCAGAACTTTTCCCTAATACCCAGCCTGACCCTCCCCTGTCCCAGCTCCATGCCGTTCCCTCGGGTCCTGTCGCTGTCCCCAGAGAGCAGAGCTCAGCGCCTGCCCCTCCGCTCCCCTCGTGAGGGAGCTGCAGGCCGCCATGAGGCCTCCCCTCAGCCTGCTCTGCTCGGGGCTGAGCAAACCAAGGGGCCTTGGCTGCTCCTCATACGTCTTCCTCCACAGACCTTTCACCATCTTTGAACGCACTCTAATAGTTTTATAAAGTTATACACAAGAACAAATCATGTAAATTTATCTTTTTTTATGTTTTACATCTAATAATACAGTCCAAGAATTTTGCCTAAACTATATAATGCTAACTTTTTTTAGCAAAGGAATATGACATACTAGTTGTGTGGAAGACATTTAGTTGGCTCTACTTTCCTATTATTCACTCCTTTTTATCCCTCATTGTATAACTCTGGCAAACCGACTAGACAATGTCATGCAAGAAATACACAAATTGTTGCATTCAAGCCTGATTTTTAGAACAGAAAAACTAATTTTTCCCCTAATTGACCTACATGTTTGGAACGACTGTGGGAACCTCTCATTCAGCATTTTTCACAAGAACCTGGCAGGCTTAAAATTTGCTGAATAAAAAAAAAAAAAAAAAAAAAAAAAGGTTTTTTGAAATAAAAGTCACTGCTACTTAGATTAATGGCAATGATCTCAAAAAGCTCCAGACCTTAGCTTTCTCCACTAAGCAGCTGAAGGGGGCTAGTGAAAACAAATATTTCATATTGCATACAGCTCCTGCTCTCATTGTATTCTTACAAGCAATTCAAAATGCATCAGAGAAATGAAATGGCAATATATCATAAAATCAGTATGGAATTAAAGACTGCCTCATGGTAAACAGGCAAGGTGGATTGGTGCGTCCCCACTTTGTCTTACTTTCAAGATTCGCAAGTTTTCTTAACTCCGAGGATCTTTTAGCACACGTGTACGTGTGCACAGTAACGGCCTAAGTTAATGACTGTTCTGTCGGAAGATACAGATCGCAGGTTCAGCTCTGCTCGAGCTGGAAGAGCTGGTTGTGCAATTCATGACAGCCCGAGGAATGCAGTGAAAAGAATTCTTCAGAAACAATGGAAGAGGCGATTCTACAAATTGCTCAAGAGCTTCTTTTCTTCAGCAGAGTCCCAGGGCAATTCTAGTGCGGAGGGTGTCCTGTGAATAGCGAGAAGGGATGGTCAGAAGTCCTTGTACTGTTAGGGACTTTTAACAGAAGCAAACAGGAGAGTAATTTTAGCAATATGTAACAGTTCAGTGCGGGAAATCAAAGCACAGCTGCGAAAGTGGAAGCATAATCAAGACTGGTAGACATGCAAAAAGCCACATATGCTGAATTTGAGCCTGCTTTAGTGGCAAATGGTAGCTTAGACAGATAAACTACAGAGAGCTGTCTTCAGCATAGCAACTTTCTTATCTTCTGTCATCCACCACCATCCACCCCTGAATTGGCTTGAAGGTATACAGCAAGGCTGGTTGAGTCCAGCTGCTGTAAGAGTATGGTAAAGATGGGGATGGGTTAGATCAGTTACTAAACAGTGGTGAGTTGCTGTTGGAGTTGTAACACAGGCATGTGGAAGCTTGCAACTAATCGTGTCCTTTATTGACGTTTTAACCACCATTTTAATGTTTGTAATTACATTCTTAGTGGAGAGCCTTCCAGCTGCCAAAGGCAGTTTATTGTCATGCACAGCTTGAAAGAAAAAAATTCCCTCTGAAAGTGGGTGGTCAGGCCAAGACTGTGACTTATCCAGTTGGGCTCTGGAGAGAGATTTTATCTACCTACAGAACTGAGCCTGCCTGAGAGTCGTCATAAGAGCATCCAACCTGCATGAGATTTGACCATTCTTGTCCTCTTATTCTGCAAATGCTGTGAGGCCAGCAGGAGTGCTGGCAGAAGCATGTACGTGTCTGATACTACACAAAGCCTAAATGTTTTTTACTTTTTCCACTTAACTATCACCTGTGTGTTTGAGCATAAGCTTGTGACATTGTTGGAGTCTCCTCTACCGAACTTTGTGTCCCACATGTGCCCAGATATTTCAAAAATAAACAAGAGCCTTCAGAGAACTTTGAATGGAGGAGTGTGTGCCAGGAGTGGGGAATCAGAGAATCACAGAATCACAGAATAGTCTAGGTTGGAAGAGACCTCCAAGATCACCGAGTCCAACCTCTGACCTAACACTAACAAGTCCTCCACTAAACCATATCCCTAAGCTCTACATCTAAATGTCTTTTAAAGACCTCCAGGGATGGTGACTCAACCACTTCCCTGGACAGCCTATTCCAGTGACTAACAACCCTTTCGGTAAAGAAGTTCTTCCTAATATCCAACCTAAACCTCCCCTGGTGCAACTTTAGCCCATTCCCCCTCATCCTGTCACCAGGCATGTGGGAGAATAGACCAACCCCCACCTCGCTACAGCCTCCCTTCAGGTACCCGTAGAGTGCAATAAGGTCACCCCTGAGCCTCCTCTTCTCCTGGCTGAACAACCCCAGCTCCCTCAGCCGCTCCTCGTGTAAGGGTGAAGGGTGTGTAAGCGATGGAGAAGGCTTAAGGAATCAGATATCTATAGCTTTGAAATGTGGGTTTGAATTTCCACATCTCCCAAAAAGAGACATGACATTGCAAGGCCTCTGTTCAGTGCTGGATGCAAGATGCATTTCCAAGATCCAGGTGGCTTGGGGTTACAGATGAAGTAACCATGGAGGCTACCAACAGATGACTTCACGTATCCTCAACAGTCTCAGCTCCATTTTTTCTAGAAATAGGTTACGAAGGCACAGAGAAGACAAGCAGAAAAGCAGAAACTGCTGGGATTCCTAAAAATGTATGCAGGAAATAATGTGAATAGTGAACTGAGATGGACACTATCAATTACACAGAATTGCTGTGGTGAGTTTATGAATTACCCTGCCAGCAAGACTCCTAACAGCCTAGTTCTGTTTCCACACTTACAGATAGGCTCAGACTGAGGATTCTGGAGATTATACATTGCAACACCTCTACGCTGTGGATTTTCAACTTATTCAGGCTGAATAACATCCCAGGAGACTTCATGGACCACTTTTCCTCATTTATGATCACGTAACTTCCCTGAGTCACCGAATGGTCACAGGGGAAGCACCAATTTTAAACCAAGGTTTGGAGGTACAAAAAGTCATTTTCTTGTGGGAAACCAAACACTCCGATTCTTAAAATTTCGTATCTTCCTTTCATGTTTGTGTGTGTGACTCAGAGCCAGAGCCTTCTAATCCTCAGCTATCCAATTGCTCTTCCCTGAATCATAGTGTGGGAACGTGTGTTCTAGGCTATACAAGCCTGAGTCATTTTTATGTTACTATTTCAGAAGTGTAAGCAGTAATTTCTAGAAAATGTTCGGTGGGCTTGGAAAAAGAGAACCACGGGGTATAAGCAGATATACTTTGTGTACCTTACAAACAGAAAGTCAGGTATTCTGGAGAAGAGTTACTCATTAAATATTGATGCACTGATTCTTAAACCCCACAAGTACATTTTAAAAGTTAATGTTGAACTTTTTTTTTTCTGAAGTTGCGCTCTATTTACTCTTATCTTTGAATGGTGATATATATGGCTTCTGCTGTAAAGGACTGGAAACATTATTTCAACAAAATGTGTCAAAGTGCAAATAACAAGTGAACTTATGAACTCTTGCATTCTCAGGGGGTCTGGAGGGGTCTCTGCCAGGTTTGGAGAAAGAGCAGAACATGGATGCTTTTGTTAGACTGCTGGCAAATAGAATTATCTGGAATTAGCACAATTTATTCAGATTTGGTTCTGTTCCAGCTTCCACTAGGGATGCTACTAAGGCAATTTAAACCTCATTCATGATATTGAACAAAATGGTATTTTTTCACACTTTTTCCTTTTTGCTTTCTCAGACAGATCTTCTCAATAGCAGAACGATGGTTTCAAGTGGTCTGTCAGAATTTTTTCAAAAAAAAAAAATTAGATACTCTTGCCCTAAGAAAACTAGCGTAGCCATAAAGCAAAGGATATTTATGACTTATATGAGTCCACTTTATAATTTCAAACTGGATTTCCCATGAATAAGTGTTACCCAGTTTCTCATCTGAAAGTTTTCTTTATGTAAGTGAGTAACAGTGACCCCGTGTCAAATGCATGATAACATTATCGGAATAGGGGAATTTGGGGTCAAAGAGTTTGCTGGTTAGCTTTGTTGCCAAGACCGTTCCAGAGCCTTACAAAGACATGCTGACACATCAATGCAGTGTGTCAAGGAGCTGACTATATGGAACATTTTCCACAGTACTATTTGAAATGTGAGCCTTTCCTTTGTTGAAAAGCATTCCTGCATGTGCAGAGATTGTGTGTGAAAAATAGTAATGAAAAATATGCCATCTTCCTGGGGGGTGAGAACTGGAAAGAAATCTGGGCTCTTTTTTTCTGGGTTGGCAATGCAAAAAGTTCAGTGTTCTGCATTAAAATGATCTTTTGCAAAACATTTACAATGCAGTTAAAACTTTGGAAATCAGCAAGCTTATTAATTGCTACTTTGTTCTTTTGTTCTCAGCTTTCCAAATGTTCATGAATTTCAAAATCACAGCTCTCACTTTTAAGTCTACCCTGTCTTTGGAGCCTACTTGCCATGTCTTTTGTGCGCACTGACTGTACATCTCCGTTTCCTCCTTAAAGCAGTGTTCCTGATTCCTGGAAAAGAAGGAAACTTGTGAGAACATTCCTCAGTTTTTAGGCAATGCCCATTATTAGTCTTGGAATACTTTGACAAAGCAACTACAGAGAGAGAGAGAAAAGGAGAGAGAGAGCAGTAGTCAAGCAGACTAATTAACATTCACTTAGGTGAAAAATGAATGATCCCATCTCAGAATCCATAACATCTAGAGCTTTCATCTGCATAATTTTCTCTGCAGACCTTTTAAAAAAGAACTGCTTTCTAATTCTTGCTGTTTCTCTGTACATGTATATTTATTTAGTAATGATTAAGAAAGGGCTTTGTGAGTGGTAAACATAAATGTTCCCTCAAAAGGTAAAATGGAAACCAGACTTTAGGATGAAAGAGAACTTTCAGATTATCTCTGCCAAAGGGTCAGAAAGGCTTTGAAGATGAAGTACTGGATATCACTTCACTTGATTATTTTTTTCTTTCCTAAACTTCTGTCTAGGACCCTGGGTGGTCTTTTCACCCAGGACAGCAATTAAAGGTGAATAAATAATTCATTCCTGTAGGTCCTAATGCAATGGACTCCTGTGGGGGTTCCTGGTTATTCTACACTTTTGAAAATCAACCCACTGGCTTTCCATCCAATGAATAAAATAAGGTGGCGCTTTTGGTTCCTATTTGTGTACATCATGATGATGTCGAGTAGACTTGATCATTGACTGCTACAGCCACAAAATCTGTCTACCACACCAACTGCACGTGTACCGAACAACTCAATGCTTACTACCCTTGTTCGCTTTCATAGACAGTGTGTGCTTTGCACAGACTGGATCCTGAAGAGGCCCCTAGCCTCCAAAATGCCCAAGACAACCTTGTCCTTAACAGCAGCTAGTTAAGTTTGTTGTCAGTGTAATATCTTTTATAACCATATTTTTTGCCAGTTGCAAAACATGACCAGACCCTAGAGACACAGTCTGTAGAAAAGGCTCGTTTTGTTTCCACCCCTGGATGTGTGTCCAACCTATGTTGCAATGTTTGGCTGTGGGCATTTTTTTAAATTTATTTATTTTTTTAATTTGGTAACTCTCTAAAAACAAAAGGGTATGTCTGTGCAAAAGATTTAGGCTTGAATTTTAAGCTGAGCTCCTCACACTTTGAATCACTAAAACCTGAAAACCTGGAAGCAATTATAAAAACTGAACACTTACTCATCTCAGAAGAGTTTTGCAAGTCACCAAGAAATGATTCATACATGAAGTGCTGTCTGTAGATTTAGACGGGAGCTGAAATATAGATACCCAGTCACCACGGATCAAATTGATGGAAAAAGAAGGGGAAGCATCTTTTATTTTACACTACAGTAAGTATTATTCAATGAGTTTCAGACAAGTAACTCAACCCAGATAAATGATGTTTACCAGAGAAATCTCGCACACAAGGAAAATGGAATAAGCTAATAGCAAATGAAGGTTGAACTGTACGATAGCAGTGTGAAGAACTGTGATTCCATAACTGGTTAGAGAAATTAGTTAAAGCCTGCGCTGCCTCTTAGTATGCCACATAGGAAATAGTGCTTTAGAATAACCTGCATTGCCAACTCCAGAACAGAAACTCAAGAGGAGAGTTGGAAGTCAGAAGCAGCTGGATAAAGACATTGTCACTGCAAAGCCCTTGCAATAAAATGAATCAGAAGATTGGCTTAAAAGTCATAAGATTTAAAAAGTGTATAATTCTTGGTACTTGCCGCCTTGTTTCTGAGACAGCAGGATGGTTGTGAGTCAGGTTTTCAAATCACTCTCTGCAAGGGAATGCCAGAACTAACTTTTTCTTGCAATACAATCTGAAGTGCTCAAGTCATGCTGGAATTCCAGGAACTGGAGCTTGAATGAAAATGCAAAATGCATGCGATTCTGCAATAAAAAAAAAAAAAAAAGAAAAAGAAAAAAAAAGAAATGTAAAGACAAACAAAGCACAATAGTCATAGGGACTATTCTCTCTGCCTCATTGCTGAAGAGAAGATTGATATAACAAAATACATCCCATACTCTAACAAAGACAAGGCTGCTCTCCATCAGGATCTCACTGTTGTATCTTATCAAGCCCGTTGAACTAGTCAGACTTCTCTAAGAATAAGGTCTTGGGAGCATTCCCACTTTTTCAGAGCAAAGCAGGACAACTCACACAAGAGGCAGTGAGCGTTTGGCTCTCTCTGGATGCAGTCGCTGAAGTGGTTCTTGCAAGTTATCTAAAACTAATCTAAACAGTTTCAATTGTAAATAACTGATGTTTCTAGACATTTGGCTTCCTTATATGCTCTAGATGCAGATGTCTTCTTATACAAAAGGGAACTGTCTCTATAGCCTTCTGCAGTGCACTACTTGCAGTAAAATTACATTGTAATGATTTGCAGTGACTTCTTTGCCCTCTCATTTGCCCTCACGTACCTCAGACAATTTATTCTTCCCTAGCATAGTTTGAAAATATCTCTATAACTTCAGCCTCTGCAATATTATTTCTTTATTACTAATTCTTAATGGCAGATTTCAGGGAAACAGTAGGAATGAGCTGGTACAATTTATAAACCGAATGTTTGCCTTAAAGTGCCCTATTGTTGGTAACATCGGAAAACAGCTCACAGTGAATGTGTAGGCTGGCATAAAGTAAGGCAGTATCTCACAGCAGAGTCTGTCCTATAGCTCCACGCTTAAAACTGAAAGGAGAGAAAGGATAAACAATGCACGTTTAAATGGCAATGATGAGTAAACTTTTAATTTCCTTCAGAAACAGGTACACGATGTGAAAGAAACGACCACAACTCCCTGCCTCTTCTGCTCTGCTTCCTTCCCGCTGCCTCCCCCTACATCCCAACCCCAGCCCTCAGCAGAGGTGCCGTTACACTGGAATACGGGGAATTTCATCTGGCACAGAGTTCAACCACTTCCCAAACTGAAGTAGGCTGTACTGGTTCATGCACATTAACCACATCTGTATCTACAGATTTTTTTTTCTGGCTTTAACACTGTTATTATAACTGAAGTGGCAAAACTTTCTGTAGAGACCAGGCCTTGGCACAAAGCTTGTGGCTGTAAAACACTGGACAGTGGGGCTCTGATTTTGTTCAGATGCTCCAGCGTTGCTGCCAGGTACATATAAAACAACAGGATTCCTTCCTTCACCATTTCTTATCCTAGTGCAGTAATGACCCCATTATGTTGTTCTGTAAATTGCTGAAGGGAATAAACAGCCTAGCACCAACAGGCACAGAGAGTATTAACGATCCCTGACAGAGTTCATCCTAAAGTTTGGGTTAAGTTTTAACTGTCAGAAAAGAAAATAATAATAATATTTTATATAACACTCTTCAGGCCTGAAATTTTGCCTTCCTAAAAGCAGAAGCGAATGTTGTAAATATTGCCAGATGCCCTGAACTGAGTCCACGACTGAGTTCATTCTTGAACACATACTGCTATACATAAATTCTTCATATCTTGAGTCCTTTCAAGTATTCTAAAATCATGAGTTCATTTCACCACTACTGCGTATAGTCTTGTTGTGCAGTGAAAGTGTTACAGTCATTTGATCCATCGGTTTTCGGTCCGCCACACAGGAAGCACACCAGCAGAGTTCATAATTTTTAACTTATTTTCCATCAGTCGTCATTCCTGTAGCCATTGCTCTTCTAAAATTATATAAAAGATACACCCTCTTTTGGCAACGGGGATTTCCCTTGAGCAGTGTAAGACAAATACAAGTCAGCGGCTGATCAAGAATTGTCACTGGAACGTCAGTGCAAGACGTGTCTGAGAGACTCAAGAGGAACTGATGTCACCGGAGGTTTTGATCTCCAGTGGCAAAAGTGAAATTGAAAACTAAGCTCCCAGAAACCTTACATCTTAAGTATCTACTCAAGTATCTTAAGCATCTACTACTGAAATCTCTGAGATGTTCCAAAATCTGTTGATATATTTATGGGTAAGAATGGAAACTTCAATGGTTAGAGATGAGAAATTTTAAATATATATTTGAGTATTCCTCACGTTCCACCACTTGCAGTTACCTCCATGGCTTACTGCTTGCTATGGGGCAGGTATTTAAAACCTACCTACGCCCCTCTCACCACTGGAAAGAAATAATCAAGGCCATTTTATAGCTCTGTACTTCCCCGTTCTCTATGCACTGTGCCGACCAAGCCACTGCCCTCGCTGTTTTAACTTAGCATGTCTGAACAGAAGATTATTTGGTTTGGTTTGAATAAACTGCCTTTGCAGGAGAAGTTGACAGTGAGGCATGAAACGCCCACAGACAAAATGAATGCATCCAGTGATGTTATCTAACAGAGGTTTGATTGAAACAAATCTCGGGTGGTTCTCATGGAGATGCAGGCTTTTAACTCCCATCAAAATTGGTGGGAGTGAAGTAATTACCTGCTTTAAGGAGGTCGCCCTTGGCTGATTTGGAGTGCTTAACTGATCAAAACAGAGCACTGTTATCACCAGCTTATTTAATTGCAGCCTTGAGAAATTAAATACAAATGGGTCTTGCAGTCAGATTAACGCACGATTAAACACGTAATTTTGACACAATGAGAAACATTTCTCAAGATTAATTTCTATAATAATCTCTAGAACAAACACATTATATTTTTTTTTAATTATGAGCAAAATAAATACAAACTTTCATTTTTTTTTCCAGTTTAATATGCTTCTTGATACATTTGTCTTTGCCACCACACATTGGCACAGAAGGCACTTAGGATTCAGCAGCGCAACATTTGCGGCTCGCTGCTCCCCAGCAGGTGGGGGGGTGAGGAGGGACAGACACTTTCCTCTCAGTCCAAATGAACAGAAAATCATGTTAGAAAGTGCAATACAGTAAGGCAAAAGTGTGAATAACAACATTTCATGGCATTTGAGCTATGAACAGAGCAAGACTTTGCCAGTCCTTACACTCCTTCCACACCTTCTTACCTCCGATACCTTTTTGTACCTCATCCCCAGTTACACCGTTGTGCGGCCACTTACATTTCACTGCATCTTCTTCTTTCCTTTTTCTCAACTTCTCATTTTTTTGAATTGCCACTTCCTTTGAAATTCTCAAATGGTGACAAAGAATCACGAGCAACTGCAAAAAAAACACCAGATACTTTTCTTTGCATTTCACATTGCGTTAAAACAGGGGATGATTTGTCACAAGACAGTACTGGAGCTTACAGGTGTGTTGGGAAACAGACAGTATAAAATTTGCTGCCCGAGTCTGATCTGACTGTAAACTCCTTTGGGTAGAAGCTATGTGTTCATTTTTATGAATTGGGTTGTGATAGCTTTACTATTGTAGAGGGAGTCGTGCTCATTTAGTAGGTCTGTTTGCAGATAAAAGCGTGATAGCCTCATCCTGTATTCGTAGGAGGTTGCCAATATCATCCCGTAAGAATGAACCTTCAGGGACTGAGGAGGGCGAGTGATTCAGCAGAAATCTGTGGGGAAGGATAATGAGAGTGGTCCCCAAAAGGGATTCTCCTCCCCCTTCCTCCCCACAGTTTTGTTTCTTGTGAGCAGTACCACCAGCGGCAGGCACTGGGGGCCTGGAGCTGTCATTTTGCTTTGTTCACCAGAAGCTGTCCTTGCATGTTTTGCGTCATGGCTTTTGAGATTAAGAACAGCCACATACCATCGGCATGCAGTGAAAATGTAAGACCGGAGAAGGCAGAAGAAAAAAGGAGCTGGGGTTTTGTTCTTGCCTTTATCTATTTATTTATTTATTTAATTTTATTTTTTATTTTTTTTGCATCTAAGAGCTGCTATAACCTCAGTGAAATTTCACAGGATAAAGAACGAGCGGTGTGTTCTATGAGGGAGCAATCAGGGAGAAACCAGAGAAGCTGAAGAAATTTGCTGAGTGTCCAAATGGCTGAAGCAGAAAAATGAGTTTGCCTATATAAATCCTCTTCTAAAAACATGATGTGCCTGCAGGGAGGCGACAAATATTTGCAGTCATGGTCTTTACCTAATGAGGTCTTACTTAAAATATTCCTGGCATTTTTTGTGTTTGGTTAGCTCATTTTAAAACACAAACTTTCTTTAAGAACCTTAAATCTTCTTTACAGTGTGCAACTTGGAAAGAAGTTAAATTTAAAATTTAATCATGATTTCAAATTAAAAAAAAAATAAATAAAAAATCAGAAGGAACATACAAAGTGCTTCCTTAAAAATAGCACTTTTTTTTTTTTTTTTTTTTCTTAATTGGAAAATAATTATTATGCTGGGAGTTCTTTTCTCCAGGGAAGCAAGAAAGATGTTATGAATTACAATTTTAGGTCCTATCTATGTGAATAATTTCTGCTTCTTGTTTTCAGGAAGAGATTCTTATTCTTTATACTGAAATATTGCACTACCACCACAGTTGGGGTATCCGAACCACAGTAACAAGTATGTCTATAACCACATATGACAATTCTTGATTTCATAACGAGCAAGACTGGAAGAAACTCTACAGCAAGGGTAAACAATGCATGCTGTTTCAGACTAGGTCTTTAAGTATGTTTCAGCTAGTTGTCAGCAGGTTTTTTGAAGGGACTGTGTGCAGGCAGCAGGTGTAGCTTTGTAGGAACCAACTTTGCCCCACTGCACATGCAGGTTAGCGGTCATAGCTGTGGAAAGAACCAAAAAGCACTGTGCATCTTCTCCACTGAAGTCACTTGCCAATTTCAATAAGCGTAAGATAAGCGGACACAAAAAGAAATCTCTTCCCCATACCTCCTCCACTCTTCAAACCCGAGGCTGTCTGCCAAGAAATGCCAATCTCCTCTCATCTTCTTTCCAGTGCCCTTTTTCTTCCACCTTTGTGCACCTGTCAGCCAGCCTCAGGGCTCTTCACTGAGAGGTCTTGTGGAGCATTAAAATAATTCCTTCTGATTGTTGTCTTGCACTCGGATGTCTTCTCTCTGCATAGGCTCCAGCCTTGCTGTGCCAGGAACCCCATGGTAACAGTGAGAGTATTTTAGTATACAGGAGAGTATTTTAGTATCTCCTACGGTAGCAATGGAGAATTTAATCACTGTTTCTCCTGTCTTTAGTAATCATGCCTATACAGAACAAAGCAGATACAACATTTCTCAAACGTGAAATACTTGTGGCTTGCAATTCACCAACACTCTTCTTGGTGCAGGATAATGGATCTCTGCTGTCCTGGGCCTGAAGCCTTCAGCAGGCTGTAATGGTGTGCTCAGGTAGCTTTCCCAGTGACGAGCAGTTGTTTAGCTTGTTCTCCAGCCAAAACCATAATTCTGACAATACACAGTGCCACTTTTAATACAAACACATGGACACAACGGGGTAACATTTGGGCTGTTTTGTAAAACACTACTTTGTTTTTCTGTCTAAAGAATTTAACCTAGCACAAATGTTTGGGTTTGTTTTTGTGTGTGTGCTTGTTGTTGGTTTTGTTTGTTTCCAAAAAGGAAATAACACAAAGGAATACATGATGTAGCAGCCAAGTTGCCCACCCATTTGCTGAAACATCCCCAGGCCTGCTCCATGGAGCCCACACGACACCACACCACCAGAGCCTAGACAGGGAAATACAGCATTCAGCTGGGCCAAGATGTGCCCTGAGCACTGGCCAGGACTGCGTGGGCTAATTCTCTGCACGCTCCAAAGTTTACCTCTTTACAGACAGTGATTTTATTAACATCTGCCATTAACATCTGACAACTTTTCATTTGGTCATTAATTTTCTTTAAAAATTCACAGCTAAATATGCATCTGGCTGATTTCAGCCAGGTGACTACATCTAGGATTTTCAAAATTGAAACCCAAATCTTGCAGTAGGAATCATTTTAAAAAATATATATTGAAAAAAGCTCATTATCTGAGCTGAGAAAAGTTGAAGGACACCAATCTTAGACTCCAATTATAATTGTTAATGTTAATATTGATGTTAAGATTGATATGTAGCAAAAGGGAGAACAGGCAGCCTAGCCTCTCCATGCAGCATGCTATTAAAGACACATTTATCTTTTGGAGTTCTGTAGTAAATACTCTGATAATGTTTTTGCTATTTATTCTGCCCTCCCACTCTGTGCACTTTTCCCTCTTTGGCAGGCCCTTGCACATGGCCCTAGCTGTTTTCCCATCATTATCCTGTTACGAAGCATGAAAGTGCAGTTGATCTTGGTGCTGAAAACTTAGCCAGGCAGCTCAGCAAAGAGAGATGCACTTTAAAATAATTTAAAGGGATTTATGGACTCACATCTGTGATCTCTGTGTTCCAGGGACCCGTGCTATGACCTCTCCAGTCACCAAAGCCCTTCTTGGTGCACTTGCAGATTACATGCTCCTTATGGAGGGAGGGGTGCAGGATGCTTTCCATGTACTGTAAGAAACATCTGTCTTGGGATTTCTGTGAATTTCAGAGATGAGAGGATGTAGCACAGAAAAATAAAGTGTGAATGCTGCTGTCTCCTTGAAAGCAATATTAACATTAATACTTACACTCTGAAATAAAGCTAGTTACACCCATAGAAAAAATGCAGCCATGAGCAGGGCTTGAAGCTCATGTTCAGTGTGCACCTGAGCTGAAAATTCTCCTGGCAAAGCCAGATTTGAGTTCTGGTTGCTGTTGTATCAGCTGATATCACAGGCCCAGTGCAAATATCATAGGCGTTGAAGTAAATTCTAAACATCTGCCCCAATTCATCCATTTCTACTCAGCTCAATACTTCTCAGCACAAGTCATCCTCTGCTGTCACTGCCTTACTGAGCCACCACACAGCCACACACAAAACTTCACTCTCTGCCATAGCATTTGCATCCAAGTTCCCACCGATCTCTGGTGTCACTGAGGAATAGTGAAGGGACCTGCAGGGTTTTGTTTTGCATTGTTATGGTTTATTTGAAATGAAACAAACTCAAAGATACACCATGCTTTCTAGCAGAAGAAGCCTCACGTATCCTTTTAAAGTAATGGCAAAGTAAATGCAGTAAATATTATCAAAGTCCACTTTCATAATATTTACAAACTGGTTGATCCAGACAGCAAAGGGACAACTCCTCTACATCAGAAAACAGAAGAGACTTTCTTGCACAGTTCCTGAGTAAACAAAATATTTTTCCAAGGACAGGGTCCTGCAGTTACAGGCAACTTCTGGCTCATTACCTGCCACATCCAAGAAGTAAGCAGAAGGCTACAGGCGCTCTCTATTCTAATCATGTCCCTCATTACATTGATCCTGTAAACAGGCAAGTCTTCAGTTTGCAAGTCAGAAGGGTGCCCTCATGGCAAATCAAGTCACACCTGCTTTATTTTCCTCCACCGAGATATGAGCTCCATGCTTTGTGTATGGCAACATGCTGTTGTTTCCTGCTCATTTTGTTTAAATCAGCCTGTTAATTTTTGTCCTGTGGAGTCATTCTCAAGATGGGTATGATCTCAGTCTTTCATTATTTAATGACTTTCCCTTTGTGGGACGACATACAGCTCTTCCATGTTGCTCATCACTTTTGGAAAAGGACCAACTTCAAGAGCTCCTTGACTGGATGAGGAAGGGAAAAAGGAAGAAAGGACCTTCATTATTACTTTTTAGGGACTGAATTGTAGTCTTGCTTTCTTCAGGCTGGAGAAACTCCAAATAATTTTTGCCAGCATAAATCATGATGCCTGAATGTCATGCTATTGCAAATGCAAACAGTGGCACAGTAAATGACTTAACCTTTGCCTGAGGCGTAGTTTCTTAAACATGTTACCCTCTCCAAAGGAGCTGCAGAGCTGTTAGGAGGATGCCCTTTTTTCAGGTGAATGTACTGGGTCTGGCTGGGATGTTACCTTTCCCTGCAGCAGCCCACACAGTGCTGCGCTCTGCACTTGGAGCTAGAACAGCAGTGGGATCACACCAGTGTTGTGTCTGCTGCTGAGCAGTGCTGGCACAGCATCAGGACTCTCTCTGACCCTCCTAGGGGGTGGGCCAATAAGTGAGAAAGAAACTTCACCAGGGCAGCTGACCTAACCTAACCAAAGGGATATTCCATACCATACGATGTCACACTCAGCAATAAAAGGTGGAAAAAGGAAGAAGAGGGGAGGGGTGGGCTCTTGTTGTGAAAACGTCTGTCCTCGTCCCGAACACCGGCTACGTGCATTGAGGCCCTGCTTTAAGGACGTGGTCAAGCATTGCTCATTTGTGGGAAGTAGAGAGTAATTTCTTTCCTCTGCACTTCCACATAGCCTTTACTTGTTTTGTTTAGTTATTCCCTTTCCCCCCTCCCTCTTCCCCTTTCCCTTTTTCCCTTTTAGTTGAATTGTTTAATTAATAATAATATTTCCTTAATAATATATATATATATATTTTATCTTTAATTAAATCATCCTTATCTCAACCCGTGAGTTGTTCTTTCCTTTACTTCTTCCCCTCCTCATCTGAGGAGGGGGAGTGAGAGAGCAGTTGTGGTGTTCAACTGCCTAGCACGGTAAAACCACCACAGTGAAACAGGATGCATTGAAATGACAGCAATAACCTCAGATTTTCCCATTTCTACTTATGACCAGTAAAGTATTGTTGTGCACCTGCAATTGGGCAAGTTTTTCTTGCAGCTTGTGGGCAGAAAGCTTTAGTGTATGTTCCCAATAAGACAATTATTAAAAAGTTGTCTGAAAGCATATTTTGACCTCTGTGTGTAAAGCTTATTTTCCTGTCAGACTCAGAGGCTGAGCGAGCAAAATAGTTGGACGAGGCTGACTGTAAAACCAGCAGATTAAACCTACCTGTCTGGGCAAGTCTGGGCAGACAACCAGGTCTACAGCTGAAAGTAGGCCATTGCCTAGAGCAGAAGAAAGGGCCCGGCCCTGCTGCCTGCTTTGTTTGAGACCTAGAAAGCCAGAGAGGCAGCTGTGGCCAAGGGAGGCTTTGGAGCACGTGGCTGGGCTGGGATCACACTCAGCAGCAGCAATCATCTCTCCCAAATCTTCCATTGACCTCATGGTAGCTGCCTGACCTCTCGGCTCTCCACCCAAGCACTGCTCCCTCCTTCCCTTCCCTTCTTTCCCTCTGGCAGGAGCAGCCTGTGCTGCCCCAGCCTTGCAGCTTTATTTGGTTGTGCTGGGTCCAGGCTTGGTGGCTTTCAAGATTTCACCCCTCAACACAGGGCTCTCAAGCCCCTACCCTGCACCCCTCATGCAGCCCTGATGCAACCCTATGGCCCCTGCTCCTGGGTCAGGGGGCTGGCCGGAGGGTCAACAAAAACACAGAAGAAACAATTGTTCCTTTTTAACACTTCAGCTTCACGCTGCTACCACCTGCATGGTCCCACGAGCAGTTATGTCTGAGGGATGATGCAGAAGCACATCAAGCTACCAGTACTGCTGAAGGGAGCATTGAACAAGCAGGGCCCATAGCAGGACACGCAGTGGCCGTGTATGAGCCTCCGTGGACAGCAGTGCCCACATCACCTCTGCATCCAGACAACAGCACTGGGCCTTGTCCGTGCTGCACAAGCACAGCACAGGCTCTGCCTCCAAATCCTCACAGGACAACGTGCCTGTGGCCATCATAAGGAAGAGCTTCAGAAGAGGGAGCTGATGAGGACAGAGGGGCCTCCCTGTGGTCTGGAGAGTGGTGGGACCCAACATGGGCTGCCTGGCACAGGCAGGTAACCCAGTCCAGATGCCTGAAGACTACAACATGAATGAATTTCAATAACCATTGCTTTCTCTGCTCAGCAAATGTTTCACCTTGTGTTATGACATTTTGTACTTGTATAGGTTAGTGTAAAAATTTCTTACTAGTGTTGTGATGCTTGATGCAAGATACAAGGGAGAAACTGTCTCACTGTTGCAAGCTCCCCCTCACACCGAAGAGCTTAACAGGTTTTTAAAAGGATTTAGACATTACTGGCTTGTATGGCATTCAGAGTGTACTAAAATTGGGCACATGGGGAGAAAAAGCCTCTTGGGAAGCTATTGTGCTTGTTCCTTGAGCTTGCAATGTCTTCTGAAGCAGTAGTGTTGGATGAGACCGCGGGCTCATTCCTGTTTATTCGAGGCAAAACTTGGAAAATGGGCAGAAATTTCTGCTAAGGTGCTCCAGGTGTAGGCAGGTACCACAGGACAGGGAGAGGTGGCTCTTCGGGGACGATCTGGGTGAGCCATTGGGCCACGCACGGCATCAACCCTCGAGGCCACCTCGGGCGGGATCACCACACGGCCGCAGACCCGTCCCCTCGGGGGCCGCCATCTCAGGGGGTGCCGGCCTGAGGGGAAGGGGGCAACGGGCACCGGCGGGGGCCCCGCTCATGGCGGCCGGGCTCCATGTGGGGCCGGCGGCCGCCCCCCGCGCCCCGGCTCCGGGCCGGGGGAGCGAGGGGAGCGGCGGGGGACGGCAGACGAGCGGGGCCGGCCGGCCGCGGCCCTGCAGGGGTGGAGGGGAGCGGCGGCGGGGCCGGAGGGGCGCGGAGCCACCGCGGAGGGGCGGCAACGGGGTGGAGGGGGGGGGGGATTTGCGTCAGTGAGGGAGCTGCGGGCGGGCGGAGGGACGGCCGGCTGGACGGACAGACGGAGGGAGCCGGCGGAGAGGCAGCGGCCGGCCGATGGAGCTGTGCCCCGGCCCCGCGGCGCCCTCGGGCTGGGCGCTGCCGCTGCTGCTCGCCCTGGGCGCCGGGCTCAGCCACGCCACCCCGCACCTGCGGTACTCCCGGCCGGGCTCCCGCAGCAAGTGAGTACCGCGGAGCCCCCGGGGCGAGCCGGGACGGGGCGTGCGGGGTGCCCCCCCCTCCCCCCCGTCGCCTCCGCGCCGGGCTGATGCCGCTTGTCTGTCCCCCCAGGAACTGGTGCGCCTACATAGTGAACAGGAACGTGAGCTGCTCGGTGCTGGACGGGACGGAGAGCTACGTCCAGGCCCAGTACAAGTGCGCCTGGAACGAGTTTCCCTGCCGGCCGACCCCGGTGTAAGTAAGCCGAGAAGGAGGAAGCGACCCTGGGAGGGGAAGCGCTCGGTGGCCCGAAGCCCTCCCGAGCGAGAGCCCCGTGGGCCCCGTGGGAGAGCGGTGGCTGCGCTCCAGGGGCTCGCTGCACCCCAAAACGGGCCGGACGGCGCGTACCGCTCTTCTGGTACCCAGGCACACGCCCCGAACAAAGCGCTCGCTTTTATTGCAAACATGAGGCTGCCCGGGGCTAATTAGAGCCAGATTGAGTACGCTGGGGCGTACGGCGCGTTCGCTGTGTGCGGACCAAGGGGTGGGGAGCTGCGCTGGCACACCGGCCCGCGGCCCCACGCCGCTGCCATGGGCGGCCCGAGCACCAGCACCTGCTGGGAGCACACCCGTGCGCCCTGCCCCGGGCTTGGCAGGGTGAGCGGTGCTCACAGCAGGTCTCCTGGGTGCCCCGCGGCTGGATCAGCGGGTAGCAGAAAGGGAGAGGCAGGAGCATGACCCAACGCGTTCACCGTTTCTGTATCCCTATCGGTTGTACCGTACAGGGAGCAGGCATGCAGAGATTTCTGCATGGTGAGGTGTGGAGTGCGGTGTAAGCTTCTGCATGGAAACCCACAGGGTTACCGTCATGTTGTGCTGTAGCAAGGCTGTGTGATCTCTCAGGTAGAGCAGGAGTCGGGACAGCTGCATCACGCTCACCCACTGGCTCGCCCCCTTTCCTCAGTTTCGCCACCTGAAAAACAGTAATAGTTGCACTTTTTATTGGAAAGCTGTACAGGATAAGCTTTCTGAAACTCTCTCACCTCCAGAAGTCAAGGGTTGCACTCCCACAGATACCGGTGGGATTAAGCTTATGCTTGGACTGACCTGATGGTGAGGATAAATAACTAGTTTTTATTTTGATGTAGGAGGCAGGTGGTACTGCCGTGTCCTGGGTGCTTCTGAAACGGGCTGCATACACTGATGGCGCTGCCTCCTAGGGGCCTTTGTTGGCTTTTGAATGCACTGGTTTTAGTTTGGTTTGAAAAAATGGCTTTTCTCTACTGGGATATATGAACACCAGAATTGGAGGCAAATAACAAAGGCAGCAGGCAGCTGAGCAGCACAGTCTTGTGTAATTTCCCTCATTTCTCTCTGGAGAATTGAATTGTCCGCTTTGGTTTTCTGATTGAGGTTTTGGGCTTTGTGATGGGGTGTACTCTCCGTTGTACAGTCTCAGTAGTAGAGCTGTGGAGTAGTGAGGAAGGGTTGAAACTGAACTCCATGAACACATACATCAACAGGAATAGAGGTAACGAATTTCTGAGGTGGTAAATTAGGGTTTTCTTGGACTATTTGTTACTAGATAATGAAGAAAGTGCAAAGGCATTGCTTCTAGCTCAGGAAATTCCTGAACTGAGGACTGGTTGAGCTGGTGGAAACCTTGGCAGCAGTCAGAAGGGGAAGCCCTGCTTTAGTGGGGGACTGGACTGGATGACCTCCAGAAGTCACAGCCCTTCCAAATTATGCTGTGGTTCTGTGAAATGGCATTGTCTGTCCTTCTGCTTTTCCTACACATCTGGAGCTGGCTGTTGTCAGAGATAGAATATGGGGCTAAACAGATATTTGGGCTCGCCTGCTGTGGCCAACCTCATGGTTTTTTTTTGTTCTTTGAGAACGGAATTAGATACTTATCATAAGCCTTTGTTTCCTGAATTTGTTTTTTTTTGGTGAACATAAGTGTTGTTTTATTCATAACCCGAGTGGAAACTGCTAAATAATTCCTCATTCTTAACACAAAATATTTTAAGTACCTATTACAGCAACAGCTGATGAACACTGAAAGCATCTGGAATATCCTTTAAGCAGGTCATATCAAAATCTTGACGTTTTATTCTGTTCTAAACTATGTTTTTATAGACGACTTATTTTTCTGTCTCTTGCTAGTATGCACATTTTCCTAGGAGCAATGTAAGAAAGGAATTAATCCAAAGCGTTGGAAATACATGGTCCAAATCGTGCAAAGCCCTGTGCACAGAACACACTTTTCATGCTTAATTCAGTAGGAGTAGTGGTCTGAATAACAAAATGTGTTTGTATACGTTTGCTAGTTCAGAGCCTAGCGTTGACAAAAATAGGACAGGAAAGAGCCATAAAAGAAACAAAGAAAAGATTGTGAGGACTTCTCTGAAGTTGTTCTCTTTTTCCTTTACACACTTAGATAGAGAAGTTAAAAATGAACTAAATAGTAGATATTCATTAGAATAAACTACAGTCCCTGTGTAGCCTCCTTCTGATACCCTTGATTTATTTATCTAAGGCCTCATTCTCTTACAGACAGTGGGTACAGTGAGATCCAAGTCAAACACAGAATTTGTTAACTGTATCATAGATTTATGGGTTTTATTAGTACTTGAGTGTTTTTTTTTTTTCTTTTTTCTTTTTGTTTTTGGTGTTCAGTCAATGGATTTACTATTGAATTAAGTTAAAGACTCCTCCTACAGTGGAGGAGTTGAAATAGAAAGCTCTGGTGATTAAACCTAAATGTGCATGAACCCTTAATGTCTGCCCTTTCGGCCCATTCAGATATTGTTTGTCTGTAAAATAAATAAATAGAAAACCCACGCTGTTGGAATGACTTCACATCTAGGAGTGTCAACTGTAATTTAAGTTTGGTTACAGGGTTGATTTCCTAAAATGTTACCTTGAAATTGAGGAAATTGTTACACTTCATTTTTTTTATAGGTATTTGGGCTCAATAATGATTTCCTCACAGAACAGTTAGTGAAGGCTTTGGCTGATTAAGGTGTCAAGGATAAATGTGAGTTACAGTGTGGCTGCTTAAGAGATACGAAGAGAAGGAGGAAAAAGAAAAAGCAGACGTGCCCTTTGAAGTATGTGCCCTTTGAAGTTTGGGGGGCTCCTGATTTATTTTACTTAAAACTGTGACTGGTAAAGGAGAGAGAAACTTTGTTATTAATGGGTGGTAGGAATGAAGGGTACTTGTACAAAAATGATGGTGTTCTTACTCACTAAAAGGAACTCCTATGTTTTGAAATTTAGCATCGTTTCTTAAATAACTGCCCCCTCCCCACTTCTTCTGTTAGGAATTTTCTTTCCTAGCTTTCTTCTGAATACTTTAGAAACTTAACTGGCTTAATAGCGTTATCTGTTTCTAAAAGCCAAGTGTGTTGTCTTCTTGGCTAGGTCCTGCAAACTCTTGAGGGTTGTTGAAGTTATTGGACATCCTCTGGTCAGTGTAGCTGCATCAGGATAGGATGTTGGTATCGGATGTTACTATACCATTTTTTGTTTTATTTATTCATTTATTCCCTTTTGTGGTGTAGAGTACATAGGGACACTTGTATCTTAGATGCCCCAATTTATGGCCCAGCATTTTAGGGTAAATCTGCTTTCACTAGCAAAGTTTAATTAATAATAAGCCTGTGAACTGAAGCAGGGGAATGTTTTCTGTTTTTCCATTGTTACCACAGAACTGGCAAACAGGACTTCCCAGTCCCATGGAGGGAGAGGTAGTAAATCAAATAGAAAAATTTACACTGGGAGGAACCTCTGAAGGTCATGTAATCACCCTGCAGCCCCCAGCTCACAGCAGAGTTGGCTTCAAAGTTAGGTCAGGTTGCTCAGGGAATTAAAGAAAGGATGTTTATCAGATCCCCTAATTCAGATAACAGTTCTCATTAATTCTGCTCGTGTGTGTAAAGATATGTGTGTGCTCAAGAGTATAATGAGTCAGGTCACCTGTCTCTAGCTTGTGGCGAGCCGATTTCATGATTTAGTGTGAGCATCTTATCTTAACGCTAATGATTTACACACAAGAAGCAAACCAATTACTTCAGCAGGTTGCACGTACTTAGAAAACAGTCAAGAAAGTTACAAATGCATCAAGAGCTAAATTAGCAAGCCTCTCCAGATCTCTCACTGAGCAATACTTTCCAAGTTTCTTGTATTAAATGACCATAAATAAGCCCACTCCCAATCCAAAGCACAGTTTCAAAGCTCAGTCATTGCCAAGAAGAAGATTTAAGGCAAAAAGGCTGAAGTAACTTTACAGACTGTTACTGTTGGTTTTCTGTAATCATAAATGTTGGGATAGGTGACTCTACTCACTAGCAACACACAGCTTTTAATAGGCAGTATACAATGCTTATTAATAAAAATATTTTGAGTAAAAGTGGAAATTTTATTACTGGGAAGCAGCATGTCAGACTTCAGTTCAAATTCACGTGGCCGTATTGATTTATTGTTTTCTGGCAACCTCAGAGCGTCCTGGGTGGAGCACAGCAGAACTAGTCTAGGAACATGTAGTAAACCCACATGTAGCTTTCAGCCCTTGAACAGTCCCGATGTTGTTTTCCCTGAGCATACTCAGTTGGTAGAAGTTGAGTGCACGGAGTCAGAGTGCTCAGCACAGGGCAGGATCAAACACCCAGGTCAGTACAGAATCAGAGGCTTTGCTTGCCTCTGGCTTCTAGCAATGTGTATCTCGTAAGAAAAACTTTCAGGATGCACAAGGAGCTGAAGGGAAAGTGAGGGCTATTTCATGTTTCCCCTTGAAATATCTAGAAAAGCCTTTAAAGATTTTTTTCCCCCTACGTAGGTATTTCATATGAAGCAGAATTTCTTTGTACAGGCTCCAGCTAGCTGACTGCATAGGGAGTTTTGCCTAAGGGATTGTGCATTGAAAACAGTAAGGAAACTTAAACAACTTCAGAGCATACTCGGGTTTCCTGGAGTGCTTGTTTGGTAATCTTTGAGGGCCTGCTGGGCGTGGTAAACTTCCCTGGCCATCTCTCTGAGCTTGCAATTGTGCATCTCTGCCTCCACACACTGAATGCAACAGTGTCTTTCTTCTCTGTGAACTGGACAGGGAATTTAAATTTTCATACATCATGCAGAGTTTGTTGCAATAATTCAGAAATCACAAACTGTTCCTCAGTTTGCATTAATACAAATAATTACACTTTTCATGTTTTTCTGGGTTGAGATGTGTATGACCTGGAGGTCTGGGGCTGCTTCTGTTAAGCACCAAACCGTTGCCAGAATAACAGATTGTTAATTTTGGGGAGCTGCTGACCTGTTGAAGGCCTATTTTGTCATAATTCACCTCCAAAAAGCAAGAAACATTCTGTACCACTAGAAAGTGAGCTGTTCAGTTTTACACATTGCAGATTCTTACTCCCTTCCTCCCATAGACCTAAGGACATCTGACCTCTCTTTTGCATTCACATCTCATCTTTCCTCTCCCCTCTGATTCACTTTGACCTGGTGTCTTGAAAAGTATCAGGTCTCAAAGCAAAGCTGTGTTTTATTCTGGAAGTTGGATTCCAGCTAATCCCACTGGTTAGCTCTTGGATTCATAAAAGTGTTGGTTATTTGCTCGGTCTATTCTATTTGAGTATGTTTTCAAATAACCTCTTAGGAGTCGCTTTTTCTTAGAAATAAGCTAATTTCATGGGTTGGGGAAGCAAGAGAGACACTACTGGAGCTCTGTTTCTCAGGCAGCTTTATCAGAAGCAGTACTCTGCATCCTCACTGGACATTTCCACTGGTGTAAGGGGAGAAATTCGGTCCCTACTTGAGGGAGAAGCAGGTGAGGATGTTGTAAACATGCAAGCTGATGCTAAGCCCCTTTCTGTTCCATCACTCTTGGACTACATCACAGTGCTACTCTACATTTTTTTTTCTGAATCTCTTTAGGAAGCACTGTCTTTTCAAGGTTCTAATATCCTATTTTGTTTAGTGTATTTTTGTAGCTTATTCTTGGTCTGTCAGCATGTGGTTGACTGACATATGTTTAGCTTGCGACAAAATGGAAGGAAGCAACCATGTAAGAGTTACAAGACTGTAAATCCAAGAACAAAGCTCTGCTTTGAGTGTTGCCACAGACTGTGGCTGTAAGTTACTTAAATGCATCCTCTATCTTGGTTTCTCTGTTCATATGTTCAATGGATGCCTGCCTAGCTTTAAGGGGTAATAATTCAGTAACATCAGGATTATAAAATCTAAACCTGAAACTTTTGGGGCATTTCCCACTGGAGTTCAGTGGTCAGCTTTTGAAAAATCCTTAGTGACTGAGATATATATCAATCTCTCTCTGCCTCTATGTGTATGGATATACATGTATGTATGGATATATCCTTATGTATCCATACAAATACACCACTGGGAAACTAAACCATTAATATGAGGCATGGGGACATGCTTCCGAGCATGCAATCCCTTAGTTGTTTCCTCACTTTCTCTCCTCTCTCTGTTTAATTATACATCTAGGGAAAAAAAAAAAAAAAAGTTTTATTTTGAGTCTCGTTTTTTTTGATAGAAAAAGTCCTAACTGAGATGACTGACATCAAAATTCACTGTATAGGTAGTGAATGATGGCACTTACGGAGATTCTGAATGGAACTACAAATGAAACCCTCTGTCTGAGGAGCATTTTTGTCTTCCACCAGTTTCTGTGATCTTCTGCCTTACTTATTTAAAAAATAATAATAAAAAAGCATACCTCAGTAAAATTCAGCCAGATTCTCTTGGATGCATTCAACTAATGTTCAGCATTAAAGAGAACCATCTGAGAGGTTAGGTTGTAGAGAGCTGATTTTGGCAGCATGATTCTCTGCTCCTTCCCTGTTACCAGTAGATCAGGGAACAGTATTCTTTGGGGATGGAGGACAGCAACTTTTCTGCCTCTGTCCTGATGTGCTGATACTCTGGGAGTGGAGTAAGAGGGAGGGATACAAGTCACCTGTGGCATGTTTCTGCCTGCTAACAGAAAGTAATCTCTGTTCCCATTGTGCTTCTCAGGTGGTGTAAAGGGGCAGAGCAAACAGTAAACAATGGAAAAGCTCCTTAGTCTCTAACCCTCATTCTTGTTTTATGTTGTATTTAGTAAAATTACAGGGTTTTCACAGTCAAATATTAAAACATTTTTGTAGTGACTTGGATTTCTTTGATTTCTTTGTTTTACATGCAAAGTGTAGCTGAACTCCACAACGCAGATGTGCAGTGCTTTAACTTGTTCTCTTCGGAGAACAAGTCCTCCAGTTTCAGTCCCTGTTAGTGCTCTCAGCCTGCAGCAGTTTTTTATTCAAGATTTAGCTCAGAATCGATTTGGTGCTAATTCTATAACATAAGTTGTCTCTACTGCTTTACTGTAGTGCAAAGCTTATTAATAAGAACTTAATGATGTATATTAGAGGCTGATTATTAAATTACATAAAGACCTGACCACAGCCTTTTAGGGAACTTCAGTTGAGATGACTACGACTGGGCTAGATATTGGGATGGTGGGTAGTCAGTTGCAGGTTTTCAGAGGAAAAGACTCCAGACCTCAACTCCTACAAACACATGCACTGAGTTCTTTATGCAAATTTTGGAAGGCAAAACTGCCAGCAAAAAGAGGAGGACCAGTGTAAGAGGCAATTCTGTGTCTCCAGTGCCAAGTCAAAATCAGTAAATATTTCTAGGTTCACTAGAATTCCTTTTAAATAGATTTTTAGTACAGCTAGGGCACATGGAAAATAAGGAGGTGATTGGTGACAGCCAATGTGGCTTCACTAAGGGAAAATCATGCCTGACAGGTCTGGTGGCCTTCCACAATGGGGTTATGGCATTGGTGGATAAGGAAGGAGTGACTGACATCATCTACCTGGACTTGTGCAGAGCATTTGATGCTGTCCTGCACAACATCCTTGTCTATAAACTGGTGAGACGTGGATTTGGTGGGTGGACCACTTGGTGGGTAAGGAATTGGCTGGATGGTCTTACTCAAAGAGTTGCTGTCAATGGCTCAATGAGGTGTTCCTCAGGGGTCGTTATTGGGACCAACACTGTTTAACATCTTCATCAGTGAAATGGACAGTTGGACTGAGAGCACCCTCAGCAAGATTGCTGATACCAAGCTGTGTGGTGTTGTCTACCCTCTGGAGGGCAGGGATGCCATACAGAGGGAGCTGTACAGGCTTAAAGGTAGGCATGTGCAAACCTCATGAGGTTCAACAAGGCCAAGTGCAAGGTCCTGCACCTGGGACAGGGCAAACCCAAGCACAAATACAGGCTGTGTGGTGAATGGATTGAGAGCAGCCCTGAGGAGAAGGACCTGGGGGTGGTGGTTGACAGGAATCTAAACATGAGCCAGCAATGTGTACTTGCAGCCCAGAAAGCCAGCCTGGGCTGCATCAAAAATGCATGGCCAGCAGGTCGAGGGAGGTGATTGTCCCCCTCTGCTGTGCTCTGCACTCTTGAGATCCCCACCTGGAGTGCTGCATTTAGTTCTGGAGTCCCCAGCATAAGAAGGACATGGAAGTATTAGAATAAACCCATAGGAGGGACATGAGGATGATCAAGGGGCTGGTGCACCTCTCCTATAAAGGGAGGCTGAGAGAATTGGAGTTGTTCAGCCTGGAGAAGAAAAGGCTCTGGGGAGATTGTACAGAGGCCTTCCTGTAACTAAAGGGGGGCTACAGGAAAGCTAGGGAGGGGCTCTTTGTCAGGGTGTGTAGTGATAGGACAAGGAAAAATAATTTAAAACGAAATAGGGTAGATTTAGATTAGCCTTAAGGAAGAAATTTTTCACTCAGAGGGTGGTGAGGCACTGGCACAGGCTGCCCAGAGAAGCTGTGGATGCCCCATCCCTGGAGGTGTTCAAGGCCAAGTTGGATGGGGCTTTGGGCAACCTGGTCTGGTGGGAGGTGTCCCTGCCCATGGCAGGGAGGCTGGGACGAGGTGAGCTTTAAGGTCCCTTCCAAACCATTCTATGATTCTGTGATTCTCATCCATTCCTGTCAACACATCTTTACACCGGTTGCCATAAGTGCCTTAGGGTAAACTCCTAGTAAAGATCTATTTTTCTTAAATTAAACTCATTTGTGGCCTAGAACAGCAGATAGCTGCCAGAGTGGCTCTGTAGTAGCAAGGTTATAAATCAACAAAATCCAGAGATAGGATTCAGCTCACTCTAACTTGAGTTGTCTACCATACAAGGATGTGCATGTGAGCACAGGAGCTTAGACATCTGCAGTAGTGGTGACTCAAATGCAGGTCAGTGGTGTCCAACACAATGTTTAAGTAATCAGATGTAAATAATGATTTAGGATGAGATGAAATCCTATTTAGACTCTACTGGCTGTTCTGTTGGCTTAAGGGAAATACATACAGCTAACGCCCATCAATACCCACGTTATAGGCACCTGAAATTCAGGTGTGCTGAATCTCACTGTTACAGTCAATGACTATCTGATTTCTGTCAGAAATCATGTCTCCCTGATTTCACTGGAACTAGGATTTCTACCAGCTTTTTGTAGGGGCTACAAATAGGCCAAGGCTCTTGGGAAATTAGAAATGTGGGATTCAGTGGTACTAGCTTAGTACCTGTGTGGGAAGAATGGCCAGTTTAGGTATGTTTTCAGCAGGAGCCTGCAAAATAAAATAATAAAAAAAAGGAAATACTTGGTCAGATATGACTGCAGTTATATCTTATAGTTAGTGTTTTGAGGGGGTTTTTCTATGTGCTACCCCAGCACTCCCATCAGAGATTTGGATGACTGGGACACGCCAGAGCATACTGTATCATTTAGAAAGAGTGGATCTACATTCAATAAAGGCATGAAGATTAGTTATCTTATATCCAATAAGATCATGATTTGCAGACTGCAGAAGTTATGGGACCTGTTCCAATGACTACAGAATTTTGGACTGACCTTGAAGTTTTGTGCTCAGAATAAACATTTTACACACTGCTTATGTAGAAACATATGCTGATTCTGCAGTCCCTCGCTCACAATGAGGATGTGGTGGCAGTTATCTCCTTGCATTTCCCCGAAGGTCGAATGTTAATATCTAGTTACAGAACGGAGCCATATGTTTTCCCACCAATTTCATCCAAATGTTTCTGATTTGTTTTATCGCTATTAGGTGACATTCCAAATATCAGTGCTAACTGCTTCCTTCTGTGGTTTAGCACCATGAGAAAATTAGAGCTCATTCCGTAGTCAAAATGTCTAGCATTTGCAGCAAACATGTATTTTTAATTAAACATTTTCCTAAGAAAATACTTTTCTCTCAGAGAGGAAGAATCTTTTAATATTTTTGCCACACTGTACAGCTTTAGTTCAACTGAATTTCTTAGATATTAAAAATAGAAATTTGCATTCTGAATGTGTTGGATCATCTGATCACCATATGGAATTCATGGTGAAGGTGGTAGGCATTGGTAGCTAAAACCCTGTTATGGAAAGACTCCTAAAATTTAATCATATCATAGGATCATAGACTGGCTTGGGTTGGAAGGGACCTTAAAGATCACCAAATTCCAACCCCTGCCATGGGATGGGATGCCACTCTCTAGGTCAAGTTGCTGAAAGCCCCATCCACCCTGGCCTTGAGAACTTCCAGGGATGGGGCATCCACAGTTTCTCTATGCAACCTGTGCCAGTGCCTCACCACCCTTTGGGTGAAAGTTTGCTTCCTAACCTCTAATCTAAATCTCCCCTCTTTAGTTTAAAACCATTCCCCTTTGACCTATCATTATCTGCCCAAGTAAAAAGTCATTCTCCATCTTTGTTATAAGCGTGCTTTACTGAAGGGCTGCAATGAGGTCTCCTCAGAGCTTTCTCTTCTCCAGGCTGAACATCCCCAGCTCTCTCAGCCTGTCTTCATAGGAGAGGTGCTCCAGCCCTCTGATCATCCTCCTGGCCCTCCTCTGGACCTGCTCTAACAGCCCCACCCCCACTTGTGCTGGGAGCCCCAGACCTGGATGCAGCACTCCAGGTGGGGCCTCACAAGGGCAGAGCAGAGGGGGACAGCCACCTCTCTTGCCCTGCTGGCCACCCCTCTGGTGATGCAGCCCAGGACACAGTTGGCCTTCTGGGCTGCAAGCATCCACTGCTGGCTTGTGTTGAGCCTTTCGTCTACCAGACCCCCAAGTCCTTCTCTTTAGGACTGCTCTGTGTGAGTTCTTCTCCCAGTCTGTGCTCATGTCTGGGATTGCCCCGACCCAGGTGCAACACCTTGCATTTAGGCTTGTTGAACCTCATTAGGTTCACATGGGCCCACTTCTCAAGCTTGTCCAGGTCCCTTTGGATGGCATCCCTTCCTTCTTCTATATCAACCGCACCACTCAGCTTGATGAAGCCATGCTGGCTGTCTCAGATCACCTCCTTGTCCTGCATGTGCCTTGACATTGCTTCCAGGAGGATCTTTTCCATGATCTTCCCAGGCGCAGAGGTGAGGCTCACTGGTCTGTAGTTCCCTGGGTCCTCCTTTCTAAAAATGGGAGTGATGTTTCCCTTTTCCCAGTCACCACATGGCCTGACTGCCAGGACTTTTCAGATACAAAGGAAAGGGGCTTGGCAACTCCATCAGCCAGTTCCCTCAGGCCCCTGGGATGTATGGCACAGACTTGTACTTGTTCAGTTTCATCAGGTGGTCTTGAACCTGCTCTTCACTTACGGTGGGAAGGACCTTGCTCCCCTGGCCCCTGCTTAGAAGTTCAGGGATTCAAGAGATGTTGTAAAGCCTGACTAGCAGTGAAGGCTGAGGCAAAAAAGTTGTTGAGGATGTTAACCTTCTCCATGTCTGTTGTTACCAGTAATGTAAATACCAGCTGTTCTTATTTTCTCTCTTGCAATGAAAGATTAGAGACTGTTGAAGGCACTCTTTGTTCCTGCTGTCTAACAGAATGACCTCATTAATATTATTTTAGCTCAGTTCTCCGAGAGGATGTGACCATCTCCTTTAGCTGGAAGTCCTCGTGAGGATTAGGTGATGAAGTACAACAAATGCTGATGATGCAAGTTTTAATCACATAAGAAAAGAAAAATTTTACTGTCGGTGAGACAGTTGTAAAAATAGTTGTGATTATTAACACTTGAATAGCAGAAATCCAAGGTCGCAGGGGGAAGATTTAATAAATTATTATGTTTTTAATTATGTTCCAGCATACACAGGCATTAATGTGGAGCCGCAATTCTTTAAGAGACTTATGAATCTTTCCTGAATCCATTTGACTAAATTGCCTCATTAGGTAACTGTGTAGAGATTCACATCTACAAGACAAAATATGAGAAACTCGGGCACTATATGTTCTAACTGTTTAACACGACCCAGCTGCACAGAGAAGCAACATTATAATGACATTTTGTCTCTCCTGCTACATGGAGTACATTGTGTATGCTCTAATGTGTGAGCAGCTTAATTCCAAATACTGCAAATATAAACAGAGATGTCTGATTTTTGTATTCTAGTAGCTCCCAAGCCTACATCATTAACCTATGTAGAATCACAAATTATTTTCTGGCTGTGTTCCCTAGCAGAAAAGTACGTTTTGCTTAGTTTTGTCAGAACCGTAACCAATAATATAATTGTGTTCAGTGCTGTTGCATCCTGCCAAAACCCTGGAAGTCTGCAGCTCATCCACTGAAACCCACTGTGCAAGCAAAGTTCTGGCTTTAAAAAACTTAAGTGATTGGGAGGCTGGCCACTTGTTGGTGAAGGTCATTCATTCATCAGTGCGTCTGGATAGTCCTGGAATGGTGACACATTCCTTGCATGGGCAACTTCCACGAGTCTGCAGGAAGGAGAGAAGCTGTAGCCATTCAGCTGTGATTTTAGGTAACTTGCATATGACTGAATTCCAATTAGAAAAGTGTTAGGGTAAGTTCACGTTTCCCTGCCTCAACACGACTAATCTTGCTGCAGTTGGTGGGACTGGCTGTGTGATGAAATGAACTGGACTGGCAGCACAGAGAAGCAGTAGCTCTTGCTAAGAAAATCCCTGATTAATTTCTGAGCTACACATAAGCGTTACTGTCTTGGTACGGCAGTTCAGGTTGTAAAATATGAAAGCTCTGGTGTGTCCAGATTTTGAAGCATTTTCATTCTAGCACGCTTTCTGCTCTAGGACAACTGTGGTTTAAGACTTAGTTAAGAGAATTTGTAAGGACTGCTAAGACATACACAGTGTTTAGGTTCTTTAATTTAAGGTGGGAGGATTCTTCTGCATTTCAAATATTTTTTGTAATAAATCAGACTAGAGCGTTTTATGCCTGTTATGATCGTGAACTTGTGAAATAAAAGAAAATGAAGACTGAGAATATTGAACTTGCTTATTTTTTAAGATGGATTGCCATAAAAGGTGTATAATTAGCTGATATGAAAAATATTAAGCATGGTTTCTTTAATTTTTTTTATATTCTTCTTTTGTATTTGATTGTCTTGTAATTTACATTTACCTGAATATTGCAGTCACCTGAAGGTGTCTACAGTGATGAACATGACTACAAAGAAAGTATGGAAAGAGAAACTCATCTAGGATATGATAGAAATGGCAGAAATGGTACAAGGAAAATCCTCATCTTATAATTTGAGTAAACAAATGCATGTTTTGCATAAACATTGTTCTTATTCCCTTTTATAAAATTGCTTCTAGCTACATTCTTAATATTTTTTTTACTGAAAAAGAGAAATGTAACTTAGTGGCATCTGAAGATAGTCAAAAGACTTTGATTTTCAGGGAGGAGTTTGTCCCTGAAAGTATAGAAAGGAACACACACAAAGCTGAGAGCAGTCAAGTGCTTTATGGCAATCAGAGAAAAGTCTGCACTACCATTTCCGGCATATGAAAATGGATCTGGAAGTTCAAAGTTTATACTTCAGTAATGTGGTGTTTGTGAGAGAGCTGGTAATGACTCTTAAACCACTTCAAACCACTAAAACATTTAGCTAATCCTGTCACTCCTCTGCCTCTAGCAGCTAGTTCAAAGGAAGGGGATCCTACCCAAATTACCTACATGAGATGTGGGTTAACATTCAGATAAGGGAGAAGGAAAGGAAGTTCCTGGGTGGTCGGGATGTTGTCCTTTCCAACGGTGCCCTCTACGTTGCACTCACTTAATTTGGAAGCACTTGACCTTGGGATGGCTGTACTTTACATTTATAAACAGGATTCAGCAGATGTTTTCATGAACACAGTAAAAGAAGTTATGAGCTTGATTGAGCGCAGCCCACAGCAGTTTCATGTGTGCTGTGGTGAAGGTTAAAAAGGATCGGAAACCCCTCTGAGTTAATGTTCACCGAGACAGAATCTGAAAACCTGATAACCAGAGCAAACCACTTCAGCTGGGAGTGGCTGATGGACAGATTTACAGGCCCACCCTCGCTTTTCCCTGAAGATTCACGGGAAAAGAGAATCCGGAGAGGCTTGTCAGAATAACCTACTGTTTGCCCCAAAAGTGGCTTGGAAAAGTATGGCATTGTCTCTAGTCAAAGTAACTTTTTCCCCATAAATGAGAGGTTGTACATAGAGTAGTAATGCAAAAAAAGAAGATTGAGTATTTCCTCAGTGCAAAAAGTAGAATATTTTGTTACAGAACTCGGAAAGATATGTTTGGAAAAGAAACAAAATCCTACTCAGTGGTTAACACTTCGAAGCACCCACCCTCAGTTTGCTAAGCAGTTTACCAAAACACGGACAGCAAACGGCTATCAGATGTAGGACATCCTAGAATTATGTCTGTGGAGTGGGAGATGCATGAAAAATACAGAATTATTTCTGCAATTATTTGTACACAAGGCAAGAGATGCCTTGGAGATTAACAGTTAAACTCAGTGACTTTCAATAGAAACCATTTCACAGTTGCTGTAGGATTTAATTCTTTCCATCTGGTAGCAGATTCCTGATTATTATTAAACCAAAGGGGATTTTGCATATTAATACAAGTCAACATTTGCTGAGACACGGAGTTGATTTTTTGTGATAGCATTGGGTGCTTCAGATGCTCGTTCTGTGCTGTGTTCTCTCTGTCCCAAAATATGCTCCGTATGAATGAGACGTGTTGTAGAGCTTTTCTTAAGTCCTTTGCTGTTTCCCCCAATTTCTTCTGCCGGTATTACTACATTAGGGGCACCTCAGTTGTGAAGTGAGTCGGCCTTTAATGGATGCAAAGTGTTGTTCTAATGTGAAATAATCTACGAAAAAAGACCTGAAGATTCTATAAAGAGGGTAATGTCATACTAGTTTTATTCACAGAAAGAAATTCTCATGAGGAATGGGGGTAACAAGTTCGTTCATATTGAAGTTTGTGTTCCAAGCCTACCACTGTACAGAACTCAGGTGACAAATCCCTGGTTTATTTCGTTTCCTCAGCTCTCCACCCAACACGAGCTATGCCTTAAACTGAGACAGTTTTTATAAAATAAAACAGCCTCTGACTATGGTCTGGGGGAATCCCATAGGGCATGACTGTATGAACTTATGATACACTTAACAAAAATTGTGGAAAAAGTCTTGGTTGAAGACAGTTGCATGTTCAGAATCAGGTTGCCGTTTATTAACTTTTTGAGTGATTAATCAGGGAACCTTAAGTCTGTGTATGCATGAGGTGCATAGGTTTGTCTTCAAGAACTCTTGAGCTTACCAGGGACAGTGAAGTAGGAAAGAGCTGATTCCCTCATTGGTCTTAGCCTTTCATCTGACCCCTTCTTTCATGTTCTTATCTGACTCATGCTGTCAGCATCCTGTCTTTTCCTGGAACAGCCTTCCTGGCTTTGACTGCTCTGTGCATATGGATTCTGAGGAACGTTTTAAGTGACGATGATGTCGGGACAGTGGGACAAAGCAGGCAGAAGCAGCTTTGATGCCATGAAGAATTGCTGCCGGAGGAGCCCTGTGGGTGGGTTTGTGATGATAAGTAGTTAGAGGAGAAAGGTTTTGAATTTATAGAGTAATACCCTGGCAGTCACCGTTACTCTCAGCAGTGCCTGACGAGATGAGCCTTTGCTTCCCCCAGCACGTTGTCCCTCAGCTCATAGAAGAAAGTCCCTCATGCCCGGGCCATGTTTGCTCTTCCTGACATGACTGTGCTAAGTGCATGTAACTTTTAGACCTGGAAAAAAAAAAGTTTGTTTATTTAATGTTTGAAGGAAAAAAATAAAGCATGTCTGAAGTTAATTGAATCTCACTTAAAAGAAAAACAGTTTTAATTTTAGGCTTAGTCTAAATAACAGCTTATGTTACAGATCATTTACAATACTTTCTGTTTTGGCAGATACCGAACGAGTTTCAGACCTCGGTACACAGTTGCATACAAGACAGTAACAGAGCTAGAATGGAGATGTTGTCCTGGGTACAAAGGTGAAGACTGCAGAGAAGGGCCAGCAGAACAGCCGAAGGCAGCTCGTCGTCCCACAACACCGGTGAAAGCTGTTGTGAAGAAAGGCTTGGGTAACTTTTTGTTTGAGTTTTGGTATGCATGATCACGTCTGGTTTCTTGCTTTGTCCTTTTACGCATAATAACCGTTATGGTTTCTATTAAACTCAACTACTGGCAGGTACAAAATCCATATGGAAGACACTGTGTGGTGGGAAAATAATAGCCAGGCAATAACAGTCTTCATGCAGAGAATTTCCTGAAGAATAATGAAGGAGTGTGTGTGAAACACTGGCCATAAATGCCATCTGTCTGCTCATGGTTCAGGAAAATCTGTGTCTTAAGGTTGTTTTTTGTAAAAATATAGAGTTTTTTTGGTGGTTTCTTCAATGTTCAGGAAAAAAAAAAAAGGAAAAAAATATATATTTGAGAGAAGCTATGATTAAAATGAAAAAAGAACAGGTACTAGTTTTAATGATAGATGATGCTTCCTAGCATTTCACAGTGTGTTGTTTGTTCAAGGGCTTGAGCAGATTTTACAGATTAATATTAGATTACCTGCCTTAATACTAAGGTTAAGGGAATGATAAGCCTCAAATGCTAAAAAAAAATACTATAATGAACAAGCTGTATTAGATACTGCCTTCTGAAAGGGTAGAGGAGTGCTGTTGCTGCAGGATTATGCCTTTTCTCCATCAACAAGAAACGGTAAACAGATGCTTCTTTTTGAAGGACTTCTTCACAGCAGCATCAGAGATTAAAGTCATATAAAGCACTTGGTCAGATTTCCACTGGCGTTTTTGAGTAGTGGAATCACGCAGGACTGAATGCATAGTTTTAAACTACTCCTACACATTATATACGTGCTTTAAAAATAAAGCATTTAAATATTTTGTTAGCCCACCTAAACTATTACTTCAACAAATTGATAATAAAACACAATAATGTCTTTAGTAACTGGCACACTGCTTGTATCTAGAGATTTTCTTTTTGCTCTGACAAAACTCCCTAAAAAGCCTATGTTTCAAAGCAAAAATAGACCAGTGTGTATGTAATAGCTATACTGTGTGTGTTCATACTTTTTCATTATTAAAGGAACCAGCCATTCTGCCTGTATTGAAGATTTTGTGATTTCCTACCTTCCTTGTACTGTCTTTTAGCTGAAATCCATTTTAAAACTAAGAACAATTCCAACCACATGTCCTTCGAACTCATTCTCAGTGTTGTTTACCAAAGTATATCTAGCATTCGTAGCGTGGAATCAGTGCTAAAATTCTTTTGTCTGAATATTTAACTGTTAACAACACCCCAACACGGTATAGTCACAATTTGACAGGGAATTTTTCCTGTCCTTAGCTGTTTACTTGTCATCTGAAAGAGTTTTTCTGATGCTAACAACTTGTGGATGCATTTTCTATAAAGTCTATTTTCTTCTTCACTTCTGCTTCTGAACTTCATTTTACTTTTACTTGTGCCTGTAATAGCATGCCTTAACTGCACAAAGGTCTTTGAATTATGAATTGCCTAAAGGATATAATGTGACATCACAACGGGGTTTATACGTGATATCTTTATGGAGTTTATCCCTCTGTGCATAATGGCAAAGATGCATAAGAGTATGCAAATAAATATGGTCATACCCATCAAAATGATATTTAAATGGTTGTTAAATCACAATTGGTGATCTAGCTGAAGGTTTGAATTATATTAAGTCATTATATGGGATCACACTCGGTGTCTTGACTTGTTAGTGCCTTGTTGCTGAGAATCCTAGGAACTAGGACTGGAGGGATATTAGGGATTCCATGTATCCATACCCTTAGGTAGGATCAGCTATGCCTGTCCAGCTTCCAGTGGTGGGAATTCTGCTGCTTGTGCGGACAGTGTCTTTTCTGTACAGCTGTTTGAGTAAGAATTGTTCAGTGTTCTAAAACGTTTAGCTTGGAATTATTTGATAAGGTTTTTTAATTATAAACTAGTGAAAGCAAGAATAGAAAAGGGAACAGCATTTTGCATTTTAAAGTATTTTTTGGATTTCAGCAAAAGTAAAATTGGCCTCTGTTGACCAAAACAGATACCCTTAGGAATACTTACTTCCAGACTTAGTCTGTTATTTCTTTGAAACAGATGCAGAACCAACAGAAACGCCAGAACCTCCGCCATATGAGAAGAAAATGCAGTTTCTTGAGGAAGAATTGTTTAGACTTACACGATCAGTGCTTGAACTTCAGTCCTCCTTGGCGGGTGTGAATGAAAACCTAAAGCTGACTGTCCAAGAAGATGCAAGTAAGATGTTGGTCACTTGGCTGAACAACCTTTATGACCGCCCAGAGCCTGACAGTGCGGTTGGTGGTGAAACAGACACTATCCATCTGCCTGGACTCCTCAGCAATAAAGACCAGAAAGACCCTTTTCTTGATTTTGAAATGGAAGATATAAAGTCTGAGCTAGCTGAGGTCAAAGAAGCATTGAAGATCAGGGATGACCAACTGGAGGAACTGAATGGAAAAGTAAAAGGCTATGAAGGACAACTAAAACAACTGCAGGAGGCAGCACAGGGACCTACATTAGCAATGCCTAGTGGCAATGTATATCAGGAATATATAGACTCAAAGTTTGAGTCCCTCAGACAGGAAATACTGGAAGGATTTGAAAAGAAAATGGCAGATCTGAAGAACTCTTGTGAATACAAACTACAGGATATCCAGCAGCAGTGTGATGACAATGAAAATAACTGTTTAGGTATAATTGATGTTATAAGAGGAAAAGAGAATGATTTGAGGAAAGAAATAAATACTCTCCGAACTCAGATTCCATCAAACCAGTCCAGTTGTTGCAAGGAGGGTGAGAGAAATGACTTGGACCAGCAGATAAAAGATTTAGATAAGAAGCTTGACCGAGTTGTGGAAGCACACAGGATCTTGAATGTCAGAATAGACAATGAAATCAGTCGATTGTCGACTCCGGATTTGGAAGACATGTTTGGTGAGAGGCTGGAGGAGCTAGATGCAAGAATGAATGTTACAGAACGAAATGCTGAAGAACATTGCTTTTATGTTGAGGAAACTCTCCGAGGTACTATAGCTGCTGAGGTAGATGAGCTGAGAGACTTGTTTGACCAAAAGCTCCGGTCACTAGAAGATAGGTTAGGTGGCACTATTTTAGAGATTGCTAATACCACAGACCCAGATGGAATGTATATTAATCCTGGGCCTATTATGCCTAGTGACACTGGATTTGCAAATGAGCAATTTACAACGGAGATAAATCTTGTCAAGAACAAACTATTGTCCCTTGAACACCTCTGTGGGCAGAAATGTCTGTCTGCACCACAAGGTATAGAGGACCTTCAGAAAGAGCTAGAAAATTGTAATAACAAATACAATCACTTGCTTTTGAAAACAGAGAACAACTCTGTTCTTCTGCAGTCTTTAAATAGCTCTCTTAATGAGAAACTTAACTTAATTAAGGATAACCAACGTGACAACCAGAAAATGCAGAGAGATTTGCGTGTATTCCGGTATAGTCTAAATGTCATGGATAAAGACATGAAAAATCTCCAAGATGGCTTGAATAGTTGCAGGGAGCAACTCCTGGGTGTCAATTCAACCTGTAGAAAAACACAACGAGGCGTCTACCGAAAAATTGATCAAATGCAGAGGACATTTGCAAATCAAACCATCCACCCTAGTGATAACTGCTGCAGTGAAGTGAAAGAGAGACTAGAACAATTAAACGACCAAGTCCTGAATGATCTCAGCAAGTGTAAAGAAAAGACCCAAGGTGTCCAGGATGGTGTTTCAGATGTTGAGAGCAGAGTCTCGAATGTTGAAAAAGTTTGCGGCAAGCTGGACTCTGTCTCGGGTAGCTTGCAGAAGATAAAAGAAGGTCTGAATAAGCACGTGAGCAGCTTATGGAACTGCGTACGTGAAATGAATGGAACTATATCATCTCATTCCAAAGATATTTCTGGCCTCAAAAATTCTGTCCAGCAGTTTTATAGTCAGGTCTCTAAAATCACCACAGACATGGAAGGCATGCTGAAATCTCAATCTGACCCAAGTAAGTTTTGTGCATTTTTAATGTTTTTTTATTTGTTTTTCAGCAGGCTTTCTTTCCTGAATTGTTTATAGAGGAACTAAACAAGGGAGGAAAAATTTAATATTACACAATTTCTGCTTTGTTTTTACAATGACTGTAATTTTGGCTTTGCTCTAAGACACCATAGAGGACTTTGACTGCTTTTAAAAATGTTCCTAAATAAAGTCTTTTATTCTATTATGTTCACTTTGAGCCAGAATAAAGATAGTAGTAAAACTAATATTTTTACATAGTGACTTTAACATAAGTTTTAATTAATAATTATCTGTAGGTATTATTCCAGTTATTTTATTCAACTTTTTCTTGTGTGTATGAGATTCTGTGTGAGAATCCTTCCAGCTGATTCCTTGAGGGGAATTGAAAAGTAAATTGAGAGAACCAAAGACAAAGGAATTCAAATTAATAAGATTTAAGATAATAAGAAAGATTCCCTGTAAGTTTTGTTCGTAGTATGAGTTAATGATTATAATTCAGCACTGACTCTTTGATTTAGGACTTTGGCAAACAAGCTCTGGCATATCTTGGTGTGGCAATTTAACACTTTTGTTTTATAGCCCTCCCAGAAGTTAGTGTTCCCACAACTTAGGTGGCAAGTTGGCAATATGTTCACACCACAGCTGGCAACGCTTTCACACCTCAGCCACTTCTGTTAGCTGTCCAACCTGTTAGCTCAAATCTTAACTTCATGGTGAGTTTAAAGTTTGCGTGAGAGTGGTTGAGAAGCAGAGGCACTTTGGCTCAAAACGCTACGAAATGGTAACTTCTATGTGTCACTGAACCTTGCCATAATGGTTTACAGGGCTTGCCAAATGCCGGTCAGTCCTTCTGTTCTTGCCCAAAATTTCAGCAATGAGTTGTTTTCTTTTGAAAGAGTCAGTGTACAGAAGGAAGCTAGTTTCCTGTTCCTGTTACCGTGAGGAAAAAACATAGGAAGCGTAGGCTAGTTTGAAATTGCACTTTTCAGTTGGCTGTGAAGCTCAGGTTTTAGTTCTGTGCACACATGAGATAAATTTGACACAACACGACTTATTGTGTCAAAACTGAGATAGACTTATTTTGTCAGAAGGAACTTTTCTGGAATTCAGTATTTTTTTCCTTTGACATTTTATTCAGTTTAGAGAAGGATAATTTAGGGGAATTACAGATGCTGACACCAGTACTGATGTGGAGATAGACTTGTGAAAACTCTGTTGGAGATGGGGTGTTTGGGCTGGCCAGCCCCACTGGAGTATTGATTCCTGGATGGGCAAGTCTGTGTTTTCAAAGGGCAGAATGCATTCAGTTGGTGAGAGAGCAGTGGGAAAGAAGCCAGTTTCTGTGTCTGGCCCTAAATCTGAAGAAGAGGTGCTGAGGGGAAGCCTTGTGGGCTGCTGGAGCTGGTGGTCGATGGGGGAGATCTGGAGAGAGCGCTTGCTTGAGTGGAAAAGTTGTACCTCATGGAGGATCCAAAACTAATTCCTGTGGGGAAGGATGCCCCTCTCAGTCTGAGGCAAAGTCTTGAAAGCCTCCTGTAGACGTGTTTATTTTGAGCACAGAACCATTTGAAAACAAAAGTATTGTTGTAGTGGTGTTACCCTGCTACACAGCTGAGCTCCACCACAGCCGCTCACTCACTGCCCCTCCTCAAAGGGAAAGGGGGAGAAAATACAATGGAAAGGAGCTCAAGGGCTGAGATAAGGACGGGGAGATCACTCACTGATTATTGTTATGGGCAGAACAGACTCGACATGGAGAGATTAATACCATTTATTGCCTACCACTAGTGGACTGTAACAGTCTTACATCCCAGATGCCCAACCAGCGTCACTCCCTGGCTTGGCTCTGGCCAGCAGTGGGTCCCTTTGGAGCTGGCTGGAGCTGGCTCTGCTCTGACATGGGGCAGCTGCTGGGCTCTGCTCACAGAGGCCAACCCTGCAGCCCCCCACTAGCAAAACTTTGCCACAAAAGCCCAATACGATTGCAGTGCTTGACATAAAAATCATTCTGAGGTGAGAAGCTTTTGTATTAAATAAAATTTAAATATATATATATCTTCCTTTAAAGGAAGAAGTGCAGAGGAACAGAGGAGGTCTGTAATTCTCAGGTACTTCTTTTAGTGAAATCTCCTGTTAAATTCAACAGGGTTAAGACCTTCATCCCAGAGTCTCTCAAAAAAGACCCAGTTCCCATTAAAATGCAGTGTGATGTATCTGTGTTATCCTATTTCTCATCTGTCTTACTGAAAATAAATTTGCCCTGGGAACTGACACCGGAGAAAGATCCAAGACACATAGAGTAATCTTTCTCCTGCTATTTAAAGCAGGTGTTCAGGCGGCCTCATGGAATGTATTTGTCAACCTCTGTTACAACCCTGTAAGGCATTAAAAAGCCTAAAGCGTGCCTGGGTTTCCATAGCGTAATTCAGTTTCGGAGCAGAGCTGTTTCTCCGTCCACCATTAGGTTTTTAGCACCTGGGGAAAGGCTCTGCTGTTGGAGCCCAGACACGCAGGTACCTTGGATGGCCCTCTCTGCTTTCGGCTACCTCCGGCCTCTGCAGGATTTGTGAAGCACATGCCTCGATCCCCAAATGTTTCCAATTAAAATAATGCCGTCTAGCGCAGCAGTCTGGGTAAGTTTGGACAGTCGGAGTTCCAGAAAGATTTTGGCAAAAGAGCCTTTTTGGGAGGCAGTTTGGGAGCCGTGTTACGTGAGCTGGGCACGGCTTTAGCTGTTTTTGTGTTCGCAGGCAGCGTGACTGCAGTGGCCTCTCTGATACCTGCGTTAGCTGAAAGAAGACTTTCAGTTCTGGCTGTAGATCAGTGCTGAATGTCTTCTGCACCGCTTGCCAGCGTATCGTAGCATTCAAGTGATGTCATTTGACTTCAGAAGGACCATAACAAACAACTTGTTACTAATAGAGTTGTTGAGCGCGGTAAGGCAAGGATATGTCAGAAGGAATCCAATATAAAGTCTTACTGAGTGGTGCAGGCCCAGGGCTGAACTCAGGAGTGTGGCTGTATCTTATTAAGAAATTTGTAAGATATTTTGGATCTAGGGTTTTGAGTGCTTGAGTCCAAACTAAGACACCAGGTTAGTGGAGGATTGCAGACAACAGCAGATGTAAACCCAGAGGCTAGAAGAGTATTATATTAGTTTGTGAAGATAATGCAGCTTAATGTTAGCGTTACACAGGGTGGTGACAGGTGGTGCTCTGCTCCAAGTACGTAGATAACCACATAGGATGTATTCACCAAGGTTATTTTTTCTAGCTTCTGTTTGTCCAAATTAAATGGTCACTGCCCCCAGCTCCTCTTGAGAGATAAGATCGTGCACAGTAGCTGCTCATTGCGGTCTCTGCAGACACAAGTGCTCTTCAAATTGTGTGAAACTGAAGGTAAAGTCAGCTGTTTCTTTAATGTTACTGACTCTTCATACAGATTCACGAAGTTTTTGGGTAGGTAGAAGTGTGCCGGGATTGTAGTTTGCTGCGGTTGCAGTTACTTAGCCTGAACTGCAATTCCTCTGGTAATTGTCTCTGTATCAGGGTTTCAAAAGTAAGAGCTAAGTATTGTCTGCTGAAGTTAGGGTCAAAGAAACTGAATGTGTGCTCTATGCTACCTCTGTAAGAGGCAACATAAACCACTAGTGTTATACCACAAACGAGTTGTGGTCAGTTCCTGTAGCCTCCCTTGCAAGATGGCGCTTAATTGTCAAATCCCCTTGATATCGATAAGAAAATGCAGGTCATGTCTTTGTGGCTTCTCGTGGGTGCAGCCACTGATTCCTTTACTTGATAGTTTCTTCTATCTTTCACTTACTGTGTGTTTTGGGGTCTGATGAGCACGTGGCCAGGGCAGAACCACGTTAGAATCAGCCAAACTGCAAGGAAACACTCGAGCTCTGCATCCAGGTCATGGCTCTTCTTCCTTCCTGCGAAATTATTCTTTCTTCAGTGAAGTAAAATGGAAGTTAAAGCTGCCTGGCTAATCAAACTGAATAAATAAAATATTTTAAGGGGAGATGGGAATGAAAGCGTTCTTATTTTAATTGTACAAGGGAAGCCTTTTCAGTTTCACCTGCAGATGGGCATCTGAGAGCAGAAGCGAGGCAGTGCTGCTGTCTGACCTGGTAACCGAGTTGTCACTTAGCCTGGTGGCAACAAACAGAGCAGTGACAGCACTGCTGTGAGGACAGCATCACTGTTTTCAGCTGTTTAACCACCTCAGCTCTGCTCTCTGCCTTCCTGGATATTTCATAGGCAACAAGGAACGTCTGTTTTGTCAGCTGCTCAGCAAAGCTTAAGCAGGTCCAGCTAAATTCACCTCAGCCTTTGTTGGGGATTCATTTTCTCACTGCTTTCTGAATTGAAAACACGTGTTGGGTAATCCAGCGTTGAGATAGGATGGCTCCAGCGTTATCTTTATCTGATGATTTATTGGTACTTTGTTGTTGTATGGTGCTTCTCAGTCAAAAATGCCAAAAAGCTTGGCAAAGTTGGCAGACCGTGATCCCTCTTAGCCCTCACATATCTCATAACTGGCACTTTAAGTTGAGCTTTAGCCAGATAGTTTTGATTTGGCTTTATGGGGATGTAGTTGGGTAATTCTAAATGCTGGAATATTGATGCTGCATGCAGGGAAGCTGCTGGCACAGGATGCAGGATTTGAGCTGCTGATTATTATTTAAAGCTCTAGAAAAACAAGCACAAAAGCATAGTCATTTTCCCTGCGTCATCCCAAGTTGTTGGCTTAATAAAACTCAGTTTAAGTGACTACAGAAATGACAAGTACTTATATTTATATACCAATATAAAGCATTTTGCCAGTTTCTGTTTCGAATGAGGTTAGTCTGAAGATCTTAGCTGAAGGTCTGAATCTGTGCTACTGTGGACAGATGTCCCATTAAGTTAGCAACTATGCTTGATTTAAGAGTAAAGTCAGTAATTCACTTAGATACTTTAAATCTTTTTTGGAAATTTTTGAGAAGATTTTTTAATCTGTGATTTTTTTTTGATGAAGATCATTCTAACCTGTGCAAAGTGAACATTTTACCTCTTAGTCCTCTGCCGTGTGGAAGGAATTACCGAGTAAGCTTCAGTCCAACCTCGTGGTGCATTGCCTGTATAACTTTCAATTCCCACAGCAGTTAAAATCAGCCAGCAAAGCTCCTGAAGACTTTCTTTTAAAGGACATAGATCTAGCAAATGAATGCAGGTGTTGTGGAACCGTGCCTTCAGATAGCCTCACAATACCCCGGGGGGCTTAGGAGGAGTTTTTACGAGACTGGAAACAAGAAATAAGATTCACAAGGATAAAGTGCAGGTGCAGAGTTTGTCACCTTTAATCATGCATGGCATTGGGAGTGCAGACAAAAAGCACCAGCTAGTGATGGAGCAGCACGGGGGTTGCCAGCAACACCATTATGGTCCATACCTGGAGGATCTGGTTGTGAACCCTCCCCTGAAGGGCAGCCACTGCTGCCACGGCCAAGAAGCCCCTCCAGCTGCTGTGGAGCACAGGCTGAGCCTTAGCTACTGGTGAGGTTACCCAGGCTGATTGTAAGGGATTACTGTGCTTTGTTTTCACCACCAAGAGCCTGGGGCAGGGGTCTCCTGCTGTAGACCATGGCAATTGTCTTTGGCATGACAAGTTGCATCAGGTAAATTTGCAAGGGGATGTATGTTCATTTCCCCAGAAACTCTCACTGCCACCCCTGTGCCTAAAGCCATGCTTTGCTCTTAAAGGGCAATGAATACAACCAATGCTAATGTGTAATATCAATATAGTTAGATTTTTTTTTTTAACTCTGCTGTCTAAAATGTGCATTTAGGCACTTCTTTTTGGTAATTTGTTGTAAAAGCTGTGTCGTTGCATCTGCTGAAATCTACACATTTGTAAATTCCTGTTATAAATATAGACATAATTCAGGTTCAGGCTTAGAAGGACCTTGCATCTTTAAATTTCATCCAGGACTTCATTTATAGGAATGCATTGTAATTCCTGTAAAGGATGCAGAACTGTACCAGCTGATCACCCAAATGTTACCATGTCAACACTGTTCAACCCCGATGTCGTATGTGTTGGCTGCCCTGCTGGAAAAGTCTCTTAATGGTATCTCTTGCCTTTAAACAATAAGGGCTTTTCAGCTAAATTATATCCTGGGGTTCTGCCTTTGTTGTCAGAACATATTAGTAATGGGAGCATTTGGAATTTTAAATTCATTGCTTTTCAAAGAAGGGGAAAAACTCCCCAAGTCACTGTCCATTTATTTTTTTCCTTTGGATTTTTTTTTTTTTTGTGATAGTGCTAAAGGGTTGGGTAAGAACAAGACTGCCTTGTGCTGGGTGTTGTGTGGGTACGGAATAGAAGGGAAGAGTTGTGGGCAGGAGGGAGCAAAGCGAAGGAAGGAGAGACAGCGTGAAGTGGAGGTGGAGGCCACCGGCAGGAGGTAGCTGTAACGTGCAGCCAGCTTGGTGCAGAAAGTCAAGGTTTTATTCTGAAGTATTTGTTTCACATGAATATGCATACACCAATTTCATAGACTATTTTAAGCGAATAATTCTGCATTTCCCTTTTCTTCCAACTTTTCAAAGGGCGACCAGAAGCACCGCGGCAGGCAGTGCCACCGAGACCGCCTCTGCAGCCCCAGCCGGGCATATCCCTGCTGCCGTCCCGGCCGAGGATACAACCCCCGCGGCACAGGCCTCCTCTCCAGCCTCCTCTGCCCAGACCTCCTCCGAGGCCGGCGCTGCCGGGGTCGGGAGTCGCCCCATTCCTGCCTGGAACGACCGGGATCATCCTGGAGGCTGGAGAGGCAGGGCCGCCGGGCACCGTGTTAATGTCGGGAAGAGGGCGGCTGCGAAGCGTCGATGGCCAGGCTGGGCAAAGCACCATGCCCATTGCTGAAGGCTATGCTGGAGCGCCAGGTGAGAGAAGCAGACCAGCAGTGAATGACCCTGTGAGACCTACGGACATGCCAGGCCTGCGCTAGGGGGGTGAAACTGAGCTTTACCAGATGCTTTTCAGCCTTCCACGGACAGCCGTTAGAGCTATTAGAGCCTGGAGTTAGGGCAGAGGTGGTTTGCAAACGGGGCTTGGCAGCTTCCAGCTGGCTACAGAAGTAGGGGAAACTTGGTCTGTGCCAGCTTTGTTGCCTTCGTCAGGGCTGCACAGAGCATGAGGTCGATGGGGCTGATGTAAAATCCTTGGTAACTACAGCAGCCTTTGCCCCTAGGGAAACCTAAATTATTTTTTTTCTTGCTGTAGTGCTTGCAGTGGATTTAATGCATTGTAGTAAGAATTTGGTTTTCTTTGCTGTGACTGCCCCAGTTTAACGATAATCTGAGCATTCATAGGAGATGCTATTTGGTAGCAATTTTGGTAGGTAGCTTTTTGATAAAAAGGGTATTTTTTAGAAGAATGCAGTGATATGTTGTCATAATGTACTCAAATACGTACTGTGTAACACACACTACTTTTGCTTTGTAGGATATCCGAAGTTATCTCCTCCAACCACGGACTCACAGGGTAAGGCAACTGTTTCATAGAAATGCTTTACACGGGTACATTATATCAGTCCCTGGAGAGTCCTAGCTGAGAGAACAAAGTGATGTTAAAGAAGATCTAACACATTTGGTACACCTTAACATTAAAAGAGAGTCTGCATCCTTTGAAAATGTGGGTGTTTTAAGGTTTTTAAAAACAATTCATTTGGGGTTATTGTTGCTTACTTTGTGTGCTTTTTTTTTTTTTTAAAGTGTTTATTTCCTAGCAAATGCCAAGACAGACCTTTTTTCCTTTTAAATGAAGAATATCTCTTTCCAATGAACTTAATATTTCCTTAGTAAGAAATTAATACTAAGGCCAATGCTAAGATTTCGAAGCATTGTTAGTGACTGAGTGTGTGAGTTGGTCCTCCTCATGGGAGAGTTTCTACCTTTGTTAGAACAATGAGGACTCGTGTTCCTGACTTCAGTGCAAGCAGGAGTGTTCCCTCTGTCAGACATCATTTAGGAAGACTTAAAATACAATTTTCTAGGCTTGATGTGGTTTTATTATAATTGCTAAGATCATAATTCACTTAGGGATTTGTATGATAAGCAGCTGTATAGCTTGTGTGGGCCATGCTAGTTGGCCTCGATAAATACGTGGATCGGTTGCTGCCTGCCCTACAGCCTCATACTCCAGATGCTATCAAACCTTGGGGAGTGGTATCCTGTGTCAAAGTGAATATTCCCACACTTTTTGCAGAAAGAATGATTTCATCTAAGTGTGTTGAAGGAAATATCAGAAATAGAACGGGGGGGGGGGGGGGGGGTACATCATCCAAAATCTTACCCCTGGGTTTTAGCCTTAACAAAATCACCGATGCACGTCCTGAAGACTGGGCTGGGGACTGGCAAGAAGAGGTGTAAAGAGTTGATACTGTAATTCTGATATATATACTTTCTAATTAAAAAACCTTTAGAGCCTTAAAGCAATATTTTTGCGTTTGAGGATTGCAGTAGAGTAAGAACAAGGAGCTATAGATGAGGCTTCTGGAAAGGGATGAGAAGTAAGGAAATGCTCGTTTATCTTGTTGCTAGAAAAGCCAATATAAATGTCTAGATCTCTGTGATAAATGGATTTCCTGAGGGACTTATTCCATTTTATGCATACTACTGCAGTTCGTAGACTGCAGTATTTTAATAAGTTTATGCTAAAACTGTGAACTGTGCACGTTAAACATGTTGAAAGGGCAAGCTGTGGCAGCCAACGTGCACGAGGGCTGCTTGGTGGAACATGTTGCTACAGGTGGTGTGGTAGCACTCCGACATCTACAGAGAGGCAGGCTTAGCCAAGGAGTTCCTGTTCCTGATCTGTGCCCCTGAAAACCTATCTCAGTGTAAGATACACCTGCCAGTCTGTCATACTTCACCCAAAATGCCTCGCAAACCCTGAGGCCAGGTAAGGTCATCGAAAGCAGAGGGTGAGGTGTGGTACAAATAGCTGTACGACTTAGTGGAGTTGGGGCATTTACACCCGCTGCCCCGATCATGTAGGTGGTGACTGCTTATAAACAGCAATGAAAGAGAGCCTTTTGGGGAAGAATTCAGCAGTATTGTAGAAATTAACAGCTGGGAAAGGGAAGGTTTTTGGTTTGTTGGAGGAGGAACTTAACGCTTAGGTAAGGCACTGAGGAACCTTTAAGTTTTAATTCAAGCAGGACCACAGTTCATACCTATGTCAGTCTTCGCCCAGCACATTTTGTGGTGCTGGAATTCTAATCTGAAAGAAGATCAGACCTTCTTGTACTATGATTCCTAAAACAAGGAGCATGTATTGTTAAACTGGCCTTCCGAGTACTCCCTTTCATTCCCCTTTCCCTTTCATTTCTGTTTCTGACTAGCCTGCTATGTGAAGGCATTTCTCAGGAAGAAGTTGAGGGCTCCAGCTCTGTCCTCTGGTATTAAACTAGCCCACGTGAGTGCTTGTCTTGAATGCTGATTTGCATATTTTCAGTAGCACTTCTGAGCTTTCCAGATTCATTAGCCGTCTGTTTGGATGTACCTTACAACATAACTTTGTAAGTAAAGGTCTTCAGGGATTCACAAGTGTTAATGAGAGGGCGTGAGGTACAATAATAGGTATGAGCTCTGTTTTCACAGGCAAGGAGTTTATGTCAGGGGTGAATTAAGCATCAGGACCCAAGTGGATCCACCTAATGCCTTTTTGCTACAAAAAGAGTTGAACCAATTTAAAGAAACATCATCAGCGAATATTACTGAAGCATGGCAATTTTACAGCCGTGAGAATTTTTCTTTGCTGACAATTGCAGAGGTTGTGAGTTAGCTAATGAACTGCTCTGGGAACCGATGAGAAAACCCCAGGTCACACAGCTAGGCAAGGACAGAGCCAAGAAGAGGAATTGGATGCTCTGATCAGTATACAGAGGGTCACAGGGAAAAAAATTCACTGAAAGCACAAATTGCCTTTCCCTCCCTCCTTCTTCATGCAGTTTGCAGCGTTGGTGATGTCCCCGACCCTGCAGCTCCAATGAAGGGTGATTGCTCCTCTCTCAAAGAAACTTCTTGTGCAGTGTAATACAGAATACTGCTGAGCTAGTGAACCCTTTTGCTGTACGAACACCGCTGAATATACCCATGCAGATAAAGGGCTAAGGTGGGTTTGGGCTCTTTCATTCTTACTCGTGTGATACTGAGCCAGCTGCACGTGACTGCAGCCTGCAGGACACGTTTCAGATGTAAAAACATGAGTTCTGTTGCAGTGGAAGACGTGGTGCTGTTGGTGGTTCTCGATTTGAAGAGTTTACTGAATACCTACATTACCAAGCTGTGCTTGTAATGGGTTCTCTTCTTTCCTTTGATTGTTTGGTGGGGAACAATATTCTGGTGGGTACGCCTTACTGATTTAGTGCAGGGGAAAGCATGCTTGATGTTTTTGAGCGAAAGAGTATGGAAATGCCCTCAGTTGCAGCAGTGGCTGTGCTTTGCTGCTGTCTGTATGGAAGAACAGCACAATGCACGGAAGCTGACTGCAGGGTAGGGGAGAGATACCTGTGTAAGGGACGGTAGGTCAGCCACAGGGCAAACCTTCCCTTGCCGTGATTTGAAAGGAGTTGGAAGAGCACAAGGGGCTGAAGCTAAGCAAAGGGGCCATGTCTTCATAACGCCCTGAATGAGTTATCATCCGTGTGGGAAACGGGGTGGCCTTAGGAGAGCTAACAGGCCCTGCTCCTGGGCACTGTGCTGCTCCGCATGGCCATCAGAGGGAATGTTCCTGGCAGTGAGACGTGTTGGGGTCAAACTGAGGAGCTTAAAAAAAAAAAAAAGGTGAAAAAGGTGGCGGTGGTAAATTGCTGGTATTTTCAGCCCGTTCCTTCTCAATGAAGGTGAAACTTTCTCTCTGCCTCGCAGTTTCTTCATGAGGACTGCACTCATAGCTTCAAATGCTTTGAAACTTTTCTTCCTGATTCTTATAATTCCACAACTCTGGCTCCAGAAGTGAAACTGGAGTTTCCAAGCCTGGACTTCGCACTGAGAAACTGAACTTTGATCTTGGGGTGAAAAAAAGCATTTGCAAGTGGGGACGTGGAAGGGAAGGCGATTTGCCCTCGGTAGGGATCTGCAAAAGCATTGCTGAGAGCTAGTGGTAGACTTGGGAAAGCTTCGAACAGGCACAGCTCCAGTTAGAAAGGAGGAGAAGAGGAGAGCATAGAAGCGTTACGACTTTCCTGCACCTCTATATTTGCCCACTGAACAATCCCACAGTGTACTTAAAGGCAGTTAAGATCTCTTCTGTAGACAAGTACGCATAAAACTGAGCTGATGGCTCAAAAAACAGGGCTGCAGATCTGAAGGAAATTTCAGCAGCAAACTCTAACAGCTATTGAAGCAATCAGTGTCAGTGCAGGAAAATCTAAAGGAAGCTGAGGAGAGGCAGGACAGGAGTCACTTCCTCACAGATCCTTAGCTACTGTGAGCTGTAGCTGTTGCGAACGGAGAGCTGAGCATTTCTGGGCAGGCTGCAGGAACCTCTCTGAGTCAGCCAGCAAGAAATTAGTTGATGTACATTATCATTTGACCCGAGTCTCAGGGAAAGCTGTGACTACAAAGACGCTTCCTGTAAGCAGAGGGATGTTAAGGGGCTGGAGCTTTACAGAGGCTCCCTCCTGAAGTACACAGACTTCCTGCAATTCATTTTGGTCCTTTTGAATAGCCTCATCTTAGCTCACAGGAGCTCTTACACGTGCACTGCCAGGTAAAAGGGTTTCTGGTCTGCTTTGTGAGCTTGAGACAAAATACTGAATGAGGAGATATCCAAAGATGCATGAGGCATCTGGTTACTAGACCCCAAGGGAGCTCGTGGTGCTTATTTGCCATTTCTGAAGCTGCTAGCATCTTATGGTCCCCCTGCCTCTGTGCCAAGTTACTCAGCAAAAAGGAAATCTAACCTAACATTGGTATATTCACATTTTAGATAAAGCTTGGTCACTTTTTAACTTCTGTATCAAAGCGGTATAATCAGAACTGACCATTTGTATCACTGCTTGCTGATGGCATGTCAGATTGAGAGGGAGAGAAACCAGACCTTTATTTTAAAGGCAGCAGAACAAGGAGCAGGGCTGACACAGCACAGAGAGACTTGGATCCTAACCTGAACGGGGTTGAACGGAAGGAGCAGCCGAGGACAACTTTAAGTGTATTCACTGTTTACCTAATTGCCTGATCAAAGCAGCAAGAGTTGACGGCTTCTAGCAGTGTTCCTGCCTTAAGGGAAGCGTTTAGCAGGAAGGCAGCTAAAACAAGACTAACACGTGGCTGATCACCAAGACTTGCCTTTAAGTCAGTCTGTTTAAAAGTAAAACCTTGTCCTAATAGTTCAAATTGTATTTCATCAAGTGGCGTTAGCCAGTAAGCAGATAGACACTATGAAATACTTCAGTGTCTCTCTGAGCTGCTGAGAAAAGAAAAAACACGAAGTGAAAAATTCCCTGAAAGGGAAGTGCAAAAGAGAGAAAAGCCCCAGACACAATTCTCTTCATTGAAATGCCCAGGTGTTACTTCTGCAGAAGTTTTCTCTAGCCTTTGGCAGAGAAAGCAGGAGATGTAAGCTGTGCACAGCTTCTCCCCTCAGAGAGCTGGCACGAGCTACTGACCTTCCGCACTCGTGCTGCCGTTGTGATGGTGACACAGAGCAGAGATGTCTGGGGGCAGCCCGAATCCTGGAAACTCTCTGTGGCAGAGCATTGTTGAATTCAGGTGTGGCAGGATGGCTACTTCCAGCAGTTATAAGCCAGGCATCTTTTCCTTAGAGGGAAAAAAGCAACTCATAGTAGGTGATGCCAGTTTCCTGACTCCCCTGACAGAGCTGGGAGGTTGTAGCCAAGGGGGAAACTTTATGGTGCTCAGTCAATTTTTTTATGGGCCAGCAGAATATATTCTGCTGATTCTGGCACTCCTCGAGCAGCAGGGTTAGGCTGAGTGGCGTAAGAGACACTGGGCTACAAACCATCGCAGGGAAAGGCTGTGCTGTCATCCCCAAGTGACCTAAGTCATGTTCTTACCCATTTTAGGACCTGCTGCTGCCGCGGCCTCGCTGGTGTCATTCTCTGCTGGGCTCACACAGAAGCCTTTCTCCAGTGACGTCGGCGTGGTTCACTTCAACAAAGTGCTCGTGAATGACGGGGACTATTACAACCCCAACACAGGTAAGGCAAAGAATGGGCCCGCAGAGCTGCCAGATGGGCAGTAACACCCCATTACTAGTGTTCGATGCCATCTCAGGCACCGCGGTGCATCGAACTGAACAAAATTCACAAGTCCATCTAAGCCGGATGCAGCAGGGCAGGAGCTTCCTAAGGATGGAGACAGTCACACGCTCTGGCCCTGCTGGTTTTCCACAGCTGGGCCTGACTCACCACCCTCTCTGCTCTGCCAGCACAACCAGTGTGTGCTCCTCACCCTTCCCAGGCAACTAGGGACACTATTAGCAGCAGGGAGGCTCCTCGCTAACCTGTTTCACTGCAGCTAGGGCAGCTGGGGGAGAGGATGGCTGCCTGCTTTTGACCCAGACTTCAGCATAATCCACCTCAGCCCCCTCACGCACCCCAAAACACCTCCGTGAGCTGGCTCTTTAAAACTCAGGGCTCTGCAGAATTATGTAGAGTTGTCATGACTGAAGTGCTAGGTACCTGTGGTGGTGGTGCTTTCCGCATCTCAAGCCTGGAAAATTTTTAAAGTGAATTGTATGAGAAGAGTCTGGCTTGTAGCTCAACACCCCCTTGCCTGCGTGACCGCTGTCAGTCGGTCAGCAGCCCAAGCTGACCTCATCACAGTCACCTCTACGTCGCAGTGCACAGCGCGTGCTGTGCCAGGTCTGTCTTTGTGCTCAGAGCACTCAGGCCTGTCCGTTTGGAATACCTCAGAAAAGCCCTGCCCGTGTCTCTTCTGCAGGCATCTTCACGTCGCCGTATGAGGGGCGCTACCTGATCACCGCTGTGCTGGCGCCGGAGCGGGATGAGTACGTAGAGGCAGTGCTGTCCGTCTCCAATGCCAGCGTTGCTCAGCTCCACACGGCTGGGTACAGGAGGGAACTGCTGGAGTATCACAAACCCTACTCGGGGAAACAGACCTGTGGTGGCCCTGGGACATTCCACCTCGTTCTTCACCTCAAAGCCGGAGATGAAGTAAACGTCGTTGTGACAGGAGGCAAACTGGCCTACACAGACTCCGATGAAATGTATTCCACGTTTAGTGGGGTTCTGCTTTATCCTTCCATTTCCCATGTTTAGGTCCATCGTGGAACAGGAGAGAAGGGTAAGATATTCCGAAGAAATTAAGTGTAATAAAATTCAAAGCTTTAATATATTCAGTTTATATATTTGATTTCAGTGATGGGTTTATTGTCTATATTGAAACCTCGTCCCCAGTTTTCAGAGACAGCTACAAAAGACCTGTTTCTGTAGCTAAATTAACTCCTTCCCCAAGTCCTTGTTCATCTGTACAAACACAACAGCTGTTAAAAAACAAATACGTTCTCAGTAGATACTTCTCCACTGTGTTCTTGCTATCCCCTATTAAATAGCCTTTGCAGTCCGCTCCCCACTTTATCTCTGCCGGTGTCCGTGGTGTGTCAAAGTTTACATCTTTGCTGCAGTTTCCAGTCGCAGCCAGCTTCTTTCATGTTTTCAGGAAAGCAGGGGCAAGAAACTGAGACCACGCTGGACACTGTTGATGACTTGGTCCTTGCTTTATTAAAACAATACGGTGGGCCAAGTGTATTCACATAATTTGTTCAAACCAATTGCTAGCCACGGTGGTGCAAAGCAAAATGTTGTTTGTCTGCATCAGTTTTCTTTTTCCCCTAAGGGCCAAACGCAGTGCTGAGAGACGAGTGACTCTCAGCCCAGTCAAGTGGCAGCAGCAGTGCAAGAACTTAGCCTGGCCTCAGCTTCTCAACGGGCAAGTGTGAGTGTAAGGCACAGTTGCTGCTGCTGAAGGATTTAAACAGTAATTTCCAACTGGTACAGTAAAAAAGACAACCAGTGAAGCATGATGCTCTTGAGATTCAGGCTTAGTGCTTGAAAATAACAAGACAGGTCAGAGAAATCTCTGAATCACCTGTTCTTAGCTAGAAAAATGATCATTTTGAAAAGCTCTTGAAAAATTTTGCAGTGCTGGTTTCTGGAATTCCTGGAGTATTTGCGCTACAGGAGTAGTTTTCTTCTTTGGTGCATTGTAAAAAATAAACCAGAGGAAAAATTGGCTAAAAAGGTTATAGGAAAATAGTCTTTTTAGCCAATACTGTCAATGTACAAACCAAGCACCTGCACTGAGTCTTTGTTTGAGCAGCCTCCTGCATCAGCACTTTTCAGTGGGGTTTATTTTAACACTCAGCATCTGTCTGTATGGATGGAACAACGTGCTTATTAGCTTAATCACATTTGGTGCAACAATGTTGTATTTCTTATACTAGCCACGTCTCAACTGAGACAACAAAATAACATTTTGGCTCTTTAGAGTTAACATTTTGAGCTCTTTCATGGGTGGAAAAAAAAAATCTAACCCTCCTTCATTAAGAGCAGGACTTTTCCACTGTCATCTCACATAAACTGGTCATCTTTTTCATAGTCTATTCATCACACATAGAGTTGTATTTATCATAGTGGGTTGTGTAGTTTATTTTCCTTCTTACGAATCCAGAACAGCTGTTACAGCCTCAGAACAAACAAATCCTTTAGGTGAAGGAAGAACTCCCCGCGCTGGAAGCAGCACCGTACGCTTAGCTGAAGCCTTTCCCCATCTGAGGAGGTCAAATGCAGACTTCACGCCTTTGCTGCATAGTTTTGGAATAGATACTCCCTAATAACCCTGTTTCCAGGCGATGAGATGGGGCCTTCCCACAACAAACTATCACATCCTGGAAGCTGAGCTGCCTCGGAGAAAAGCAGACAGAAAAAGCTTTCTGGCCCCAGAGGAGCTCTGCATCAGTCCCTTTGCAGCTAGGGTTGCGCTGGGCGGGGGTGGTGGGGTGAGCACAGGAAGGAAATTGTGAGTTGATTTTTTAAAGCACGTGGCTTAGGAAGATCTCCTGGCACCTGGTTTTCAGAAACTGGGGTGTTGCTGATAAGCAACAGCTAGGGCTGGATGTGTTGTGGAGCAGGAAGGCAGCTTGTGGAGGAGCAGCTGCTTAAGGGACCCGGTGAACTTGCAGAGCCCGATGAAGGGAGCCACCCCCCTCATTTCCCTGCACATTTGACTTGATCTGGGCTGGAGCACCCCTTACTCAAGAGGGGCTCGGTTTCTTTTGTCCCAAAGCAGCAGCCCACTGCTCTCCCATGCCTTTCTAGGTCTCAGAGGTGAAGGGACAGACAGGAAAGACTTTTTCTTTTGAAAGCCAATTACATCAACCATATATATATATAATATATATATATAACAAGTTCTTGTTATGTACGAAAGCCATGGAGGCTCTTTTCCTTTTAGGATATTTTTCACTCTCAAGAAAGCTGTGTTCTCTAAGAAGTTGGCTCCAGACTGTGTGTGACTCAAGTATTGTTACATTATTGTTGCCTGTGCTAAAAATGACTCATGGAAACAAACAAAGTGAGCTGAGCGCTTAGGGAGACCTCGCTGGCAAACACCACCTCCTTTTTCTCCACCCCCATACCTCCAAGTGAGACATTTTTAAGAATCAGCGGTAAAAGTTTAATGCTAGAGGTACAAACGTTTCATCACCTAATTCTTACCTGACCACTCCGGTAGGTTTCTAAGCCCAGCCCAGACATCGTCACGAGCCCAGCTCTGCTGTCGGACGGGGCTCTCTTCAGAAAGCTTCTCCCTGTGCCCAGGATCTGCTGATGATGATGCTGCGATTGTTTGATCCTACATAATGCAACATAACCAGGATTTATACCCGGCTGTAAAGCACTCTCTAAGGTACATCACAGCAGGACCCATTCTGAGGCACATTTTCAGAACACCTTTTAGAACTAGCTCCCCATCCATCATCTCTAGCAGCACAGCTAGGAACCACTGCCTTGCTTCTTTGGTAATTGCTGTATTCAGGGTAAGTGGCTCATTTTCTCTAATGAAGTTACCTCAGTGGAGCTTTCAAGGTGGGATAGTCACCCCACTGGGCAGACTGCAGTGCTGCAGCCCCTGAACAGCACAGGGAGGAGGGATCAGACTTCCGATTGCTGCCTCGGTCAGTGCTTGGTTAAAACGTTCCTTAAATTTAGCAGCAGCTGGAAGAGACTCAGGCACAGATGAATTCATGGGCCTACTGAGGATTCGTTCTGTACGAAACAGCTCAGCTTCAAAGGAAGGGGTTGGAGAGCACTGCTCAGAATACCCCAAACCCACTGCCAGGGCATTCACATCTTCAGTGGGAATCAGAAACACACCAAGGAAATAACCTGCACTGCAAGGACCCTTTCACACTCTTGGTTCACGTAGCTACCACCAGAAAAGCATTCACCACCTCAAATAGGAAGCATCTGGAAATAAGAATGCCTTAAAAAAAAAAAATTCGGGAAAGGCAGCAGAGAGCCATAAAAATCAGTCATAGCACAGGAAATCACAGGAAAGCTTGGAGCAAAGCGAGAATGCAAATTTCTATCTCAAAACGTGAAACTACCTCATTATTTTAATTTGCTATTTAGACTTTGGAGACAGTGGAGACATCACTATACTGAGCACTTAAAGCAGTGGCTGCATGCCACAGACATCTCCACCAACCTCCACCATGTCGCCTTTCAATGTACCCCAGGTTACTTGCAGCAACTTTGTGCAGTTTAGCAGACAGAGGATCAGGATCTGGTTAACTTGGTGGAGACAGCCAGCTGTTCCAGGAATATTACAAAGAAATGCACCTGTAAGCAGAAGGCATGGGAAGGCAAATTGGACCAAAGCATGCGTAAGCACCCTTTATAGCTTTAAAAGGCTCAAATGTGCTGGGAATGCAAGGTGAAGGGCTCCTTAACAGCAAGCAGATGAGCCTCAGGAGGGAAGTGGTTCCCAAGGCTGCATCCTGCATTTGGAAGCAAGTTACAGCTGCTGTCAGGCCTTATGGTAAGGCATGGCGGTGGATACAAATGGTCCACCAAAACCACAAATGCACTCACACGGTGTCAGCTTGGAGACGTGAGGGACATTTGCGTCACTGAGACGCGCTGTGGGTACACTTTGGCTCCCAGTTGCTCCCGGGTAAAGGTGCAGAGTTCAGGCTGTTGGGCTGCCAGGAATACTTGGGGCCGCGTCCTGTCATCATAAGGCACACTTGCACGCACCGAACCTCCTGCAATGGACAGTGCAGACTTCAGACAAATAACTGCTCTGCCAATTATTTGTACACAGGAGACTTCAATGAGCATCTTATAACATGTTCATTCATAAGCAGGTCTTGGCATTTATCCGTTTTGCTATCTTGATTGTAAAAAAAAAAAGTTACTAATTGTTCAGTGCATTTGAGCATATGCTTTGTGTGTGGGTATATACGCGGGTGTAGAGGGTCTGGTACCTTAGAACATGAAGAAAACTGTTTGATGGAAGGAAGCCAACTGCTGACATGTCCAAATAAAGCCTGCCTGTTTTGTGATGTCTTGATGCTCCTTTGCTTTCCAGCGAGTCCAGCACTACCGTAAGCCAAAACTTTTGCTCTTTCCTCCACCACCTTTAGAATTTCAGTTTTTGGCCTCATAGCCAAGCCTGCATGTATGGGTTAAGTATTTAATTCAGTCTCAGGCATTGTTACGTAGGGTTTGTGACAGAGAGCATAGAAGTGCTGCCAACATATATCCTCATTCGGTGCCCTGATTCCTCACTATTTCACTCCCTGAAACATTTGGGGATGAAGTAGTATCAGACAAAATACTAGGGTAGAGAACAGAGGAAGGAGGAAAAGGCAGGAGAGGAACGAAGGAGGAGTGATTGGGAAGAGCCACGAAGTGCCTTGATTCTCAGTGCTGGGGTAAGCACGACCTGCAGCTGGTCCATCCCGTGAACATCAGCAGTACAAGGTGAAAGTTTAGTCAGAACTCTTTCTGGCCCCGCTCCCGTACAAGTGAAGACTTGCACTTGTAAGCATGTGTAGCACTCACAAGGAGGTGGCTCAGCATTGCTTGTAGTTACGCTGTTCACCATACCTCGTTTGAAGATCTCTGTGTGAACAAAAAGCATGAATTAGCCCACGTCCTCGCTGTTGTGCAGCTCAGCATCCATCCTCCCAGCTGCGGGCTGCTGCTGTTTGGCTGGGAGACCCCCACACAGCCCTGGCCACAACCACTTCGGCCCTTAAGAAAACGCAGCAAAGGGTTATACTGGGGGCTCTGGAGCGTTCCTGCTGCTCTGTGCTACAGACCCAGCCTCCTCAGCCATGGGAGGGGTGCTGGGCACCTCGGCCATGGGACAGAAACATCGCTGTGGTTTTGGTTGATGTGACTAGGGCGAGGAGGGAGGAGACGTGTTGGCATGCTTTGAAAGCACACTGGGCTGAAGCAGAACCCTGCCAGAGATAAGGCAGCAATAAGCCCTTGCTGTGCCCAACAGTGAAGGCCCCAGAAGCTGACCCCCTACGCCTCTCCCCCACATAGCAGGCAGGAGTCTACCCAGAAGAGGCCCAGCTGCACGTGTGGCCTCCCAGGGCCCTCAGCGTACACGCTGAACAAGGTAACGCTAGACAGGGTGCCCTGCACGCACACAGCGTCCATTCCTGGGATCAGACTGTATGTCATAACACCGAGCCCTCACATAGCGATGCCATCACTGCAATACGCGGGATTTATGGGATTTAATCCCACTGCAGCAGTGGGATTTAAGGGACACAAACATACAGTGGCCTCCCCGCCCCTCGCCACCTCCCTGCCTCAAAGCCCACAGGCTGGGAGGAGTTGCAGCATACCAGTTTTCAAGGGGATGGTTGCCAGGGCCTGTGAAGGGCAGTAGGAATTCAGTAAGTCATAGATGAGGCTTCCTGATGGCACCTGGGGCCCTCAGAGAAAGGTGTCCGGTCCTCCAGCAGTCTAAAGGAGCTTACAGCACACCTGGAAGTAAGAGAGGCCCCTATTCTCTATGTAAGACAGTTGCTCCGAGACAAAATACACCCAGAACAAGATAAGATGGATACAGGAGAAACAAATTGAGCACAGACAATATTCCTCTATCAAATTTGAACATTTGGCACGCACAGGACTTGCCTGCCCTTTGATGCTCACTGCACGCCACAGACGAGCGCTGAAACCTAGGTGTGAAAGACGGGCAGCGACAAAAGCGTGGTATGAAGACTGAAGAGACCTAGGTGTGACAGGCGCAGGGTATGAGCAGACTCACAGGGGAAACTAAATAGAAATGGAAATTGTGCTCCTGCAGCAGAGATAAAGCTCTAGCACCAGGCTCTGTATCTGGACAGGCGGAGAGCTAACGTGCCCCAGGAGCAGCAGTACAAGCATACACCTGCAGTGCAGAGGGATCAAAAGGCACAACATGATCACACATCCATGGAGATCTATCATACATCTGCGTGATTGAAATGGTTGGGGATTTTTTGCTTTGAAATGAAAATGTTGCTTGGACGGAATTAGGACAAAACTCCAAACTAGGGCAGGTGTACAAGTGCTCACACTCCATAACTGCAGTATTTTCTTCAAGGCATCCTGCGTTTTCCTGAGATGTGTCTACAGTGCATCTGTTACCTCGTATTCTGCATTATGAATGTATGCTTAGCTTTCCTTTTAGTTATAACCTAATACTGGTATTGGCAGACAATGTAAATTTGATTACAGCAATTATTTATCAGCTGTATAAATACTCTAGGAGCAAACCAAGTGTGAGAGAAAGCAGATGTCATAGTCCTTAGAGCAACTCGAAATGTAAGATATGAATGCATTTTAAATAAATCCACATTTACTAGATTAGCAATACAAGAATGGAACTCGTAAGCACAAATTGAAGAAAAATTAGTTTAAGTTTGTTTATTGTGATAACATTGTTCTGAACATCAATAAACATTGCACTGAAGTGTGGGTTACTGTACCCAAGATAGTCCAGTCTTAACAAAAACCACTATATCGGCATGGTCACAGATTTGACAGTTTTAAACACACTACCTTATTAGTGATTGGGTTGCTTGAATGATCAGACATTTCACATCTTCAACATAAAAATGAAACAAACTAATGGAGAGAGTTTTCCTATCCTCAAACTCAACCAAAATGTAACTTTCTTCTGGAAATAATTAACACTGCAATAAAAAAATCCAAACAATTCCATTCTATTCAGCAGGATTCAACTTTGGAAACTAAAACTTCTTTAGGCAAAAGTGACACTTTAAAGGCATCTCAAATCCATTATCTATTTTTGATGCTTCATTATGAATTTGCATTATAGTCATTTAAACAACTCATTCGTATGACAGCATCTTCTGGAAGACTTGTATGAAATATTAACATGAAACCTTATTTTTGTCTTTACCATAAGAAACCAGAGTTTGCTTCAGAAGTTCCATAACTGAGTCAATACAAGTGTTAAAACTTTTCCAGCTGAAAAAAAAATATTTTAAGGAATATACTGATGACGGGAAGCTGAGGATACACGAGCCGTATTGCACATGCAATTGTATAGTGTTAGGGGTTAAAGCCCAACCTTTTGGAGTACAAGCATGTTTTGTACAGTGTAAAAAGATGAATCCAGAAATGTGCACCACTTAAGTTCCTGATCTTAAAATCATTATAGAAATGGGAAACATCCAAGTCACTAACAAGTTCTGAATTGCAATGTTCCTTTATTAATCCCCAGACAGGTATCGTTGACTCAGCTTTTGAAATGCTTCCAACGCTAAGAGGATCTGCATCTTCAACAACACAGTCTTAACAGGGATGCGTGCGCGCCTGCTGACACACACACTTAGAAGTTCCTCTTTCATAGAAAGAATGATTTCACTTGCGCTAGTTTTGAATACGCATAGCACAACTTGTTCTCAAACATTAACTTCAGGCCACTTCTCTTAATTAAGGTAACAACAGATAGGCAAATGCGTAATTTTTATACACCCCACTTCATATTAATATTGCAGCACAAGCCTACGGTTTGGTAGCAATGAGATGTCTTTTCTAGTCAATAAAGTGCCCAATAATCCAAATCGTGTAGGTACGCAATGACAGGTACAGTACTGCAAGTTCTGTCCCTACGCAGGGTTAACAAACAGTCTGAACAAAGCTTCAAAGTCAATTAAAAAAAACAAAACAAAACCACCACAACCTACTTGTATCAAATACTCAAATCTTTTATATTTAATCAAAAACCAAATATCAAAACTGTTACAGAGATTGAGAAGCAATTTTTTTTTTTTTTTACTAAGCAACTTTTTGGACATCCCTATACTGCAAAATAAGAGGTCAGCAGAATGGGGAGCTCTTTGCAGCCACACCCATACCACACCAGCTTAAATTACATGCATTTGGAGATGGACCTGATACCATTTCTCCACCCTGCCCATTAATCCAAGTCCCCACCTTACAATCCATAGCTTGTCTTTATGGCAATCCAAAAAGATGAATAGGATTTAAGTGAAGAAAATTTACCCAGAAAAAACTAGCAAAACACAGCCAACCTTAGTAACAATCTGCACAATTTAGAATCCAATCTCTGGTAAAATTTATCTTTCTGGAAGTGTTTATTTTATTATTTTTTCCAAAAATCTGTGTAATACCAAGGCCACCAAGAATACATTAAGGATGGTAAATAAAATTTTGTCATCCACAAAGGACTGTTTTAGGAGAGGCAGCTTTACTCCCTTCATGAAAAACAGAATGTTAAGGTAGAATACTACAGCTTGGAATTAAAATATTATGTTGGGTTCTTATAAATTTTGAAGTATTTAAGTGACTTAAAACCTCAAATGCTGTTAATTTTCAAAGCACTTAGTGATCATGAGAATTTCAGTTTCTACGGAATTTTATGGAATGAAAAGTAAGAAAATAAAGGAAAAATATATGGAATGATGTTTGCAAGCTTCTGACAGCGCAAAAAATGCAGTACAGCAAAATGTGCTTTGAATTAAATCTGTGAAATCCACTTAAACACTGAGTAGTTAGGTGACAGGACCAAGAATTTGCTGAAACAGTCACAAAATGTTTTGTTTGCACTGTGTAAGAACAAGAAGGATGCCTTTCAAGTCACTTAACGTGTATGGCACAGTGACAGGCAGGTGTATTTCCTTTCCCACCTTCACACTCCTGCTTTGGAAGAGAGGTTTCATGTTGACCCTGTCCCTCTCCCCTTCTTTTCTAACATTTTATAGTCACAGGAACACACCAGAATTTTATCAGAAAACACAATATAATCAGAATACAAAAAATTATTGCCCCCAAGTAGTTCACCAGTTGTCTAGCGTTATGCTGGTGTTATTTCAGAACACAGGGCTAAGACTCTAACCTATTAAGGTTAAGGCCTGATAAAGAAAATATTCCTGTGGGTGGGGCAAAATCCTCTGAGCGTGCTCTTTTATGGGGTAGTGAAAGACAGAAAGAGATCCTCTCCTGCTTTCAGGCCATGTAAGCCGAAGCAGAGGGGCCTGCCCAAGCCACGCTTCTATCAAAAGCAGCTCTGGCCAAGCACCACAGCAGTAGCCGTACAAGTGCCTGCTCAAGATAACTCACACTTCCCTGCGCAGAAGTGTGTGGCCACTGGGAGCTGTGTAGGGAGAGAGCTTGGCCCCGGAGCCTGGTGGAAATCCTGGACGTGGCCGCCCTGGTGGGACTGTTAAGGCACGGCCTCAGGAACTTGCTTAAGGAATGACAGGAAAGACTGCACACCACAGAAAGCCTGGGACTGAAATTTAAATGACTGTAGGCCTTAAGCTGTCTGGGCTGGAAACATACAATTCTCACCACAGACGTGTCCTAAGGAGTTTAAATGTACCAACCCAACTTAAAAAAGCAGAGCTACCTTTGTTTTCAAGTATTTTTGGAGAGAGAAATACTAGCTGCTTTCACAGCTGATAAACACTAGACTTGGAATGCAGTTTGTTCACAGGCTCTTGCTCTGAACCTGAGCAATGAATGACCAGCATGATGCTTACAAATAAACCAAAAGGAAAAAAAAAAAAAAAAAAAAAAAGGCTTTATTCTGCTCTGCAGCATTTAACCATTCTCATACCTGGAATCCCACTACTGAGCTGCATTTCCTTCCAGCTAGTGAAAATCTGTAATACAGAATTCTGGAAAGACCTGCAGTAGATAATTAAAAAAATTAAATACATCATTTTTTTTTTTTAGTATAACAATTCCCTGAATATAATCTGTACATACTTTTTACTGGCCTACATAGCATACACACATATGAATCTCCATGATGAAAAAAGAAATTAAAATGCCATCTCCCCAACTCTTACAGAAACGTTCAAGATTTCTCTTGATGGAAATTTAACATGACATAGTGCAGCCTGAAAGCAACAAAAGCCATACAAGTATCTGAAGACAATATTCACTTTAACAAGATAATGAAATAGTTTAAGCATTGCATATAAAAAAAAGAAGCAGAATTAGTCTGAGCATTAATTGTACAAGCACAGTCTCGTACATGTGACAAAAGGCATATTTACATTTAAAGATTAATTTTATGTCTTCAGACTCTGTCAGGCTAGTAATATCTACACACTTTCTGTATTTTAGCTGAGAAAGAGCACACTGTGCCTTAGGTTCTGGCTCCTCTGCAAAATGGCCTAATTGCCCACCTGAACATTAGACCTTTTATTAATAGGTCTGACATTCTATTTGGCAGTTTCCATACACTTTTTGGCTTCATTTTCAAAAATATACTATTAAGACTAATACAAAAAAACTATGCTTACAATAAGGTCTGTACTAATGAAAATGCAAAGTCACTCAGCATTTTGTTTCCATGAAGCACTTGGGTACCACGGCCATCAGTGACAGGCCAATTTCAAGTGCCTTAGTACAGGTATATAAAGACAAGCAATAAAGACAAACAGTATCACAAAAAAGAACAGAAAAATGGACAGTAGCTTTGCATTTTCTTTGTCTTACACCAACGGAGTTAAAGTGATTTCTTTAGTAAGACTTATGGTACCAGTATATAAATTAGCATCTACATTAAGAAGGTTCTTCACATTTAAACTGAAGTTGAGTAGCTGAATATGAAATTCTGTTCCTAGGTGAGAAGTATTTTTCAAGCCAGATCTTCCATGTTAAGGTCAGGAAGAGGTTCTCTCCAATAGCAAAAGGAGCTGAATTCTGGGCATGGAAATGCAGAACTCTGTTCTTTATTAAGCAATGGGAACACATATTCCACCAGCTCACTTAGTCTGTAATACCTACATTAAAAAAGAAGAAAGACCATTATTTAACAGTCTAGTCACTGTTAGCTGTAGCCAAAAAAGAGCTTTAGAAGTCTAGACCAAAAAACTATAGTCAAATAAGGTACAACTACTGCAGAAGCAATTTTCAATTTTATTTTGCCAGCTTACTTTTCAAGGAGTTTCAGTTAAGTACCCAAAGCGGTAAGTCTCTGGCGTATAAATTTTTCACGTATCACATGTAACAGAAGATCATAAGGAATCATCATGGTCACAACTGTAATTATTTTGTAATCTCATTCCCGAGAACCTTCTCTAACTGAAATAATAAAAATGCTCTTACGACGACTTGTTTCCTTTAGTCCGTTCTTGGATCAGTTCACCCTTTGGATTCACAGTAAATATTCTACAGTCTGGAACTCCCACTTGCATGTAGGCATACACATCCTGCGAAAAGCATGAACAAACGCACATGCTTTGACACTTTCTTATTGAATGTGATATACCGAACAAATTCTTGAAGGAATAAGAAAACAGATTTAAAAGCTGATCCAACAGTATACAGGACAATTCCTTAAAACAAATAAACAACAACCACACATTGTAACAAAGCTTCTCCCCCACCCCCAATCCCTAAGTCTGTTCTCAAGCCTTAGACCACAAATATGCACCACAAAATCTATACCACACAGTACTACCCGTACTACTCCTTGTGACAACATTCCTCTTAGGAATACCCCTTCTCTTGAGCTCTGTTACAATGGCACTGAGCTGCAGAGAAAGTACAGGAACTGCATGATAGGAAAAAAGATTCAAGCCTGAGGAGTATTGAATTCCCCTAGGTTATAGTGCTGTCAAAACTGCTGAAAAAAATATAGAAAGGTGTTACGCATTTAGTAAGACCCTGGGAATACACTAATACATCTGTATAATCTTTTTCCTAAAGGAATCCTAAAGCTATAGGTTTTATTTAAGAATCTGCATGGCCAAATCCATAGAAATACCAGTGTCCCATTCCCATATTCAACCCTAAATAGACACAAAAAGAAAAGCCTATTTCCCTTCCCTCCCAAGTACCTCATGCATTTGAACCCTTCAAAGTCTCAGACTTACATTGGGCCTGTTTCCAAAAGCAGCATAGAAAGGCTGTTTACTGGGAGCAAACAAGTTCTTGATATCATTCAAACATTCGATTTTGAATTTTTCAGGCTTCTTTTCTATTACTTCCCTAGAATAAAAAATGAACAGTCAAATGCTAAATCATGACCAAGCTGTGGGTACTCTCCTTCACCGATTTATCTGATATTTGTATTCTCATTATTTCCTGTTCTTAGTGTGGCTAGCTACACAGATACTGGTAAATACTTTTCCAAGGATGATGCAAGAACCAGTAAAAGAATAAAAACAACACTCACAGTAGAAATAGGTGAATAAACTAACTAAGCTAGACTAACTAAATGTGATCAAGTTCACAGCTCATGGGTGCAGTTTGTGAACTGCTTTTATCGTATATTACCACCTAGACCAAAAGCAGAAGACAGAATCAATTACACGTAAGCTTGTTACCATCCCTGCCTCTGAAAAAATCTGCAGGACTATTAACTGACCACAATAGAAGCTGCTGTCATTGTTAGCCATGACTCAGTTGTTTGCTTTTAAGAATAATAATAATAATAAAATGAACAGGAAGACTTCTACACTATTAGCTCTTGCCATCAAAAATGAGGCAGGCTGTAGCTGGTTCAAAAGATTGGCTGGGTTGAGCCACAGCTAAATTCCATACCCATCTGTATGCAGTCACGCATGGAACACTCCCAGTATTGCAAGATCACAGTGTAACAGTCTATGTTTTTTTTTTCATTTGTTTGTTTTAAGTGTGTCTTGCATAGGAGCACTGATGAAAGCAGAACCTAATAGTAATCACTCACAGATTGGAAAAATATAGAGTGTAGAAAACAAGCTGCTCTGTGACAGGTATTTTGTGTTTAGCAGTCACATCTAACACTTCCATAGAAACAGAAGTATACTTCCTTCAAGTGAAATTCATGCAAATAGCCTGTAAGTGATCACTAGAGGGGCACTGAGTCTCAGTAGCAAGCCAAACACAGAGCATAATGTTTGGATACACAGTTATAATGATCAGCATCCCAAGTCTATTTAATTTGCTTCCTACTCCTAGATGAGGAGGGAATGGATGTATGAAATCCCACATGCTTACCTATGAAATGCAGAAAATAAACTGCTGGGGGACAACATGAGAGGTCCTCTGGGAAGAATTGTTCCTTTGTCATTCACCCAGTGTAGGTATCCTCTAGTTATATCTGCCATTCCAATGGCACGGGCAGAACAGTACAGAAACTTGTAACCGTTCCTGGAAAAGAAATACTAACTTAGTTCCTTTTCCTGCTGAAGATACTGCTTGTCAACACAGGCATCCTGTACCAGCAGCAGCATCCAGAGGCACCAGTTTAGGTACTGACTTGCTGCAGTGAGCTTCACAAACTCCTAGGAAAAAGGCTGTTCTGCTATTATAAAATCAGAACAGCATGTAACAGTTTGAAAACATGACTCAATCAAAACTGAGAAATAGGAAATGCAAGAAGAACAAAGATGGTAATACTAAGATTACATATTAAGATGGACTCGGCTTTGTTTAGATAAATGTCACATTGGCTTCACCCAGTTTCCATAATATTGGATACCAGATCTCCTGTCTTTTTTTCCTCCATATTGTTACCAGAATTTGCAGCTCATAGCAAAGGAAGCACAAGCGGCATTCATCAGGCCCCTATTTTTTTTTCCCTACAGACTTCGTAGATCCATCTGTTAAACAGATTCGTACACAGTTACTGCATACACAAAAGGCTCGAGTGTTTATGTGCATTTTCGAATACATGATTCAATTTGGCAAATAATTCCAAAATTACTCTATTATACACTGAGCACAAAACAAAGTTCTGGTTATCTTCCATAGACTGCATGGGGCCAGAGACAAAATTTAGCTCTATATAATGCCACACACAAAAAAAGGATTGCCAAGACCCCAAATTTATTTTAGTGGAAAGAAAAACTACTAAATGTTAAACCAAAGATAAAAATGGATTGTTTTAAGGGGATCACGAAGTGTTTTAACAGTTAGCCATCCTGTTACCCTCAATACCAAATTATTATTTCTTGCATCGATGCGTGTTTTTTTTTGGTTTGGTTTGTTTCAAAGTTTGTTAAACAAATGACCAAATCTAAGGGAGAGAAACAACACAGGTTTATTCTGCATAAAGTTCTTGGACATAGATAGGATAAGGCTATATTCCTCTTAACTGCACACTGGATGGTGTTAGCTTATTTCAGAAGCACAGCAAAGTGAGCGACAGAGAACTTGAACCAGGCTGCTAACCTTTGTGTCAATGGCAATTTGTTAATTAGGTTCATTTCAGAACATGAAAATGCATCCTAAGGAGAGTTCATTTGACTTTGATAGCAAACATTAAAACACAAAATAGTTAGATATTGGGAGGACACTGTTTAGGTTTGAATTTATAGTGTGCCATGCTTGCAAAGACTTTGTGATTAACCTGAGTTCGTGAAAGTAAACATATGCATGACTGTTTGAGAAGCTATTTCTATTATGGTTCTTTCTCATAGTCATAGTGATAATACACAGTTTTTAAGAATTCAAATGCAGAATCAAATATTTGAAAAAGGAACTAGTAAGTGTTGGCTTTCATTCCTATTGAAGTATACATCTGAGGGAAAAAACTTAGTTTTGTTCGTATGTGACAGAAGTAGCTCCCTTCCGTCATTTAGACCAACACAACATACTGGATTGCAAAATTATTAACAGCAATTCAATTACCTGCCCATTAATACCCAAATTCCAGAAAGCCCTAGTTGCTCATAGATTACATACTCACTCATTTATGGAATGATAGAGTTTTGCAATGCCCTGGTGAGTCCAGTCCTTGCCAAACTGAGGGAGGATGTGTCCTAAAGCATCAGACCTAAAAAGAAAATCGGAGATAGGTGAAACTAACTGTACGAGTTTCGTTAAAGACAACTACTAATGAATAAACAATTTATGAGTATTTACAGAAATGCCTTTGCAGAAGGTCCTAACCATTTCAAAAGAGAACTAGTACTAGATATAGTACTAGTTAGTATCTACTAGTTAATACTAGATAGGCCATAAAGCACAAGTCAGTTTCCAAGTTAACCTATGGTTGCTAAACTGAGAGAAGTCTGACTGTAAGGGCAGTTGCCACATGCTAGTCACACTAGTCCCTTAAAAGAGATTTTCTAGTTTGATGTACAAATTGAAATCAAAGCAACAAGTATTTCTCATAGCTGTTAAAAAATGTTAACAGTCACCTTAAATCAAGCTTCTTTATCTGATCTTGAAGAGCAGGATAGCATCAATAAAGCAAGATAATGTATAGAATATAAAGGAAAAGAAAAAGTAATATTTACTTGGTTATTGTTCCATCTATGTCTGATATGATGATTTTGTCATTCCAGTTCCAGAGATATATTGTTCCTGCACAACGGCAAGTCCCTTGATACTGGGTTGTAATACTAAATACAACATCATTAGGGCCATCTCTGAGTTTCAATTTAGCCTTTAGAATAAATTGAAATACAGAATTTTTAGAATCATAAATAAACTCACAGAAAAAGGCTCCTATAATCTTCCTCCTCTACTTTGATCAACTCTTCAAAAAAGCAAACCATGGTTTAACAATGGCACAATTTCACTGGTAAAGTCTGCTTTGTACTGAGTACACGTATTTGCCCATATGTTCTGTGTTTGATTACAGCAGCACCGACTACAGCAGTAACAAAAAGCGTTTGACTCTTTCCTATTTTAATTCTTGCTATTACCATAGGCTTACATTATTAGCAAATACTATTTGCTAATATAATAGCAAATTATATAATATTAATATAATAATAAAATTATATGATAGCAAATTATTACACATTTACTAAACATATGAGTAGTAAAATGTGTAAACAACCAAGCATGCAGTGGTATTTTCTACCTAGTAGGTGCTTTCCTCAAAATTCTTCCATGATGGAGATCATATATTTAGACAGCAGAAGGAACTTGTAAATTAGATTGAAACGAATAAACAGCACACCAACTTAGATGTACAGTTAAGATCCCAGGATATCTAAATTGCATAAAGTGACTATGTCACTTTTTTGGCAACATATTTTTTAAAATCCAGAATCATGATCCTTAAAAAAAATAAAAATAATAACGCAGCTGCCCATACTAGCAATGGAAAATACTTAATTTTAAAATAAAACTAATATTGCATTTTAAATTCCCCCATTCCTTTTTTCTACTGCTGAAAGACTAACCCAATAGCACTTTTGCCTTTGTGAAATGCATTTATACTTACTTTGTAACAATGAGAAAAAAATGCAACTTTTACAGTCAAAACAGAGTGGAACTATGACACATTCTATGTGCGAGGAAGGTATGCCACTTACTATTTGGTCTGAAGAGAGTCTAAGTGACTTCTTGTAAGATGGAATGTTCCCATGGGTTGGATGCTCTACTGTGGAATCTATTTTCAAGGATTCCTTCAATTCTTGTGATGCTTCATCACTAGAAGAATCATCTTCTGGAGGTCTAACACAACATCAAAGAGAATAAATGTAAGTGCCAGAAAATCCTTCTTTAACGGTGAAAGATTTCTACACGAGATTAATTTCCGGTTATGCCAAGGATTCACTACTAGACTGATAGCACAGATTAACAAAGCCCAAAGTCTAGTTCAGGCCCAGAAAAAGTCAGTATATGCCCATAAGCAAATAAGACTTGTAAAGCATGCTACTATTGATGAAGCTTTAAGTATTACTACGCATAGTCTAGCTGGCTCCACACATGATGAAATTAGTAAAGACAGTGTCAAGTGGTCACTAATACTGTGTTGATTAATCAAGTATACTATAGATGAAAAGGGATACTGAGCGAGTAATAGTGTCCTGTTTTTAAAGAAAAGCTGTCACAGTCACTACGTTTTTTTAACTATGTGATAAATTAGCAGAGTAGCTCACCTTTTAAGGTTATTCAGATTTGTTTTTCTGCTAATTAGAGATTTCAAGATTAAAAGTAGCATTTAATTTCTCTGAATTTCACAGTATATTCAGTTTCTTAAATTTTAAAGACAAAAACATTTACAAATATCTTCATAAAATCATGGGAAAATATGAGTGTACATGTTTAGACTGAAACAGTTTTGTGCTAAATACTGCTAGCTTCCAATTACAATCTTGGGCAACTTGTGTATTGTAATTAATGCTATTTTATTGTTTCAATTATTTCATGTTACAAAAAAATTGCAGATGGTTTAAGTTATGCAAAGAATATTACGATTATACAAAAGAACATCAAATGATATCTCAAACAATCCCACTAATAAATCATAGGGTGGTGGCCCATTGCTAAAGGTTACCATATATGTCTTTGTCATTCTGTCAGTTACATCAGGATTTAAGAAGTAAAAACAATAGGATTCAGGACATAACTGTAGTGTATTTGTAGTTCCTACAATGTTTACTTGAGTTGAGTTGTTTGCCAAACCCATCTGGCTTCTCTTCAATAGCTCAGAGGAAAACGTTTCTCCTATAGTGAACTCCTACTGAATTCTTCCTCGAGCAGAGAGAGGGAGGGAGGGAGGGGACGAAGGAGGGAAGGAGAGAGAAAGAGAGAGTTTTTTTCAGTACAAAAAATAGTCTTCAGGCAGGAACACACCTACTATTAACTTGCTCTTTTATAGTTGCTGGCAGTTCATTTGCTCTTTGTGTCTCAGACTTCCCTTCTTTTGCCTCTGGTATCTAAAGCAACATGACAATAAAGAACATATTGATATTTAAGCATTTTTAAATGATCCAAGTGAACTCAACACTTCATACGTATGCCAACAGCTGTCAGTATAGTACATATGCTACATCCAGTCTCAGAATCATTCAGTAAATTATTTAACAAAAGTTTCCTTATGAAGAAGTTATGCTTTTCAGTCTACCAAAAAAAACCAACACTCCACACACCAGAAACTGAGAAATACCAGTTTAACGTGATTAATTTACCATTAAAGGGAAGTCAATTTCTAAGCTTATAAAAATCAGATTTTTAAAAAGAGAAAACTTAAGACATATTCAAGGTTTACATAACTTAGTCTAAAATAGGGTGTCTCAGTATAACATCTACTGTGCACCTACTTAATCTGTGTATAAATTCCTAAAACATATTGCAGTGACCGAAGAGTAGTTTTTAATTGACTAAGCTTATGGCTTTGAAGAAAGGATTTGAGGAATACTGTGCAAAAGCCGAATAAATTGTTGAAGCAACTAGGAACAATGAAAAATTATGTAGTATTTGAGATGAAATATTCACAAGTAGCAATAGCTACTGCAACACCGAGTAACTCCCAGCTAGCGGTCAGTGACAGAGCTGTATGAGCAGTGTTCTGAGACACTTTTGACAAATGGAGTTTTAAATTTTTTTAATAGATGAGGAAAATATAAATCAATTACCTGTTTAGTCATGCTTTCTCTCTTGCGCCAGAACCACCACCTTCCGGACTTCTTTGGCATCTTTTCTTTGACCCAAGACTCAACAGTAGCCTGAAAAAATAGGCATGTTTTTAAGTTTGTGTAGAAAAAAACAGAATAAAAAGATAAACATGTATTGCTACACACAAAGCCTTTAAACAAGTATACATCTCATTTACCTTAGGCAAACTTTTCTGAAACACTTGCAAACTCAGAATCATTGGAGCAGCCAACGCCCAGTTATAATACCTGTTTTAAAACACATTATTGATAAGTTATTACAAAACCTGAATACAGGAAAATAAATATTTGTGTGCAAACTGCCCTTTTCTTGATGAAAATATGTGTGTTTCCTGCCAACAACTAAAAAAGTTTGTTGCAAGTGAATTAATTTAACATACACATCAACATCAGTGCTGAAATGAAATCTCTTTGATTTTGAACTAAAAGCTTGCATTAAATTTAGCTTTAACCATTTTCATTATGACCAAGAAGCAGATCCATCAAAAAATAAATCAAAACGGAAGCTGAGAAATGCACTCACTTGATACAGTACATTTTAAACATGTTTCTCTATGAACTGATTTTATGATACACAGGACTTACCTGTTGTAAATCCTTATTACCAAATTAGGATTGTCTATGAGTCCAGGGTTTTCAGCAAATTCATGATAAGTAATAATATGTTCCATGAACTTTTCTGCAATAGAAGTGGATTTGGATTAAAATTAGTAATATGAAATCCTAAAATGTCTTATTAGTCTGTCTCTAGGAAAATGCTTTGCCATTTCAGAGTCTTTGCTAATTTTGCAGCATCACTCACGATATGCTAATATGCCTTACCTGTCAAGAGCCTGACTGCCTTCTCAGTAGCAGGGAAAGCCTCATAACACTTTAACAGTCGCAAGAATGAGAAGTAAGAAATAAGAAACTAGAGGAAGGATTTGTTCTGAGCCCTTATAATAAGAATTTAAATTTCACCTGATGACTGAAAAGATGGGATGATCATTAAAACGTACTACTAACAACACTGATGAAAATTATGCAGTACTAGAAGCTGACTCTAAATGCATACAACTTCAGTGTTGAAGTTAACATTGTTAGCACTAAGAGAGAACAATCAATAGGTAAGAAAGCTAAGAGTTAACAAACATTTAGGATGGGAAAAGTAGAGCAGGAGATAAGATAATCCAAGGAAATAAATTAGTCTCCCAATGGCTAAAAGACACCACTAAAGGAAAACACCAGGCAATTAGGAAGCATACGGTTTGTGAAGATTTATATTGGAGTAAATGAGGAACTGCAGACAGACACAAGAATGGTTGGTCAGATATGTAATATGTAGCATGAAAAAGGAGATAAGGGTTTCTTGAGACTATGTGCTCTTGATTAATTTAAGGCTAAATTCCACTACCTCTGCTTGACAAATGCTTGAGAACTTCAGAAAATAAAATATGTTTCTCCACATGAGCCTAATTATAGGCCAAAGCTTCATAAGGTAAAAGTAAGAGCATTCAAGCCACTTCACTTAACTGCCTGAGCTTTACTACCATTTATGTTTTATTTTCTCACTTACCTTTAGAAATCTCCCCGTTTTCATTGAGACCTCCACAAAGTGAGAGAGTAACATCAGGCAAGTCCATAGCAGAATCAGACATGCACTCTGTGCCACTATCGGCAGCAGCGCTTCCTACTGATTGGGGTGACTGAGAACCAGAAAGGGTATCTGACTCGGTCCACTGCCTGAAGCCTGGATCGGAATCACTACAAGGGAGGGGAAAAAAAAAAAAAAAAAAAAAAAGAAAAAAGAATCACATTTTCCATAATTATTTCACTTGCAAACAGATGCATACATTTTAGATTACAGAACACACTGTATGATGTGATTCTGTGATGATTACTGAAAAGTGATCTTGCTGTTGCATTTCTCTAACACCCTACATCATTTTACAACATAAATACATAAATTTAATAGTAAAGAGAAATCACATACACCCATGCAAACCCTTTATTAACCTAAAACTGGATTTAAATTAGGAAAATTCCTCTAAATTCTAGTCACAGACCATGCTCCTCAGTCTTTACCAGAATGTTGTAGAATAAGAATAGAAGAAAAAGGGACATGGCTTAATGTTTTTTAGAACAGTGTTTGGAAAATAACTACAATAGGCTGTCTTTTAAATAAGAAAAATACCACACTGTCATCTAAAGTTACAATTATTAGTAACTAACAAAATAAAACAAAAGCTTTTTACAGTTATGTTCTGTTGCTATCAATCCTGGCCCCAGATCCACATAAACTGAAAAGTTCACTTTTTTTTTTTTAAACACAGGTCAACAGAAGTTAGACACTTCTTCCTTATTAGGCTGTATTCTTCCAGAAGAATGACTGTCTTGGAAGACTTTTGTAGAGTATTTTAGAAGTATCTAGAAGGCTTAGATTTCATAAAATACGAGTAAATTTTGAGACTGATCCTTGCATGAAGATTTTAAAGGATTTTTTGTTTGTTTTTATATTAAAATCTAGCTGGAAAGAATGTACAGGGCATGTAAAAAATGAACTGATGTGTGTTTATCTAGAGCTAGTAATATTTTCAGAACATACAGATTGTACAAAGATAGAAACCTCCCAGTAATAAACTCCCACATGATCTTTCATCACGTTTTCTTGCCAAATCAGAAACCGATTTCCACAATGACATTAGGACCAACTTCTTCACAAACACCTAGAAACCTAAAGTCCCATTCTCTTAATGGAGACACTTAAATCATACATGTAGTTGTTCACATAGTGCAACTGCAGTATAAGCCTAGGTTCAGGGAATTTTAGTTTTAAATTACCTTTTGGGAAAGTACAGTGCTGCAACTTCAGGTTCCAAAGCCTTTAGGTCGTCCAAGTAAATATCATCAGGCCCCTGATGATGACTTCGCTTGTGCACCCCTATTAATTTTAACAATTAAGGTTACTGAGATGAAGCTATCCAGATGCATTAAATACAAACATAATTTTGGAAGATTCAGACTTACAGCATTTATAAATTGAAGAATTTAATTATGGTTTTAGTCAAGTAAGACTTCAAAGAGTTTCAGGAAAAAATGAAAATGCACGTTTGTGCTTTTTCCAGTACTGCCTCTATCTGGTAGATCACAATGAAGGAAAGAATCAGTTTTATTATATACCTTTCTTTTTTGAAGGAGAGTCAGTTTTTGCTGTTGGCTTTGTTTCTGGTAGAGGGTCTACCAACAGTCTGGAATGATGGTCAGCATCTAATGTTAAAGAATCCTGTGGTTCTATGATTGCAGAAGCAAGAGAGTCTTTAACATCCATTTGCTTAAGAAGAGGATGAGTTCTTGGCTCAGGTTTAAGTACCGTACAGACAGAATCTTTCACTAAATCATCATCTTCAACTTCATCAGAGCTGAGGATGACCCTAAAGTGAGTCTTTTCTGATGGTGTAATGGTAGCTGTTCTGGGCTGCTCCGGTTTCTCTTTCTTGCTTATCTGAAAAACAAGACTCCAGTCACTCCTTTCACTTCACGTATTTGTTTTATTCTGGTCTGAACATTAAGCCTGTACTCAAGGGTAATTTTGTCAGTAAGCTTGGTGTCCTGATCACAAGTAAACTGGGTAAGAATTTAAGCATGTATTTTAGAACCATAAAACATGGCCTACATTATTAGCAAAGTTCCCTACAGGAAAAGCTTCATACTAGCTTATTAGCAAGTTCAATAAAGAAACCGGCAAGTCTTGACATGATGACACGACAGCAAGAAAAATGCATAAACATGGATGTGATAGGGCTTATGCTATCAGCTGTCCTGTTAGATAAAAAAATTATTCCACCTATTAAGGCTACCATTCCTCTGGGATGAACTATAGTTTATCCTAAAATAAAGGAAATCTGTTTCCAGAGTTGCTTTTGTCAGTTTCTATCTAAAAATTCAGAAATTTTACATCAATGTGAAGTTTTCAAGAATTACTTTGCTGATCAGCTTTTGAACTCAGTAACATCGACTATCACGACTATCAGGCAGCCACAAGGGGGTGCTACTTTCCTACTTCAGCTGAATTACTCTGAAGAACAGCAGCAGATTTACAAACCACCTGTAGTACACAATTTTAAATATGCCAAAATTCAGTTAACAAAGTTCGACACAGTAATTGACTATACCTTGGTTGATTCTGGGAATCCTCCCCATGTCCATTCCATGTGAGATTCAGATCTGAGCAAGCTCTCAGCAGGTTTAACTTCTAGTTCTGAATCACTTTTAGGGCAGACTGGCTCGGAGTAAGGGCTAGCAAATCAACAGGAACAACAACAACAAAAAAAAAAGCAAGAAAGCTACAGTGTTTAAAATGCATTTGTTGTGCAGCTACTGTTGGTAGAATTTTCTACAGCTTAACAGAGCTTCAATTATTCTGCAACATGGCAAGAAGCCCAGCAGTTTTCAGACAGTGAGAAATTAGGTTAAAACCAAAATCACATTAAAGGACTTCCATGGTGATCACCCTACACAGATTCCTTTACTTTATCTGCAGCGTAGGTATAGCTCTCTCCTAAGCCCACATTCCATTAAAAAACAAACAGGAAAAAAAAAAAACACCTTGATTATCCAAAAGGAGAGCAGAAGTCTGCTTTGAGTTCCTTTGTTCTGTAAAGATATAGCATTTAAACTTGCTACGCCAAGACCTGAATAACAGAAGTTTTGCAAATGTAACTCACATGTGAATGAAGCAATACCAAATCCTGGTCTATAGGTGGGAAAAACAACATTAGCAAGATACCTTAGGAGAGGCGAGGGAGATTATTTGAAAACTTCCTTCAGACTACGTGACTTGTTAAAGCTCCATCTTATTCCTCCCACAGTATTTACTATCCATAAATCAGGAAAAGACCCTTTGAAATTTACTTCTAATTACTTTTAAGCCAAATGAACTCACTCTACAAAATTTAAGACAGGTGTGATTTCAAAAATTTCAAAATCATTTTGCTCTTCAGGTCTTAGGGAAGGAGGGAAACACATGATGTTGTTCTGATGCAGTATTTTGGGGCTGTGAAAGGTTCAAGTCTGTCCGCTCTCAAATGAGGCATTTATAACCCATATTATAGAAATTCTGCTCTTTTTATACTTCGACATTCATAGTGTTTGGGGATTGTTTGTTTATTTAAAGACTTTGATATCGAATACTGAAAATTTTATAGTAAATTCTACAGGTATTTCATTTGTGTGTATACACATTCACTTTTTTATATAAAAAGAAGTTCTTTCATTAATTAATCAATGCAAGTATCTTATCTGAAACTTTCTGGAGGTTTGTGGAACCAGGGTTCCACAGTACGGAACAGACATTAGAAGCAAGTAAATCCAATCATCTGATCACAATCCAAACAGTAAGAGTCCTTAATATTTTAAGGGACACCAGAAAAACGAAGGTAGCAGTACATTAAAGCAAGTCTACAACATGTGATTCAACATCTCATTACTAATTTCCAGTCTTCACTGTCCAAGGACACAAAAGAAAAATTTCCAACAGAAATTGCATTTTCTACACTGTTAGAAGAACTTAAAGTAATATATTGATGAACATATATGCCCATGTTTATTACAAGGAGGAATATAAACTCATTTTCCTTTGGTGTCAAATAATTTGTTCTGCCTACATCACAAGTCAACTGGAAGCCAAGCAGACCTATTAACCTGTTTCTTAGCCTAATTCCTAATAATCAGCAGTACCTGCAAAAGACTGAGCACTTCAGGGCAAAATCTGTTCCATTTCCCCCAGAATTCAAGTTTTCCATTATCATTCTCAGAGAGAAGTCTTTACTCAAAAGGCTCATGCATGTAACAGTGATCCAGTCATGCTAACATTGCTTGTTAAAACAGGAAAAACATCAATGGTATCAGGTAACAAATAGCTGATGGTTATTCCTTTGGTTTTATTCTAGTGAACAGGACAGTGGTTTGAAAGAAACCATAGTATCTCCCTGGAAGACTTGGGCTGTTATATTCACTTGGCTCCCAGCAAAGGTTCTATAGAGCAAGAGGACTAATCTCAAGAAAAAAAAAAAAGAAAAAAAAAAAAAGGCAAAACCCCCCAGTCAGCCTTTCAGCTTCTCCAACAAAAAAAAATAGCTTCCCCATTTTGAGTAAGTCATGATTACTTACCACGATGAAATGGAAGTCAAAATGGAAGTTAAAATGGAAGTCTTGGAAGATACAGGTTTGAATGCATAGTACATATGAAGGAAACTTCTAGCCTTTTATTATAAGAAATGAGACCAGAGTGACAAAAGAAAAAGACCTGTGGCCACCTTCTATTTTTTCTTCATTCTCTATGCCTGCCTTTTGTGATGGAAAAAATGAAACTACATCTTAAGGTATTAATCTGTTCAAAATGAATGTGCCCCCACTCTCAAACACAAAACTACTAAGCAGATCTGTTGATATTTATTCATTAGGGTGGTATCAATTTCAAAACACAACGTAGTTTACCAGCATAAATCCACCCATCTGTATTGACTATTTATTATATCACTATTTATTTTGAATAGGCAACAATGCAATGCCTGTTCAAAGTTAAATACTGCTCCTTAAATAAAATACCTAGCACGTTTGAAGACAGGCATGGCCCCACTACACATACACACACAGTCTTCAGTGCAAATAATTAGCAACCTATCTTGCCCCAAGGGTAAGCAAGCCTCCTGTCTCTTAAGCTTTCATCCAAGAGATTGCTCTTGGAAGAAGGAGCAAAGCTTTTGGGATTTAAGAAAGAAATCCTATGACTAAAAATATAAATAATTTACTTAGTATCTTTCCCCTAGACTTCTGTTACCTTAAACAACTCAATTTTCTTCTTCCACATTTGTAAAGTGTGGAATGGTTACATATTAGTAGCTAAAATTCTTCAACATGTACAGTCCAAATACACACTCACACAAGCCATGAAGTATCCAATCATTTGGGGATGGACTTCTGCCCAGAGAAGCTGTGGATGCCCCATCCCTGGAGGTGTTCAAGGCCAGGCTGGATGGGGCTTGGAGCAACCTGGTCTGGTGGGAGATTTCCCTACCCATGGCAGGGGGATTAGAATTAGATGAGCCTTAAGTTCCCTCCTAATCCAAAAATTCTTCACAGAATGGTTTGCTTTTGCTGAAGATCCATTCCCATCCTGACACTGTTAATGTAGATATTTGACATACTGAGGTTCTGTTTCTGTGGTTTAAAAAGTCATAGGGAAAGAAGAGGAGCTGAAAGCAAACAAATATGAGTTTCATGTCTTAAAGACTAGTTAATAGTTAGACGTCACTCAAAACTACCAACATCTTGTTTTAAGTGCACAGTCATAAAACGAGAGATCATGGCACCAATCAGCAGGAGAATGCCAAAGAACTGCTTCTTAGGAAGACCACTGTAAATAACATGCCACCTGCAGACAGCCCTTTGTAGAAGGACAAACGGAATTCTAGGTATGGAGCTCTGCAAATGTGAGCAAAAGAAAGATTTTTCATCTAAGTCTGGTAAATTCCAGTGAAGGTCCACCGGATGAATTAAGTGGGCACTATATCCCTGGTCCCTAAATTTTTGATAAAAGTGAACCCACTGCTCACTTTGACAGTCTTTGCAAGAACCATTTCTCAGTGTTTTCTGAATGGTCCCCACTGGATAAACAAAAAAAAAAAAAGAAAAAAAAAAGAAGAGCCATCCTTGCACTAAGGTTATTACAAGAAATTTCATTAATGGGGTCAGGCCTAAGAAGGGAGAAAGGCAGATTTGCTTTGGGACTTTATCCCTCAGATGATACCTAAGTATTAGGATGGGTACAGCTGGACATACTCTCCTCTACAAAAGAAAATATACCCATATATGCTGTTGTATATAGAAAAAAAGACAAATAAGGGATTAGGTTTCTCATTACTGCAGAAGTGAGAGACATGTATCTACCTGCCAGATTTGAGTCTCTTTAGTTAATGATGTGCACCTGAACAGTACGAACACTGACATCCAAACACTGACACAGGCTAACCAAGAAATAGAGGAGCTACTCTCTTAAATGGCAGTTTAGCAACCAGTCACCCAGATACCACTGGAGATGAACTATTGTGATAGGGTGTACCTACAGTAAAAGTTTTCAAAGCTGCATTGACTAAAAGAAAAGTCCAGAAATCACAAACACTACGTTTCACAATCAGACATATCTATGCCCTGTGAAACTTTCATATGAAAACATCTCAAAGATTAATGTGTGAAGTAAAAAAAAAAAAAAAAAAAAAAAGACTATTAGCTGTTCCAGGTCTCCAAAAAAAGAGTTTATAACCTCTAATTTCTTTCACTGTACAATATATGCATTAAAGAATCTTTCTCTGGTGGCTCAGTAGAAATAATTCAATGTAAAACTTCCCTTTTCCCTGATAGATTTTCCCGACACCCCCGAAAAAAGGGAAACGAAAATTGGCAATTTCTTTGTTACTAGATAGCTTCTTGTTAAACAAAGAAAAAGAAAGACAGCCCAGGCATCTCACAAAACTCACAGACAAGTTGCTATAGAAGACTATCCTAATAAACACGTAAACAAGAAGAAAGAGATGGATCTTGTCTCCTAGATACAATCTGGTAGTCTATGTTAGCTAGAGTTCAATAAACTGAAAAGAAGTACCAGCCTGTCTTGATGAAGGACTTAATGTTACAATTAACTAGATAATATAATCCATGTGGCAGTGTATCATTCAGGGTCAAACACTGTGGATACTTTTCAACCACAAACCTTTAGGGAACATTTGAACACTACATCTTATTAAGCACAATTGAGGATGTGGATGTCAGCCCAAAACATAAAAAGGAACAATAAAGTGATTTCCTGTCCAACTGCTTCTGAGAGGCTTCTGTTCATTAACAAGCTATGACTGGGGGAACTGGGGAATTAGCAGGCACCAAGCATGGTGTGGTGTATTCAGACTTACTGAGGCCATGGCCCTGGAAGACACCCAACGCAGGGAGATTATTTTTTAAGTATTTTATGAAGCTTAATCTATATTATGCTGTATTGGTACAGAAAAATAGGCACCTGGTACACTGAGCAGCTAAAAATGCGAAAATGGCCATCACACAGGCCTGACCAGTAATCCTCCCTGACACCACGAATGTATCTGCTGTGAGGTAGACTCCTCAAACTGAAAAGCAGTAAAGCTAGACACTCACCAAAGAGTTGACATAAATTAAGATTCTGATCAACATGCTATGTGCTACATACATGCCCTTCCCTATGCTCAGTGTTCAGGTAAAATTCACCTCAAGGACTGCATCTACTTACGCTAATAGAGATTAGTGTTAGAGTGGTAAAGCCAAACTTTGGAAGCATGAGTCTTGAAAAGGCTAGAAAGTGAATGCAAGTAGAACATAAGAGCTTAAACATCATAAACCAAAGAGCTTGGGTTTATAAACATAAATGTCCTAGTCACTAACTGAAAATTGACTGGTGAGCCTTATCATGCAATTTGTAAGAATCCACAATCATCAGATAGTGCTTCTGGTATCTCTGGGTTAGCGCTCCAGTAACTAGCAAATCCTCTGTTCTGCACTGCAATGATTCAAGCCTTTACCTCAAGTAATTTGCACCTCACAAGTTCTAACTTACATACCCAATGCTTCTGCCTTATGGCATATCAAAGGTTACTTATGCTAAGGTGAGTCATGGGGAACACAGGAACTTTACATACCTTTCTCAACAAAATCTTATTAATTGTATTTTGTTTCTTTGATAGTGAATTTGAGCAAGAACATTTTGTTCATTTGAGGAAAAAAGACACAAATTTGGTTTGACACATAGAGTGGAAAGTTCCCGAAGTTCCAAATAAGCAGATCATGCTACATTTGTTATCACAGAACTTAGACAAGTTGGATAGTATTACGGATCAAGAAATAAAAAAATATATATAAAAAGGCACATTTATTATAATCCATTCACCTTTATATGCACAATGACATTACAAAGTGACTTACTTATCCAGAGGTGACCAGTCTCCGTCAGATAAGGGGTAATGATCCTTTGAGTGATAAATCAAAGATTCTTTTTGTTCTTCGCCTTTTGGTGATGAATTTGAGGATCCTCTGCAGAAATAACATGAGACATTTAACAAGTCAACTATAAGAAATCTGCATTACTACTTCAGCTAGAAAAGTGACTTTACATGCTATTAAAAATCCAAGATCTAAAGGAAGAAGTGTAGAGGTTAAAGAATTCATTGTTTGCAGCACACCTGTAAACATGTTCGTTATTATAAAAACAAATGCTTTGAAATATTACAAGTTTAAAAGGTTTCTGATACCGTGTAAGTTAATACTGAACTAGAAATTCACAGTAATTTAAGTGATATCACTCTACAGCCAGCTAATGCTACCAAAACCTAAAGCTGAACCCATAACCCTCACTTCAGAATCACTGAAGAAGTTAAATAGAAAAAGTAGTTTGACAACCTGTTTTAAGATTGCACATTTCACAAATTAAGAAAGTAGGGGCAGCTACTGGCCACACAATTCATCCGCAAGTTTGCATCGTGGCTACACAGTGCAAATGATACAAATAAGATGAGCCTGTAACTTCAGCGTAAAATGCAAGAAGTTATTTTAAGACATTATTATGACAAAAAGAAGAAATATTTCCTCCATTAGCAGCATGCTTGCACTGAACCTCTTTTGGAATGCTAATGCTAATTTATCTTATGGACATAGAAAAGATTTTAACACCATGTATTAAAATGCATAAATACTTTGATTTTACACATTTAATTAATACTGCAGTTTACTTAGGCTGTAAACAGTTACAGTGATCTCTCATTTGAGCAAGTCTTTCATTTGGAAGAGTCTAGACTCTTAAATACTGAACTTAGAAATGTATCTTAATACTGGTTATTATTATTCTTATGAAATGAGAGTCCTGATGATGAAAGCTTGGCTTGATATTATAGCTGCAAAGACTTTTGTACACACCTTTGTACTCATAAACCAAGCTGTGATAGAAAAGTTTCATACTATTTTATTCAGTGATACATATCTAAAAACAGGCAAAAGATGTTATAACAGTATTAACAAAAGCACACTAGAAAACTATTACAGAGGTGTCCTCAGTGTTTTGACTTCAGAGGGTGAGCAAGATGACAAGTAGGTGGTACTAAACAGGTTTTATTCACCAGGAATTAGCCACCAAATGAGTTCACATGAAGCACAAAAACAAACAAACAAACAAAAAACTCTAAGTGAATAAGTCTCATCTCTAAGGTTAAAAATAACAAACACAGTTGAAGATCACTGAAAATAAGAGGGGAGAATTAATATTAGATCAGTTTATACTGATTTATAACATCTGAATTTACTATTAATTCCAAACTATTTATTTTGCAATGTTCATAAAGACTGCTACCACTTCCTCTCATATATACCCATTTTATATAGGATCTAAATAGTTAAGATTTTAGAAACAGGTAACTTCTTCCAGCTTGAGGCACTGCATGGCTGGTTTAAGAAACCAACGAGAGTCATTTAACTGCATTACGTTAGAATGCTCCAGAAGGTTAACGTACATTTATTGCCTTCCTGAAAGCACAGACAAATTGCGTGGATCGAAAGCAAAAATCATTTCTATTTTACAGGCTTGGGAGCAGCCATGCAGCATGACCCAGGGCAGACACAATGCAACACCCTTAGTACTAGAAGAAAACGCCCTCTGTTACTGAGCATATACACTAATCTCAGTCCTGCTGGTATTTTAGATTATTCAAGCATTTGTAACATAACTAAATCTACAGCATACCAGCATAACTAGAAGAGATAAAGGATATTTTAAAATAAGTCGCATAAACATGTGGAAACAGATTCTGAATTTTCCCGAGGAACAGGAAACAGCTTGTTTACCACTCTGTAAGGAAAGAACTAGGTAAGACATGATGTACTGGTACCTATGGCTGAATTTTTGACCTTCCTGTTGGAACTCCACCCTCCCTTTTCCTTTCTCAGTGTCACTCTGCAATCTGAAGATATGTCTAATAGCAGTTTAAGGTTCTATTTCTTTATAGAGGTTTTTTTTCAGTACCAGGCATTTATGGATATCACACAGGGCCATAAAACACTTAAAACCTACTGATATCACCTTACATCCCCACAGGATGTGTGTGCACAGAAACCTTATGAATGTTTTTCTACAACCATATCTTCAGCTGGGAAAGAAACTTTGTACGCTTATTGCAAATCATTTTATTTCCTGCCTTGGTAGGCCACTGGAATGATCATCCATGAACTTCACTAATAGATACATAGCCATGAACTTACTGTAGTAATTGAAGCCCCGAGACAATTTAATTTTTCAGTCCGGCACTTAATGATCATTCATACAAAAACAGCATTCCTTTTTTATAAAGTCACCTTCCTTTAACATCACAACACTGAGAAGGCATTTCTACTGCCATTTTTGTTATTAAAAGTATTCTGTTTTATAAATAAAAGCCTTTTCAATCCTTCATTCTAGACGGTACAGAAATAAAACTGGGGTAACCTTTATGGAAACACTATTGGTTGTTTCGCTATGACTAGACAAGACATTTCAGTCAAACCTGCAAATTTTTACTAATCTCTCATCATGTTATGATATTCACTAGACTGTTAATTTGAATTCTGAACACTTGTTGAAATTGACCGCTATTGATGCAACATCCTAAATTTGCAATGACAGAAAATGAATTTTGCAATGATTTATTATCATCTGCAATGACTTATTAAATGAAGACTAAATCATTCACAGGGTGTATTCGCTTTCTTCCTATACTTTATGGTTATTTTGATTTTTGATGTTTTCACCATGATGAGACACTGTTGTCTTAATGCTCTTGCACTGAAGCCTGATTAAAAATCTTGCTTTTCTTAAAGTAGGAAGAAAGTAAAAACAACAACAAAAAAAGCAGAAAAAAATCAAGCCAAATGAAATACCAAATCTTTGTCTTCAACAGAGCAGTATCTAAATGAAAATTCTTTGACATAAGCATGACAATGAAAATGAAGACAAATGAAATAGTAATACAACAGATACTCTAGAAAACACTTTAAATTCCAAATTTTGTTGTGTTTTACTGGGCATAGGTGTGATATCACTCAGAGACTCATGTTCTTCTTTTGCACTGATCTTTTTGACTGCTACTTATTAAGCTTGAGACTCCCCTGAAGACCCATACTGAAGGAAAGATTTTTTCATTTACATTTTATTCTTATACCAAAGCATTCTTCCATTTCCCAGATCAGATATAGAATTTATTCATACTACATTTACCAGTGAAGTTGTCCAATAAAGCACTGAGCTCTGTTTAAAAACTAACTTCACTTCTTTCATTCAGCAGCCTACGAAATTTCCATGAAACCCTGTTGAGTAGGCTTTTCCTGGATTTTAAATGTTTAAATGCTTGATAGCTTTCTTTTAAGACCATAATCCTTCAAATTGTTCATATAAGCTCCTAACATTTCTTAGTACGTGTTATAACTTTACTGCAAGCTCCAGTTTACTAATAGTTTATCCACTTCAACATATAGGGCTGATTATTCCCCGCCACAACTACACATATGCAGAGAGTTCTCTTTATTAATGCAAAGGAGTGTTAATTTTTGTAGTTTTTAGTTACTGAAGTAAACTTCAAGTTACAAGAGGAGTCAGATGCAGTGTACTAGAGACATTCCACACCGGAGTTTACTTACAGGTTTCCAAACACTACTGGACCACCCTGCCTCAAAGAAGTTACACAACAGTTCAGGACAAACCTTCTTTATGAGAATGGACTTAAATGGATTTCATGTTTACAACAAAATGGCCAAACTTGAATGACTCTAAGAGTATGGAAGGTAACAGTTTGGGATTTTGTTTGTTTAATGAGAGCCTTCCTACAGCCTATTGAAACTTAGACTTTACTTGCATAGAGGAAAGGCACAAGTCACTTTTAAGAAGTTCAGTAATACCAGTAAAAGCACTCAGCAAATATTTGATAGTTTACCTTAGGGGTTGAACACTTTTCTCATCATCTGAGCTTATTTCCATTTCAAAAATCTCTTCTGTCCCAGTAGAAGACATTTGATCTTCCTTCCTAGTATCTTGCTTGTATTTCTTTCTTCTTCTTTTTTTCTTTTTCACAGAACCTGGGGTGAATACAGTCTCTGGTTCCACAGAGTGTGGAATTTCTGAGTTTGCACATATCCTCTCATTTTCACCTGATTTCAAATGATTGTCACTGTCTTTAAAAAACTGGTCTTCAGTGGGTATTGGAGATGTTGCCAAATATGCAGGAACTTTTTCCTAAACCAAAAAGAAAATAAAGCACAAACTTTTAAAAAAAAAAAACAATTTTGTTATGTGCATACAGGATTAATTATGGCCTAGTCTAATTCTTATATCTATTTTTAGACATGAAACCATACAATAGCCCAGAGATAGAACAGGCTGATATCCAGAAAGGAAGTTCACTGGAAGGATTACAGAAAGTTCAGATAAATGAATGTTAATATTATTACAGTTTTAAGGCACACACATATTTGATTTTGATAGCAAAACAAATAATCAGTCACGACAGTTCTATCCGTACTTAGCAAATGCATTACTAAAACCAGGCCAATTAAACCTAATGTTACCTACTTATTTTGAAACAGATTCATAGAAAGGTGTTGGAAGGTTGGATTACAGAAAGGTTGGAAGGGATATCTGGACATTATCTGGTTCAATCTTCTGTTGAAAGTAGGGCCTTAGGTTAGGATATCCATGGCCACGTTGAGTTGAAGTCTCCTCCCATTTCTGTGTTATCCACAAAACTGAGGATGCTTTCAAGTCTTGTCATTCATGTCAGACACTGTTTACATAAAGTATCTTCCAGAAAGATAAACTTAACTATAATTTACTCATTTTTTTTTTTTAAAAAAAGGCCAAAACCAAAACCAGCACCAACCCTCAATTAATTACAGAAGCAACAATCCAGATGAAGAAAAAGCTTTACCAATCAACCACTGGGTGTGTGTGTTTACATCAGAACAACAAGCTAAAACATATCAAGACCTAGACTGAAAGAAATACACTGTAAAGGAACAGATATGCGGTGAACAAAAAGAGAAGATAACGGAATTTCCATGGAGGGGGAAAAAGAAAAAGTTATGGGCTCAAATTAATGGTGGCAATAGAACTAAATCTCAGTGCCTGTGTATGATGTTTCTTCTGAATATCAAGTTCTGAAAACAGCAAAGACTGACCACTTGAAAGAGCCTTTCCAAATTCATTGAGAACTCTGATGAGAGCTTTAGCATAAACACAGCTTCAAGAAGTTACCACAAGGAAATGTTGACCAGCAGCAGAAATCCAGAGAAGAAAGCATCTGTGAGCACTAGAAATAACTCAATCCGCTGCTTCTTACCTAACTCCATCTATAGTTTCAGCATGAACTACCAGCTTTTCAGAACACATTATGCACAGGTAAGGGACTTCTAAGTTACATACAACTTCTGTTCTAAGTTAATATACATAGTTAGTGGTAGTCACCCTTGCTTTCTGAAAATCTTAAGACTGATCAGTTCCCATCAATGGCTAACAACCTGCAGCTATAGAAGCACTTTCAGTTTTGATTTTACTCATTGTGAATGTTACAACAGAACTCATACTTGCTTTCTCTTAAATATTATTAATTCCTACCCCAACTTATCATTTAGGGCACTAGTCTAAATGCTTATTTTCTTCTTCCACTTAAAGTAATATTTATCTCCTTTTGAAACGAGTGCTTTCTCCATTCCCTCACAGTAAACAAGCACCGTCATAAGCTAGTAAGAGGATCAAGCGCATTTCCTTGAAAGACTGATTCCTAGTAGCAACAGTGAATACACACACTTCATCCTTTACTTTGCTGAGACAATTTTTTCCCCTTTCTCCTCTATTTTCATTAAACCTTTTGGATTTTTATTTTTAAAATTCCTTTCCTTTTATCCTGCTGAACATCCTTCCTGATGTAGAAGCGATCAAAACCAAAGCTCTATACTGAAAAATATGGCAATTACACAGGTTCCACACCCTTAGAAAACTGGACTAAAAATGAAATATTATTCCTAATTTATTTTTTTTTCAGAAGCTCATTATCTTCCCATTGGAAAATGCCTGGGGACATTAATTACTGCTTTCTAATACAAGAAGAATTCTCAAGTTAAAGCAGCTATTGCTAACTGGTGAAAGTTGAATAAATAAAATTGTTGAAAAAGTATGCTAAAAATTGTAAGAAAAAATATGCCAAATTAATCAACCTTCATTAGTACGGAGATTGTAATGCAAGCTATAAGAATATGACAAAATGCGATTATAAGATATTGCAATCTGTATAATTGCAGTTATAATCTGTATAACAAGAATGAATATACTAAAACAAAGTAAACTTCAAATAATGCTCTAATGGTAATAATCAACTAGTTACTTCATTATCACTGGTAGCATAACTCTATGAAATACCAAGCACCTTGGCAGCACATGAAAGTGATGTAAGAGTCAGTCACGAAAATCTAGCTTTCAGGAGTTACCATATTGACACTACTACCTTAAACATTCTCAACACATTACTGTTAACACAGCAAATGTAGCCATCATAAAGCACAAAGCTCTTACATTTTCCTCCTCAGTTTCTTGTACAAAGAAAGCTTCTCCATTGTCACCCAGTTTCATATGAAGATCAACAGCATCACCATTAATTTCTATATCGATCTGTGGAAAGAGACGATTTAACATGAATAATTAATCACAGGGAAAAGCACTGACCATGAGTCTTGCTCATCTCTGATAATAAACTTTGTTCCATTGCATAATCATCACTCTCTCCCTCCTCTGCTTTCTGAAAGAAGTTTATTATAATGGTCTTTATTTTGTTAACTGAAAATATATCAGGCTATTAGTAGAGATCCCAAAACCTAGAAGAAAAGCTGAAAACATCTGATGACTAAATCTTGCTCACTTGATTTAGAGAGCTAGAAGCATAAATAAGCACTGATCTAGTCTTTCTTTCCTGGAAGAATGCTGATCAACTGAGACTATTCACATACTTAAAGCTCAGACTGAATTGGGGCCTAGTACAAACCAGTCACGAAAACCAGAAGTTCAAGATAGAAAACTGGAAGCCTCCTGAAGGCAGTATTTTTTTCTGAGAATGAACCTTAACCCCATGCTTCCAATACGACAGATTTCCCACAATTATTTCTGTTACTCAGGTACTGTTGTTTTAGATTTTTCTTCTCATGAGATTATGGAAATACGATATCGTACCACAATTCTTTTGCAAGCATAGTGCTTTTGCAAGAGGGAAAATGTTTTTAGACTCATTGAAAGGTACTTTATGACATTTATCAAGCTCAGTTTCAAATAACTCCTACTGTGTGTGTATCTCACTTGCTCTACAGACATTAGACATTTAAAGTTCATCTGTATCACCTCTCTTATACCTTGCTGAAAAAGCGTTCATGATATAATTTGTTGCAGAACTGTTAAGGAAAAAAATAAAATCAACTTTTTTCAGCAGTGTGCTCATTAAGAAAACATTAGCAAATGGGAAATCAAAATGAAACAAAAAAAGAAACAGGAAAACTGCCGATAGCCTGTGTTATGATAAGCGCAAACCTTAATGCATGCAACTCTGAGTATGACCATACCATTAACAAAAAACTGCCCAAAACATAATTGCTCTTTTAGCAGCACTTCTTTCTCCTTTTACAACAAAAATATAAAGGTAAGGGTAGTTTCCTGCAGTGTTATTTCACTTCTTAGAATAGCTGTATATAGTCCTGAAGTTTTATGATCTGTTTAAATCAATCCACCCTTCGGTAACACACCCACAGGCAATACTGTCATACACAGTACTCCCTCCTGGGAGTACTTACCATTCTTACAAGGATGTAAACTCCCCCCCCACAATAGATTCATTTTAAATCAAATTAACAACCCAATCCAGCTCACTCCCTAAGTACATGATTACTAATGGCTAGGCAAAGGGATGGCAGCACCACAGTCAGTCTCAGACCAGCCAGATAGGGAATTGCACTGGGTCCAACTCTTTCTAATAAGGCCACCAGTGAATAAAATTTAATTTCCAATTTTTATTTGCTTGTAGATACTAACTATTGCATTTTCTACTACGTGTCAATATAAAACAAAGATAATCATAGAATGGTTTGGGCTGGAAGGGACCTCAAAAGATGAGTTAGAAAAGAAGGAAAATAATTAAAGAAAATTAGTTCCAATAACCCTGCTGTGGGCAGGGATACCTCCCACCAGACCAGGTTGCCCAAAGCCCCATCCAGCCTGGCCTTGAACACCTCCAGGGATGGGGCACCCACAGCTTCCCTGGGTAACCTGTGCCAGTGCCTCACCACCCCGAGTGAAAAATTTCCTCCAAACGTCTAATCTAAATCCCCCCTCTTTTAGTTTAAGACCACCCCCCCTTGTCCTGTCATTGTCTGCCTGAGCAAAAAGTCACTCTCCACTTTTTTTTTTTTTTTATAAGTCCCCTTTAAGTATTAAAAAGCTGCAATGAGGTCTCCCTGTAGCCTTCTCTTCCCCAGGCTGATCAGCTGCAACCCTCTCAGCCTTCCTTCATAGGACAGGTGCTCCAGCCCCTCTGATCATCCTCATTGCCCTCCTCTGGACCTGCTCTAACATGCTATCATCCTTCTTGTGCTGGGGCCCCAGACCTGGATGCAGGGCTCCAAGTGGGGCCACACAACGGAAGAGCAGAAGTGGAAAATCACCTCCCTCCACCTGCTGGCCATGCCCGTATTGATGCAGCCCTAGTAATACTTATGACAGGTCACCAACCCTTGAGATATACTCTATTTATCCCCCAGACATTCCAAAAATAGTTGCTTTCAGCATCAGGGATGCATTAAATTCATTAAGCATTTATTTCCCAGAATACTTGAATATATAAATAAATAGCCATGTAAATATTTTAAGACCGCGAAGTGTCTGTGCCTGTAGTTAGTATTATTCTTTATTTGATAACTTCAAGAGCTGTCAAAACTTTTTTTAAACAGCATTTTTTTCTCGCAGAATCCTTAGATTACCACAGGAAGTCCTGTTTTGCATTCCAAAATTATCACTCTGTAACAAGAATCTGCTGTACACTTAATGAAGCTGCTAACTGGATATGTAGGGGGCTGGGAAATGAAGAAAGTGTAAAAAAGGAAATGCATTGGTATTCAAAGCTTTGTTTTGGCCCACTTTCTGAACTTACCACTTTTTCTTTGGAGCGCAAGACACCAAGCTTCCCAAATCGGACGTGAAAAGGAGAACACTGGTATGTGCCATCCTGCTGCCGGACCACAATGACATCAATGCATCCTGAAAGGGTAGCCTGGTTAATGCCTTTGTACAGTTCCTTCACAGTAACCAGGACTTGTCCCGCAAGTTGTCCTACGTAGTTCATAGTCTGAGACTAAGGAAGAAAAGAAAAAAGGTAATTAAATAAAGTAAAAAGTTTTTTTTAAAAAAAAAAGTTCTTCTAAAAAAATCAAAATACATATGCTATATTATTTTATCAATTACTCTGCTTAATGTAACAAGCTTTACAAAAATGCCTTGAAGAGTCAACAGAATTTTGAGCCAATTTTCATATTACTACCAGTCTCCAGACCATTCTTAATAGCTTATGATTAACTTGAACATACAGTTATTTAGTATTTTAAGGTAAATCTTGAGTTATGTCATTTTAAAACCTGACAGGCCTAGATTCAAATGATGCTAAATTACTCAGGTAAGCTCAGAGAAATTTGTTCTCTGAAGATTGTCTATTTAATAAAACTGATCCTCTATTGAAAATAGAGATAACTATACCTAAGGATGCAGAAAACCTTAAGCATCAGGGTAAGTTATATAAAATCTATGGCGTGCAACTCTTCCTTCACAGTGCTGTTTTAAAAAATGGCTAAGTCACATCAAATTATCAAAAGGTTTACTGGGAGATGTAAGATACCCAGAAGACTTGGGGAAAAAACAAATGGGAAATAATTTTTTTTTTCCTTATATAAGGGAAGCAAAACACCAGTGAATTTATTCTGTCATGAAACAAATGCTAAGAACTCTTGCAACATAAAGGTGGGTTCTGCAAGCCAAACATGGAGTTGTAGAAACTTTTTTGAAAAGCACTGCCATTGTCTTGTCTTGAGCATTCCTCTCATCTACAGGAATTAGAGGGCAACCTACCAGTTAACCATTATTTCCACAGAAATCACATCCAAAGCATAAACACTAAATGCTAAATACATTTTTATATGTAAAAGCAAGTCCTAACCAAGTTTACGCAGTCATGCAACAACTTACTTTACGTGTAAAGAGTTCTCTCAGTAAACAACAGAGGTTTCACAAAGTTTCAGTCAAGAGAAAACAAGTCTCTTGCAGTTTTTTGCAGTTGTTTACGCTCTTGACATCAGGAAACTGAAAAGACCATTTTTAGTGTAGGTTAAGATACCCTTGCTCGATGAGAGTGGGGAAACTTAGGACAGAATAAAAGGAAAAGAAGATTAACGTTATTAAGGTTATTCTCTAGTCAAGCTGGAAAGAAATGTGAAATGCAAAGATAAGCAAAGAACACATACAATCACTATCAGGATTAATTTGTAAATTGTAAGCAACCTTCTGAATGACTAAGTCTTCCAGACTCAGAATACAACATGAACTATGAAGCAAAGTCCAAAGAACATCTCAGCTTTAATCAAAAGAGGAGGAAAAAGCATTCTAATGGAGAACTAAGTGCAATCCTTCCTCATTCTGCCCTCTCTAGTCTGCCCCCCCCCCCCCCAAAAAAAAAAAAAAGGACTGCTGCAAACCCATTTCAAGTACATCCAAGAGAATGCACAACTCTGAAGTTGAAGATGCTACTGGGAGAGAGAGCAAAGAGCCACTGCAAACAAGCAAAGCACACAAATGCAACCTATAACTGGGCTTAAACTATAAAAATCTATTTGGTGATAATATTTGTTCAAAGAGATCCAAAATTAATTTGTCTATTTGCTTATCTGTTTTTATTAGCCTCCAAACAGGGTTTCAAATTCCATTCAAGATGACGTTTAAGATTTTCCTTAATGCCTCTAAACAAAACTCTATTACACTACAAGAGTTTTTCCTCCTGATACTGCTTTCCTTGGCTGGGTAATTCATCAAGTAGTTCCATTCTGAGCCTTCAAAGCCTGCTTTAGAGTCACACGGGGTGCACTGCATTCATTCAAAAGGAACCGATTCTGTAGGCATCTAACAGGACCAATATAACTGTAAACGTGCAAGAAATCTCAAACTACTTTCAGAGAGAGCACAGCTATGTAAGTATTTTTCCCCTTTCTGGGCTTTTCAAGTCCAACATATGCACATTAGCTAATCATATTTAGATTTAAAAATACAAAACAAACACCATTCCTCTCCAGAAACCTTAAAAGGAGAGCAAAGCTAAGAAGCAAAGATAGAGTCTTGACAATCTAGATTGAAAATTGTTTTGGCATTAGTCACCGGATTACCACACTAGGTAACATGCTATAGAATTTTCTCCTATAGTTTGTGCACAACATGGCTGAGAAAGATGAGAAGAGACTGTCATTGAGCGACTAATGAAATTAGCAGAATGGCCTCCTTATTAACATTAGCAATTAATAAAAATCAGTTTCACCTCCAATTAGTTTCACATGCAACTGTTAAATTGCTTGCTAACAAAATAGCAGCTCACTTGCAAGACTGGGAGGCCGTGCTTCAACCTTTCCTCACCAGTCCCTCCAAGCAAGCTGCCTGCAGCTTGCAAGAAGCACACCCAGTTTTCATCTGGGTGCTTCACTCAGGAAGTCTGATCAGCTTACAAGAACAAGACAAACACCAGGCAGACACCACAGCGCTACAAGAAAAGGCTGTAGCAGGGAACAGAACATCTTTCGTTTGACAGGGGAAATATTTGCTGCGTCCCATGGAGCTGCAACCCAAGACAGAAAGGCTGCTATGTTTCTATAAATATATATATTTTATTTCTTTAAGCTGTTACTCCTCCCTCCCCTACTTTGACAGTAAATCCTTATTTAAGCTACAGGAGAAATTCTCTAACAGCCATTTACATCTAGACTTCGGCCACTTCCAAGGGCCAGGACTCTCTAGTACTGGCTTACATAGAAGAACAACTTCATGACGCCAAGATGACTGAATTTGTTAGATGTTTGGCACAATCAGGAATAGCCATCCCTAACAGAGTATCCATTCCATATTTTCCATATATTCCGTATTTCATTTCAATGAACAGGACCTGAGAAGTAGGCCTAAGTGAGGAATTCTCTATTATTTATGTACTGGCTATTTAAAAGCTCAGAATTTCCAGCTGTTAAGAATTGAGTTGAGATGGTAGATATTATAGTTGTCCTCACAGACATGTAACCAATGTTGCCTAACCACAGAAAACCACCCCCAAAAGACTAAAACCACACACCTGGTGCACGCATGCTTACTTTCCTGCAGGGAAGGTTACCTCTTCTACAGATCTCACTTATAGATGTGTAGCTCACAGCACAACTTTTTCGACTGCACAAACAGAATAACCCCTCATGTATGAAAAAAATTATGAACTTTTGAACCTAATGAGTATCAAAAATGTTTACAAAGAAGCTTTTTATAGTCCAAGTCTTAACCATAGACAGGTACAGACTGGAAGGGACCTAAAGACCACCCAGAGAGAGTCCAGATAGGTGCTGCATACCTCAGAAGCAGTGGCACTTTGGTAGCTTTGGGATGGAAGTCATCCAAGAGAGACCTAGAGAGACACTTTTTGTAAAATAAGGATTACAAAGCACCTTCCAGGGATAAGCCACTTGCTGCCCCTACAGTAACAGCTTCCTCGCCACAGAGCACTTATTATTGAAAGACATCAGCTGCAAAAAGCATAGCCATGAAGAAAAAAACACAACAACCACAAAACACATCTCTATCAGAACTTAAAACACTAATCTACCTTTATTGTTACATATTTTCAAAACGAAAAAAAAAGGCAAGAAGAAAGGATGTTCAGCTTTTAACATAACAGTTCACTTTGCAAGACAAACATGTTATTTAAGAAGGTTCAAACTAAAGCAAACAAGAGATTGATTAGAAACAGTGTGACCACATGCCTGAGAAACATGTTTAATTTATCTCAAATGCCAAGGGAACCCTGGCCAGATCTTTTTTTCCCTAGAATTTTGTTGTATGTTGCTAGAGAATTTGTGGTAAGCAGCACTGAATCTGACTACAGATAGCAATAATGTAAAATGTTCCTGTAATAATTCTTGCTAATGTAATAGAAATACCTCAGATCACAGAATAGGAAGCAAGATAAAGAATTTCCTAGATAACATTCTTAGTTATGTCAAGCTTAGTAAACCTTTTTCAAGTGTCATTGCCCTGAAAGCAGCATGACTCCAAGAGCATTATGCCTTCATAACCTGCTACAACAACCTAAAAACAATTTCCAGGTCTGCAATTCAAGATGTTTGATGGACAAGGCAAGTTCAGAAAGGGCAATGCAGTAACACTTCACAATCTTGTTTAGCTTTCAAATTTGTTTTGATATCCGGAGCATACATACTACCTGAGGCAGCCAAATTCCTGAACTCTGCACAAAGATGAAGTTCTGTTACAGCTCACTACTACTCATTCTTCTAAGACAGCAAATTAAAAAACCTTCCAATGTCTAAGATCTTAACAGCAGAAAAATAGCTTTTTTGTGACTTGGGGCTCCAGAGAGATTGATTTTTCAATGTTTAAGCAATACTACCTAGCTTGCATGAACTCATACAGCTGAATATATTAACATTACTAAGTGAAATGAACTGTAAGTGGAATGGAGAAAAGGGCCTGAAAGACACTGTCCTAAAACATAAAAATATTATTTTTGCAGCAAGAAGCCTTTACACAGCAATAGGCAGAAACTGAAACTGTCTGGCGGGGAGAGTAAGAGAGGAAGGGAAGACATACAAAAGTAAATGCAAAGGAAATTAGCTGCCTCAGAAATTCAAGAACTCAAAATAAAATTTGCCTACCCTCATCTATAAAATACCCCAATCAGCTACGCTAACCCTGCATATGTTGGTTGAACTCCTCATGCTACAGGAATGAGGAATAAAATAGCTCTCAAAAATGATTAAACTGTACTACACCTCAGATTAAGAATTTAACACACTCTACGCAATAGACATCCAAATTTTAAGAGCTCAAGAACTGGGAAATGCTTACGTTCGTATAACCTGAGTGGAAGAATGATATCCATGTACCATTAACAGATGTTATTTGGGCTGCTGAAAACACCAAGAAGTCTTCCTGAATAGCTTTTTATGTCATTCAGGAATACCCATATACAAACACGATATAATCCAAAGACTGCCGACAAATATGCATTTCCCGTGCATTTGGAATATTGCTTTAGCAAAGACAAACCATTTTTTTGTTTGTTTGTTTTTTGGTGTTCTTAAGAGCACCACCTCTCATGCAGGCACACCCAGACTGAACACTACAACTGCCTGGTTCAACAGCAGAAAAAGAAGAGTACAAGTTACTCAGAGACAGTTATCAGATGGCTCTAGAGAGACACAGCTTTAGAGGGCATGAATTTTAAATATCATAGCAAAAAGAACAGTTAGTTAAGTGTAGATCTTAGCCTATAAGAGCATAGGTATTCTTATATCCCATTTATTTTGAGCTGCAGCTAGAGGATGAAAAGATAGCAATGATGTAAACAGTAAAGAAGTTGCATGTATTTCAAGAGATTAGGTAGAAAAGCAAAATAAAAAGCACAGCATTGGCTTCCTCCAGTTTATCTCACCTTGCCTATGTTTGCATGCATATATATTTACAAGGCAGGCGCTTTACCTAACCAGAGGAAAAGCTTTTTGAGACCATACAAAACAACCACTGTAGCACAAGGTCTACTTGGCAAAAACAAGCAAACAACCAGAACAAACCCAACTTTCCTCCTAAGTAAGGTTTTAATTGCGGTTTAGGATTGTTCCTAATACTGCACAGAGCACTCATGTAAACAGAGGGTTTACATGGGAAAAATGGGGAAAACCAATCAAATTTGTTAACCACCTCAAGTCTTCCACACAGAAAGGTACAAGTAGGTGATTTTGTAGATAATCATGCTATTCGAACCCATAATTAGCAATAAATGTCAAACTCACCAAGATTCCAGAAGGAACCCTTCCATGGGCAGCAGCAACATTTCTATTGAAGTTATCTTCAAAATCATACTTTTCTGAGAAATTCATCTCAGAAAACAAACTAACTTTCCACAGTACAGGTAAATGCAAAGTTCACAGCCATAGCAGAACGTTGGATCAGCATTTCTTCTCCTTCCATAGAGGGGTAGAAGAGCTATGCAAAACTTTTGCTCTCTTAGAGGTAAACGCTCACTGTACTTTCCCACACAAGACCAAGATTAAAAAGGAAGCACTTCTTTAAGAAACCTCACATAGAAACTTCCTCACCAATAGGCTTTGCTTGAAATGTTACAGCCCCCTTGCACTCTGAGATAAGCAAGAACACAGACAGTCTTTGCCATATGTTTGCTCTGATAGGTAATGATCTTGTGTTACGTTTGGTCACATGGCCGTAGCTGAAGCTCCCATGAAAAGAAACAGGGATTTGGTTAATGATTCTTAAACAAAGTCTACATTGGCTCACTTGGATACTTTTGCCCACTGTTATGACTTTAGCAACTGTGGCAGCATTCAAAGTTCGAGCCCAGGCAGTTGCACACTGTGTTCAAGAACACCACTTGCCCCTCCAAGAGCCTGTTCCCCCCACTCAGGACTTCAC